>NC_090758.1:61978072-61988072 GCF_036898095.1 Palaemon carinicauda | reverse complement strand
GAGAAATATCTTCAAGACTTCAAAAATAAATAGCTGTAAAACCAGAGATATATCTTCAAGACTTCAACATAAAAGCTGTAATACCTGATAAAGATCTTCAAGAACTCAGAACTATCTACAAATATCTACAATTTTGACTAAGTCCAACGAAAATGCTAACACCAACATATGTTAGTATACAAATAGAATCTTCAATCAACATCCTAGGAAACCCAAGGACTGGCATTCAACTATTGCAAAACATATCCAGGAAGACCTACATTCTACAAGAAACTAGAACGAGACATCGCTAACAAAACATCAAGAGAGAGAGAGAGAGAGACGACTCGACTACATATAAAGCTAAGTACAAAGATTTTGTATTCATTTCAGTTTGTGCAGTGAAGTGTAGTTGTCACAAGTCGTTAGTCAAATATTACTGGGGTGAGTGAATTCCTAAACTTTGTTATAAGAAACTCCGAATTCTCATTTAGAATTTTTCTTTCTTTGTGCTAATTCCTTTTTCTTTCATAAACTCTTGGGGGGAAATGTATTGGGATTAGTAACATTGTTGGGGGAATTTTATTATACATATGGGTTTACGCAGTGGGCGTCTGTACTCATATAGATATTTTGATAGGATTGAAAGGGGTCACAGAGATAGAAAAAAAAAGAATACAGCAGTCATGGCTCCTCCTGTCAGCCCTACCCCTGGACCTAGTGGTGTAGGCCAGGCTAATCCTCCTCCAATTGTGACGCTTGTAAATGCCAGGTCAGCAATCCTTCCTTTTCAAGGCCGTGTCAACGGGTTCTTGCCACAAAATGTGGAGTCATGGATTTCATCCGTTGATGCCCATTTAAATGCCAAACAAATCGTAGATCCTTTTGTACAATTACAAGAAGCTAAAAGTTTTATAGATTTTTCTAAGGGGGATGCGAGTGCGTATTTAAGAGGTGTTTCATTTCAGGAAGCAGTTACTTGGGATGATTTCAAAGTTAGGTTACGCGCGATCTATGGGGGTGAAGAAGCTTTGGATGTGGTGTTAACGTTACGAAATACACTTAATCAAGCCACTATGAATCGGCTTAATGTTGTTGAGAGAGCAGCTCTCATAGCTGATAGGCTTAACGAATATCAGGACATTTTAGGTAATTCCACTTGGGTTACTAACGATAATATCTCCGTGAAAGATTTTTTACGATTAATGTATTTAACTTGCATGACACTTATGTTGCCTGAAGCTTTAGTGCGGTGCTTTGATAAGAAGTTAATGCCTGCAAGTACGGAATTGGATGTCTATAAACAGATAAAGAAGCACATGTCCAAGTGTCCAGATCTCGATCCCGTGTTAACTCAAGTTTTTGCTAAGAATGAAACAAAACCACAAACAGTGAACGTAATTAATAATCCAGTAGCGGGAGTGACGTGTTACAACTGCAAACGTCAAGGTCACATAAGCGCAGACTGTAGAACGAAATTTTGTTCAGTTCACAACACAGGATCACATTCTTATAGTCAATGTTACGCGCGTAAGACACAACAATATCCTAGAAATACACAGTCAATTCCACAGTCAGTTCCATATGGAAATAAAAAGAAAAATCCTCATTTTAACAATAAGAAGAAACAACAAAATGTCAATGCAGTTCAGAGTCCGAAACAAACAAACACTTCTTCAAATATCGCTGAGCCTGGGCCGTCAAACCAGACCTCGCAAAGTCAGCCTAATTTTCAGAATGTGCAGAACAAAGCAAATACCACATAGTTAACTCTAGAGGGGAAGAGAGTGATGTTGGGTCAAGGTCATTTATGTCAACATCAATAGTATTGAATAATCAATTTAATGTTTTATCAGATAAATGTGAGACAATAGATTTTCCTATGAAACACACGGCCGAATTAAGTAAAACAGTGCATGCTCCCGTAGATTTGCAACGAATTCATACAATAATAAGCCAAAATGAGTTACGGCCAACCTTATATGCTGTAAATTTAGAACACAAATCCTTTACGTTATTTTTTGACTCTGGTAGTCCACGTAATATTATGGATTTGAAGACGCATCATTTGTTGTTTTCGAACTTTCCGATTGAAAAATCAGGAATCAGACTTTCAGGTATAGGAAATAATGAATTAAACGTCATAGGCATAACTCATATTCAGTTCAGAGTCGGTAATCGCACGTTTGCCGATACATTTGTTGTTGTGAAAAACATTAATATGTATCCAGCTGTAATTATAGGATACCCATCTATGGGAAATCAAAACATTATCTTAGCTCCTGCAAAGCACGGCGTGTATATCAAAGGGAAATTCTATAAGTCTTCTAATACTTTAAAGTCTGTTTTGGATAATAAGGAGACGACAAATGTAACCGTAACGTACGTTGAAGAACCAATAACTTGTCTCACTAATAAAGAAATAATACACGCGACCCAGCAGAATTCTCGTTCACCCGTAATATCATCTTGCACGCAATATATCGAACCAAACATACCTTCGAATTTAATAGTGCAAATAAAGAAAACACTACCGGGATCTGAAATATTAATCCTTTCCGATACTTTGAAAACCAACGGATTGTCTGTCACACAAGCTATTTATACAGTAGGCTCACATCAGCAATGTAATATCGAAGTCTGTAATCATTTAAATAACACTTTAGTAATTCACAAAAATCAACATATCTTGGATGTAGAAGTTTATAAACATCGTATTCTTACCGTTGCTGAAATCAATCACTCTCAATCAGTTGCGGATGAATCCCTTTTACGATCTATTAAAAATAAAATCAGTAAGGACATTCAAGACGAAGAAATTCAGCAAAAAATTTTTGAACTTTTAAATAAATATACAGATGTCTTTTCCACTACGGATGGATCCTTAGGGAAAACAGATGTGATCGAGCATCAAATAAGGTTAAAAGACAAACAGAAAATTATATATGTACCCTCGTACAGACTCCCTATGAAATTCCAGAATGAAATAAATGATGAAGTAGGTAAAATGTTAGAGGAAGGAGTCATTAGAAAATCAAATAGCCCTTATAATTTTCCTTTAATAGTTGTACCGAAAAAAGATCGAACATGGCGTATCTGTGTCGACTTTCGTCGTCTAAACGAGGAAACGATCCCTGATCGATTCCCAGTGCCATGTACTGACGATATTTTGTCTTTGTTAGGTCAGAATAAATATTTTACCAGTTTGGACTTACTTAAAGGCTTTCACCAGATATCATTAGAAGAAGATAGTATCCCATACACAGCCTTCAGCACAGCCAGGGGACATTATGAATTTTTACGGATGCCTTTTGGTTTACGTTGTGCTCCTATAACATTTACAAGAATGATTAACATAGTGTTTGGAGACTTGTTAGGGGATATATTGCATGCCTATATGGATGATCTTGTAATCTTTTCCAACACCTTAGAAGAACATCTACGTAAGTTAGAACTAGTACTACAGAGATTAAGACAACATAACTTAAGGGTAAAGATTAGTAAGTGTGAATTTTTCAAAACAGAATTAGTATATTTGGGTTTCATGGTGTCAAGCCAAGGTCTTAAAGTAGTCCATGATAAGGTGTCGGCTATACGTAATTTTCCCATACCTACTAATGTCAAGGGAATACAGCAATTTCTGGGTTGTAGTGGATATTACAGGCGTTTTATACGCAACTATTCAATAATAGCCGCTCCTTTAACTGATCTTACGAAGAAGGGCGTAGATTTCATATGGTCTGAGCAACATCAACAGGCGTTTAATACTTTGAAAGATGAACTGTGTAGTTCTCCTATCTTAAAATTTCCTGACTTCGGTAAGGAATTCTTCATTGCAACAGACGCCTCAGACTTAGGAGTGGGAGGGGTATTGCTTCAGCAATATGATAAACAGTTTTTCCCGATAGCTTTCTATTCTCGAAAATTGAGAACTTCCGAAAGTAAATATGCAGTAATAGACAAGGAAGGACTAGCTATTGTTAATTCGCTAGTGCATTTTAAGTTCATAATTTACGGTTATCCCGTTAAGGTTCTTACTGACCATAAACCACTAACAGAGTTCTTTAAAGGCTTCAATCACAGCCCTAAACGAACTCGGTGGCATTTAATCATTCAAGATTTTGGCGCAAGAATCGGGTATTTACCTGGGAAAGCAAATATCATTGCGGATGCATTATCACGCAACCCCGTGTCATCTTGTACGGAGTCTTTAGCTGAATTAATAGATATATCAACATCCATGCCTATTGTAAAAACAATATCTGAACAAGAAGATTTAGGCTGGAGTGCTGAATTGTTACAGACTGAGCAAAGAAAAGATCAGAAAATAGAAACAATTATAAATGCTTTGAAAGGCAATCATAAAGAAAAAGAATATATAAAGTATAAGCAGCAGAATTATGTAATCAAAGATAATATTCTGTGTAGGACTGTGACAAGGAAAACCCGCAATACACCACATGTAACTAACGACCAGGTAGTAGTACCAAACTCACTTGTTTCCACTGTCCTGAATTGGTTGCATTCAAATCCATTACATGGACACCCTGGGTTCTCATTAATGTCACAGAAAGCCAAATCATTGTTTTATTGGCATACAATGCTTACAGATATAAAAAGACACATAGCTAATTGTCGCACATGTCAGGAAAACAAAGGGCATACGAAAACACCTGTTAGCTTAGGAACTTATCCTGTTCCCAATCAACCCTTTGAAAGAATACATTTAGATTTGTTAACAGGATTTTACGAGTCAGACAGAGGGAATAAGCACCTCTTAGTAATTATAGATGCTTTAACTCGATATACAGAACTAATAGCGCTTAAAACTAAAACTGCGATTGAATGCGTTAGGAAGTTTTACGAGTGTTACATTTGTAAACATGGAATTCCACACATGATAATCTCAGACTCGGGTGGTGAATTTAATAATCACTTTCTTACCTCATTGTGTGAATTCCTCAAAATAAAGAAGATCAATACCATGATATATCACCCAGAGTCGAATGGGCTAGTGGAAAGAGCAAATAGGAAGATATTAAATATATTGAGGGTAACACTAGGGGGATCAGACCCCAACTGGGATATTGCAATACCGGCGGCACTGAGTACTCTGAATCATTCATATCATATATCAATTAAAATGTCACCGCATGAAGCATTGTATGGTACCCCAGTTAGAACACCTTTCCATGTATTAACGCCTACAACTAATCTATCAAATCCTTTAAAAGAATGTATAAATGCAAGTATAAGTCGATATGATATCCTTCGAAAGAATTTAGAAGAATCACAAATCATAATGAAAAGGAATCATGATAAAATAGCGAAACCAACTAAAACATATACCGTGGGTGATAACATCTATATTCAAATCAATGTCAGAAAAGGGCTCAACTATAAACTAACACCTAAGTTTGAAGGCCCATTTAACATTTTGGAAATATTAACGGCCAATAGGTTTAGAATTCAAAATGTAGCCCAACCCACGGATGAGAGAATAGTACCATTGTCTCACATAAGAAATTAAAAAGAAGTGAGGAAAAATTTTAATTTCAATTTAAAAGTTTTCTTTTTAATACAGGAGTAATTACATATGTTTTTTCTCGTTACAGGTTTCCAAGATGAATTTTTTGTTGTTGGGAGTGATATTGTTCGCTCAGACATTTTTTTCGTATGGGATGAGTTCTAAGACTAAGAATATATATTTTAAATATGGAAATATAGTTGAAAGACAAGAAGACATTTTTATTACATCAACCAACGTAATTGTCGAAGTGCATATGCAAGCAATTTTTCTTCAAGAGAATGATGTCACTAGCTTAAGAACCGCCATTTCAAGGTTTTCTGCATCATTGGATGAGTTGCATAGGAGACATTTTCGTTTGACTACTAAGAGTTTGCTTAGCTCAACATTAAAAATTGCAGAGATGCTATCTGATGACTTAAAGAATAAGACTGGAGAGACAGGATCTTTGGCTTATGACCTTTTGATGTGGACTGTAGGACACGAACAAAAAGAAAGACGGAATCCGTTCATTTATGCTGCATTAAGCATCTTTGGGTCTGTTGCAAGTTTAGGTTTAGGACTTTCCAATCGTCTTAAAATTAGTAATCAAAATAAGAAAATTGAGTTCTTGACTCATAAAGATGAATTGATTATGTCAGAACTAAGGGATCAGTTAGCTTCAATCAATAAAATTATGGATTTGTTAAATGAACATTCAGATAATATCGTTCAAATTATGGAAGTACAGGATTTGTTAGCAACATTAACGTATTATGATTCAAAGATAGATCACATACATAACAGAATTGCACATTTCATTGAGAAATCCAAGGATTATGTAGAAGCTATCACGTTAGCAACTAAAGGTGTATTGTCGCCCCATTTGTTGCCTATACGTTACTTAAAATTAGTTCTGGAGAACACTAGGGATAAACTAGGCTATGTTCCTTTGTTAGACGAACATAGGTTAGAATTTTATTACAGCCTAATTACAGTAAACGTAGATAATAACAAGATTAGGATTACAATTCCCTTTGATTCTTCTGATGCCTGGCAATCTTACAGGATATCACCATTTCCGACTTTCATGACGAATCACTCAAATCCAGTAATATCCAGTTTGACAGGACACGTATTGATTTCCACAGACAAGGAAACATATACGGTCATTAAAGACTTAAATCAATTAACTCACTGTTCAGACGCAATGGATAGAAAAATATGTACAGCTGACTCATTTGAATTCCGTAAAAACTTGATGGATTCATGCGAGTTAGGTATAGTGCTAGACGGTGCTCTCTCCCATACAAGTGAAAATTGTCTGGATAAGCTTTATCCCTTTGACAATAAAGAATTCAATTGCAGACTAAATAATGGCTCGTGGATACGATACGACAAGGACGGCTTCAATATATCATGCCCTGACGGATCCACATCCCACAACCACATCTTCGTCGCAGCAGATGGCTGTATCGGGACTTCCCCGAATTCCATGGTGACTGGCCTACGGACAATCATCAGAGAACGTGCTTACTTCGCGAATTTCACGTGGACCTCTACAACGCCCGCACTTCCTCTCCCCTATAAAGGAAGTGTGGCGAAACACTTAATGAAACTTACCGAAAAGGACCACCTGTCGCCGACTTACAAAGAGATTCTTCACCCCATAATACTGGCTAGTTTGTGTTTCACGGTGATGATATTTATCGCCGTGAACATCCTTGTTTGGCGTAGGTTACGGCACAGCAAGCAGCTACAAAGGAATGAGTTGCATAGCCCTGACAATACCCCCTATTTAATCCAGTTCAAAGCTGTATGAGTGGCCACCTCATTCGCTAAGGGAGTAATTTGTCGGATTGATGTTTGTATGAAAAGCTGATTAGTACGCTAGTAATATGTAATTAAAGAAATTCTCTACATTTGCATTGTTAAAAATACATTTAAAATAACATTTAAAAAAATAAATAAAATAAAAAAGGATATAAATCATTTTTTCTCTCGGCATCTAATAAAAAATATATAAGCCGGAATGTTAAAAAAGAAAAGAGAAAAAAAAAAAAAAAGAAAAATATATAAGATATATAACAGAATCTATGGGCATCTAATAAAATGTATCAGCCCTATATATAAATATATATATATGTACGAAACCGTGGTACGTGTACGTACCAGGAATTCGTATTTGTGCACTGAATGTTGAGTATCTTGTTTCTGACAAAGGTAACAATTATTCTTTATCAAGTTACCGAATCATTTGTAAGTCAGAATTTGTTTTGTTTTTTGGTACCATGTAATCATTTGCTAGCAATGTACCATATGTATGATCTTGGTTTTATCATGCATTTTTCTTTTTGCTTTGGTAATATCTTTTTTTGTATGCATTATTGTTGTTAAATTTTTGTAAAAAAAAAAATTGAGATAGCTGGCCGAGCATATGTAATGATTAGAATAGTAATATTACATGTTTAAAACAAATGACGTAATATGTCATGTTGGTTGGAAGAGCTGGCCGTGAGATTTGCTATGGTCAACTCAAGTTGTGTACAGGATGTAAGATGCTGAGTTGTCATTCTTTCTTAGTGTCAACACATTAACTCTTCGTGTGAAAGTTTGTGACGTCACCGGATGCAGGTGTCTTCCGATTCCGTCACTTATCCAAATTAAAGCAAGTGTACGATTTTTGGGATATCAGTAATTTGTTCAGTTCTTGTCAAAACTTCACCAGAATTGGTCATGTGGACCAACACAGCTTCCTCCAGTGATGGAGATGTTTAACTCAGTTGTTTATATACAATAAAACTTAAAAAACCACCAAGATGTGTTCAATAAACCATCTAAATACATCTGAAAACAACTCATACTCAAATGTGTGCTTAAGACAGTAGCACACCAATATATATGTATGTTCATATTTATTATACGCCTTACTCATCAATGTAGAAACATTTCATATTTTTAATAGATTCTACAATAATGGTCATGTGTCAAAAGACCTACACAATCAATTCTTATCAATAAGTAAATTTCATTTATCTAGAATTAATCCATTAAAAGATACTATTTTGAAGAAATGTCTTATTAACTATAACAAAACTTACCATCTTTATTCTCAAGGGAATATAGGAATGCAGGAAGATTGTCTAAGAAACATCACCTAAAACTTATCTGTAAAAGGAGGAACATTACCTGAACTTATCCATCTACAATTACCTGTTCATCTAACGCAGTCAATAATTATTCAAAGCAATCATGTAATCTATTGACAACGCAAGAAAGATATTTATAGACACGTTAAAGCCTCCAATTAACCAGCTAACGGCATTTGTAGACTATGAGAAAGCTTTGAATTTCGTCAAAATTTCAGCAGTAATGAAAGCCATCAGTAAATCTATTAGCAACGAAAGAAAGATAAAAATAAAGTAGAAATCGCGATGAATAAACATAAAACAATAATACACTATGCAATTGTAAATAAAATACAGTATAATACATTTACTCCAACTACAAAGAAATTTATATCTCAAACAATATCGGGCTTTGTCTTCCAAGTATCATAAGAGTAACTGATCAAAATGTTTGCATTACTTTTAAAGCAATGAAGTTCGTATTTCCATTATTTCAGGATCGATGATGTGAGTTCACTGTTGAAACAGTTGTATGATCACTAATCACGTTTCACAATCAGGGAAATGTTGCCTCTGCTTTGTAAACATCAACAGATTCAATGACATTAGCAAATAAAGGCACATTGGAGCAGATTGGTTATTGTTTCGAGTGTATACATATATATGCAAATCATTTGCAAAAAGGAATTCATACACACGACTGTGTCAACACGTACATACAGCATACACATAGAAATAAGTACGTATTCATCTAAAGAAAGATAAAAACGTAACAGCATGCAAAATACATACACACACGCGCATACACACGTACCACACACAAACACACACGCACACATAACTGTCTGTTGCCTGTGTCTGTTGACCTAACATTGTTCCTTCTTCCGTAGCAGAAGGTGATGTTTCTTAAGGTCATATTTGCTAAGGAAGCCTCGTCCTGCTCTGGCCTAAAACTTCCTCACAAAAACAGATCTTTGAACACCCTCATGTTTGCCTTTTGAAAGGGGATGGAATTATGTCTCTTTCGGTCAACTTATATCTTCTCCGAATGGTGTTTACTGTCTCCTGTTGATCTTTACAATGTTCATAAGGTTTTTAGGAATGATTTTAACTGGTTGATTAGGTTTTTCATTTCAATCATTCTATATATATATATATATATATATATATATATATATATATATATATATATATATATATATATATATATATATATATATATGTGTGTGTGTGTGTGTATATATATATGTATATATAAATATGTATATATATATATATATATATATATATATATATATATATATATATATATATATATATATGTATATATATATATATATATATATATATATATATATATATATATATATATATATATATATATATA
>NC_090758.1:61963072-61968072 GCF_036898095.1 Palaemon carinicauda | reverse complement strand
CTCGCTGGCCTGACACAGACAAAAAAGGGGGCTTAGCCTCCTTAGGTCACTACCGAAGGTTTCTGTGGATATGATTCTTTCTTTTGTGATCTACCAGACTAGTCCTTGTTTCTGTTCTCGGGGGAAGATAAGTTTCTATCCCTGGGAGTAGCAACACCTTCCTTGCTTTGGTGCTCTGGGAGCTGGCAAGTATTGGTGGCCTTCCCCCTTAGATCTCCCTTAGGCTAAGATAAGTTTCTTGGCTGCGGGTGATCCGTCACTAAAGCAAGGTCGGTAGGTCCCTCTTGTCCCTTCCCTCTCTATCTCCGTAATGGCCTAGCCATTACAGTACTGTACGTCGTTCTACATCTGGACCTAGTATAGGTTAGGATGTGGAATTGACTCAGCCCCTTGCCGGCCGGCAGAGCTGCCGGCCGGCAGAGCTGCCGGCCGGCAAGGGCCTTATATTTTTGAGTGCTGCCCGGACCTCCCTTGGTCCCTCTTCCATGCCTGCCTGTAGAGCCAGACGCCATTGGTCAGGAAGCCTGAATTAGATTCTCCCCTTCCTTATATGCACTCTTTCGGATTGCCGGGCTTGGAGGTAGTGTACACTCTTATCCCGGCATCCATTCTATTTTTCTTCTAGTGCTGTACCCGACCCGGCTGCCGGCATATGAGGCCGGCAGCCGGGCAGGTGTAGTCCTCTGGTTCTTTTGCTGACGGCTGGCATCGGTCTTGTACCTTTGCCGGCCGGCTTATGTCAGCCCTTGTCTGCCGGTCACCAAGAGTGTGGCCGGCAGCTGGGTACTACCTTGTGTAGTTGCCGGCCGGCAGCCATTGCCGGCCGACATTGGCTGTTGCCGGCCGGCAATTGCTGCCGACCGGCACATGCATTTGAACCAGAGTGCTGCCGCCTTATAGCTGTTAAGTAGTATACTTTAAAGCTAGTTATGGTGTGTGCCGGCCGGCACGTATCCCCCTATACTGTACTAGTATTATTCAGTATAACATATACAGTAAGAAGAAAACTATGGTAAGGGTGTTGGTACAGCACTGTGTGTTCTAACACTTTTGTGTTTTCTTGCACAGTCCTTTGCTGTTGCCCTACAGATAGGAAAGTGAGTTCTTTCCTGTCTATTATCCAGGTTTTTAAAATCATTGCTTAGGTGTGAGCTCCACCTGTTTCCTCTGGAAACTTTGCATTGGTTACTCTAGAAGAGATTAACCATTTGATTTTATTATCTGGAAGGCTGCAGCAATGGGTTGTGAGGGAAACACAAGTGTGTGTCTTTCCTTTCTGAATTGTTATGCTATACTATGCATATCCAGTGATACATAGTTCACTTGATACTCATGGAAATTTCTTCTCTTTACAGAAGGACACTCCGAAGTGCGGAAGTGCTTTCTGCAACGTCCGCAGCAAGAACCTCTGCGGACATGAGTTTTGTAGGAGACACGCAGCATACGCTGTCTCCAAGAATGATCTCCGGTATTGGGACACTCAGGTATGTACTGTGTGCACTAACCTGATTACTGAGACCTTTGATTCCCCTAGGACGGAGGAATCAAGGGATATAGCTAGGAAGAAGCTTTGTACCTGGGTAAGGGGCTTCCAAAAGAACACTTCTGGCCCTTATCTTCCAAGTGAGAAGATGAGGGCGTATCTTTTCCCTAAGGCATCAGCTGATGCAGTGATTCCCCAGCCTCAAGAGGAGATCCCCTAAGTTCAGATCCAGGTGGATGCTGAAGTCGCGTTCGCGATGCAAGACATCCAGTTAGATGACAGGATGTCTGATGTGGACGAGTGTCTGGAGGAAGACCTCCTGGCAGAAGCCCAGGATGAAGTTCAAGCCCCAGACGTTGTAGAGGTAGACGTCGACGAGGTATCGGCTACTCCGGTTCAGATTCCGGAGCCTATTCCCTCAACATCGGCCGGTCTCCCAGTAGAGCTGGGACATGCCCTCTCTTCTATTGTTGGAATGATCCAACAAATGCAGAAGGAGAATCAGGAGAAGGCGGCTGCAATGGAACTGCGAATGCAGTGCCTTGCAGAATCACATGGGCCCCAGAAAAAGCTCAATGTGAAAGACCTTCTCTTGTGCTCAGATGCTAACCCATGGAGGTATGCTGAGCACATGCCGATGACGACTGGAAAGATCGTCATCTCGGATAAGCTGGGCTCAGTTCCCCTGGAGGAGGTGGAATTCTGGCCCAGCAAGGCATCATATCCGGACTGTTATGTCCGGCTGAGGAAGGAACCAGCTTCAAAGGAGGAGACAGAGCCGAAGGAGGTCTTAGTGATGGACCATGCTAAGGCTCAAGCTCTACTTTCATCCCCGATGAAAGAGAGGGGCTTCTCTAACTCAAAGGTAGCCGCATTGAACAGGAAGCTCCCTTCCTTTGTGTCCTCGCCTACTAGAGCCTTCCCCTTTTTACAGAAAGGGTTTCTGGCTGTACTAAAAGCAGTCGAGGCCGGCAAGCCTTGCCCCTCCCTAGAGGAGTGTAAACCCTTGTCGCTGGCCCTGCCTATGGACCACAAAGACTGGAAGGACGTCCATCTTACGTTCTCAGTTGGAAAGTTGGAGGCTGATATTGCCGGACGTCAGTTCGGCGAGGACCTCCCTAAGCTGTCTGACTTTCTTTTGCGAAGAGAGTTCGTTACAAAAGAAAGACTGACTGCCTCAATGTCTCTTCAGACTACTCTCGAGACGATGGCAAGTGACCCCAAGGTCCATGAAATGTTCATGGTAGTGGCCAAGTCTCATCTGGCCACAGTGACGAAGGACCTTTATGGCTTGGTCAAGGAAAGGAGAGCTTGTAGGGAGTTCGTGTTTACCTAGGCTACGGTGAGGCACGAGCCAAGGAAACTAATCTCCTCCAACATTTGGGGAAAAGACCTTTTCCCTACCGACTTGGTCAAAGAAGTTGTTGATAAGGCCGCCTTGGAGAATAGAAACCTTCTCCAGAAGTGGGGCCTGGCTATCAAAAGAAAGTCTTCCCCGGATGAGGGTCCTCAACCAAAGAGGAAGACTATGAGGACTAGGCTACCGTCTCGGCCAGCCAACCCTGTTAGACAGCAACAGCAACTGCAATTGCCATTGCCCCCAGTGCCCCAGATCGTGGCACAAACCCCGACCACTTTTCAGTGGGTACCCCAGGCCGTGTCGACACAGTCCACGGCATTCACCCCAGCGTTCGAAGGGCAGTCTACTTCCTTTCGAGCAAAGCCTAGAGGGGCAGCCAGAGGCTCGTCTAGACGCCCCTCAAGGGGAAGGGGATTCAGGGGTGGTCGTGGTCAGGAAGGCAAGACCTCAGGACAGCAGTCCAAGTGAGGTGATACCGGTAGGAGGGAGACTTCTGAAATTTCGGGATCGGTAGACCTTCGATCCCTGGGCCCACAGCCTACTCAAGAATGGACTGGGCGGGAGCTGGTACAGCACTCCACCCCCGTGCCTTCGGTTTTTCCAACACTCCACCCCCGTTATGGAGGAGTACGTTCAAGAACTGTTGGAGAAAAAAGGTGATCCGAAGGGTGAAGCCCATCAATTTCTATAGGAGGCTGTTTTGTGTTCCCAAGAAAGACTCGGAAAAGCTCAGTGTCATTCTGGACTTGTCGCCACTCAACAAGTTCATAGTGAATTGCAAATTCAAAATGCTAACACTGCAACACATAAGGACCTTACTGCCCAAGAGGGCATATTCCGTCTCTATAGACTTGTCAGACGCCTATTGGCATATTCCAATTAGCCATCGACTCTCCCCCTACCTAGGGTTCAGGCTACAACGAAGACTATACGCCTTCAGAGCCATGCCATTCGGGCTAAACATAGCCCCAAGGATTTTTACGAAGCTTGCGAGCATAGCTCTCAAACAATTACGCCTAAAGGGAATTCAGGTAGTAGCCTACCTGAACGACTGGTTGGTGTGGGCAGCATCCGAGACAGAATGCTTGCAAGCTTCCAGTCAAGTGATCCAGTTCCTAGAGTACCTAGGCTTCAAGATCAACAGAAAAAAGTCTCGACTTTCTCCATCTCAAAAGTTCCAGTGGCTGGGAATCCACTGGGACCTTTTGTCACACCGTTTCTCCATCCCAGCGAAGAAAAGGAAGGAGATAGCGGGTTCTGTCAAGAGACTTCTAGATTCCGAAAGGATATCAAGACGCGAGCAGGAGAGGGTACTGCGCTCTCTCCAGTTTGCTTCGGTGACAGACCCAGTGCTAAGAGCACAGCTAAAGGATGCAATCGGAGTTTGGATAAGTTATGCATCAAACGCGCGAAGAGATCTGAGAAGACCAGCCGCTTCGGCTAAGTACTCTTCTCAGGCCTTGGTCCCAAGCCAGACATCTAAAGAAGTCGGTTCTTCTTCAGCCACCTCCCCCGACGGTGACGATTCACTCAGACGCCTCGAAGGAGGGATGGGGAGGTCACTCTCATCGGAAAAAAGTCCACGGAACTTGGTCCAAGCTATTCAAGACCTTTCACATAAAACTTTCTAGAAGCTAGGGCAGTGCTCCTTACCTTAAAGAAAGTCTCCCCGCGTCACTTGATCCACATAAGGTTGGTGATGGACAGCGAGGTAGTTGTGAGATACTTGAATCGACAAGGATCGAGGTCACCACCTCTCAACCAGGTGATGTTGGCCATCTTCCGATTGGCGGAAAAGAAGAAGTGGTACCTGTCGGCAGTTCACCTTCAAGGAGTCCGCAATGTGACAGCGGACGCTCTATCCAGGTTCACACCGATAGAGTCGGAATGGTCCTTAGACGCAGGATCATTCTCCTTCATTCTGAATCAGTCCCAGAACTGCAGATAGACCTCTTTGCGACGAAAGACAACAAGAAGTTGCCCCTGTACGTGTCCCCGTACGAGGACCCCTTAGCGGAAGCAGTGGATGCGATGTCCCTCGACTGGAACAGATGGTCCAAGATTTATCTGTTCCCTCTTCACAACCTTCTGTTGAGGGTCCTCAACAAACTGAGATCCTTCAAGGGGTAGCGGCAATAGTGGCCCACAAGTGGCCGA
>NC_090758.1:61936156-61953656 GCF_036898095.1 Palaemon carinicauda | reverse complement strand
TGGGCTGGATCAGATGGTCCTGAATCTATCAGTTCCCTCCGCACACCTGCTTTTGAAGGTCCTCGATATGCTGAGATCCTTCAAAGGGAAAGCTGCAATAGTGGCCCACAAGTCACCAAATAGCGTGTGGTTCCCTCTGGCATTGGAACTATGATTAAAATTCGTTCCGCTACCGGATCCATCTCTGTCTCAGCGAGTACAGAAGTCGACTATCTTTGCTCCAACACAAAAAACACAGAACCTACATCTAATGATTTTTTCTCCTTAACAATGAGAAAAAGATTCGGTGTTTAAAAGTCAGTTTAGACTTTTGGGGGAAACCAGAAGACATTATGAGGCTTCAGGGAAGAAATAGCTATCCTTTGTCAAGGCAAAGAAACTGAAAGAAATCCCGACAGATTCCTATTTATCATTCTTCATTCACCCTCCTGAGCAAGGTTTAGCAGCCTAAACAATTCTATTGCTCAAGCTGCCTTGACAAGTCAGATACCATATGCCTTACAGGTTGACCTTTCTAAATACGTTCTTAATGAACTAGCCCTTTAGCGCTTCAAAAGACCATTTGTTTGGTCATTAGATATGATTCCTTATTTTGTATATATAATGAAAAATGAGGAGTGTGCATAGAAGGTTTTGAATTTAAGTCATATTTCTGTTTATACTCGCCTGGGAGCCTGAGTTAGTGAATAGGGGCTCTCTCTCCAGAGGAAGGCCACGTCCAGTTCTTGGAGGAAGAACTGATTCTATTTCCAGACACAACGTTTCTTACCAGGAACAAGCTACCCACCAACAGGTGGGGTCCCTAGAAAATCTGACCTCCGAAGGAAGATACATCTCCTTGTCCAGTGGAGTGCCTAAAGGTCTATCTTCATAGAACTTCAGACTTTATGGAGGACAGCTGTTCAGAAGAGAAACCCTGGGTTCAAAGTTATCTATAACTAAGGGCGAAATTCACCCATGTTATTCGCAGAATGGATCCAGACAGTACACCCGTTAGTCATGATCTGAGGAAAGTTGCCTCCTCCATAAAATTTCTCAATTATATGGACTTTGAACATCTTTGTTTGCACACCAGCTGGTGGTCATCCAAGGCGTTCTTTATGCACTATGCGAAGAAAGTGGAGCAACTTATGAGATCTGTGGTAGCAGCAGGTAGAATTCTTTAACCTTCTGTTTTAAGTGTGCGAGGAACAGTGTAATTAATTTGGGATGATTAATCAAGAGGGTGCGCGTGTAGTCACTGTATGTTACTACATGCTGAGTGATAGGCCACGAAAGTCTCCTTACCAACTGTTCCAATGACGTCGGTAATCTATAGCATAATACGGACACTTGTGCCAAGCGTTTTTTACGCTAGTGTATTATTATTATTATTATTATTACTTACTAAGCTACAACCCTAGTTGGAAAAGCAGTATGCTATAAACCCAGGGGCTCCAACAGGGAAAATAGCTCAGTACGGAAAGGAAAAAAGGAAAATAAAATATTCTAAGAAGAGTAACAACAATAAATATCTCCTATGTAAACAGTATACAGACTCTATCATTATTATTGATAATTCTATTGAAGTGGCAAATCTGTTTCCTAGTAGATGAAACAATATTTTCTGTTGACTGTTTTTCTTTATGTTTTTACGCATATCATCCCAATTATATAAATTTTATAAATGTAATCTGATATTTTCGTATATTAAA
Organism: Palaemon carinicauda; assembly: GCF_036898095.1. NCBI lineage: Eukaryota > Metazoa > Arthropoda > Malacostraca > Decapoda > Palaemonidae > Palaemon > Palaemon carinicauda. The sequence goes on along the minus strand of NC_090758.1, from coordinate 61,951,962 downwards.
TTTTAATAAACTAGTTCATAATGAACCCTGCATCTTTTCGCCCACACTCATTTTATTAGAAATGGTATGTCTTTCGAGACTGTTCCCTGATTCAAGAAAGAGTCCACTCACTCTAACCCTTCCTTGGAAGGGTTGACGTGGTACCCTAACGGGTTGGTGGCAAAGAGGTAAAATTTATTTCTATGCGGATACAACCATTATCCAATAGTTACTAAGAGTGTTCCCATTGGGGAAGGTATCACAAATTCATTCTGACTTTGGCGACTCTTTGCTTTATAATATATAGGGCGAGACCACTATACGAGCTTGTCAATTTTTTAATCCATAAGTTTTTATGTACTCCTCGAGACTTTTCCAGAGTCTAGTATGACTCATCCCTGTAGGGGGCAGGAAGCACTAACATAGTTCATGCTTAGGTGAAATGATGTTTGACGGTAACATCATAGGTCTCTAGGTCTAGAGGGACCAGGAAAATACTTTCTTGAGAGCACGGCACTGATTGGGAATCCACATTTACAGTAATGCTCTGGTAAACTTCCATCAGGACGACATAGCCTGAGCCCAAAAAATGGATTTTGAGAGAAGAGAAAAATCTATTTTTGGGTGAGGTGGCCATGTCATCCTGATGGACCACCCTTCCTTTTATTGTAAAAGGGCATATTGACCCCTCCCTATAATACAGTATCTATACCACCTCGTATATCGCTACAAGGAATAAAGAGGGCGCTACCGCCTTCATCAGATACACACTGGAAACGGAATAGGAGAGATGCCATATGAGCGGCTCTCTTTTCATTCTTGTTTCAGATTTTTATCACTGTAACCCCTCGAAGCGTTAATACTGATCGGGGTGAAGATAACTATGTGACGTGTCAAGAATACGTCTTTTGATATTATGCGATATCCCTGTGAGATTATTTAGGGATATTCGCTCCAGGAGTTAGAATTCTGGATACCTTACGGTAAAATTCTCTGCTAATATCACTGTAGTCAAATATACCCTAGAAAGCTACCTAATAGGAACTACTTAAGGACGACATGGCTGCCTCACCCGAAAATAGATTTTTCGCTTTGCTCAAAATCCGTTATATATATATATATATATATATATATATATATATATATATATATATATATATATATATATATATATATATATATATATATATATATATATCATAAAAATATATCTATCTAAATTAAACAAAAATATCTGCAAAAATATTGAAATATTAAATATCTTTTATTCGAATAAGTTCTGAAACCCTACTGATATATGTAAATAATCTTAATGTTTAATACTTTCTCTCTCTCTCTCTCTCTCTCCCTCTCTCTCTCTCTCTCTCTCTCTCTCTCTTTTCTTTTTTTTTCTACTTACTTCATCTATCTATCAATATATTTTTTCCTATATATATATATATATATATATATATATATATATATATATATATATATATATATATATATATATATATATATATATATATATATATATATAAATATAAATACATATATATATATATATATATATATATATATATATGTGTGTGTGTGTGTGTGTGTGTTTAGTAACACACTACGCAGGTATATATATATATATATATATATATATATATATATATATATATATATATATATATATATATATATATATATATATATATATATATATATATATATATATATAGACACATATATATACACACACACACACATATATATATATATATATATATATATATATATATATATATATATATATATATATATATATATATATATATATATATATATATATATATTTATATATATATATATATATATATATATATATATATATATATATATATATATATATATATATATATATATATATATATATATATATATATAATCATGTGCGGGAGTATTGAATATTTTTTTTTAGTTTTATCTTGATATTCTTCAGCAAACCACACTATACGTAAAAGAGGAATTTCTATTTTGTTATACAGTTTTTCTTTCCTTTCATTTTAAAATAAAAAAACTCAAGTATTCATCCAAAATGTGACGGCGCCGAGTAAGGTTGTGAACTCAAAGGCAGGTTAGGAACGACTGAGTTATATTATTTTAAAACTCTCTCCTTATATACAAAATTTCAAGGCAACAGGACATAACAAGTTCACAAGACGGACAATATTACAGAGGAAAAATCAGCCATGAATTTTAATGTTCGTTTTAGTGCGAGGGAAGAGCGAAGATACCAGCATAATATATACAAAAGGAATTATGTACAATTGTGTGAAACACGGTATGTACATGGCTCCCGCCCTAAAAATGACATACTGTACATGTTGAATAGGGCGCCCTGATCGAGTGAAGCGAACTCTAGGCAGGTCATCTGGCAGAAGATAAGCAGGTTTTAGACGATCAATGGAGACCCAGTCTTCTTTGCCCCGAATATTTAGGAGGAATGCTTTCGGACTGCGTCGGATCACAAGGAAAGGGCCCGTGTAAGGGGGCGTTAGTGGTGGCTTGCTGGTGTCGTTGCGCAGGAAGACGTGCGTTGCAGAGTGTAAGTCCATTCGTATATGATGCTTCGCTGGGGGCTTGTAAGTCTGGCGGCACGGAGTAAATTTTCCCACGACGTGACGTATGCGCTGGAGATCGTCGGAGGAGGATGTAGAAGAAAAAATTCGGCAGGGACGACCAACGAGTCGCCATACACCATTTCAGCTGCCGAGACGTCGAGGGCGTCTTTAGGAGTGGTCCTTAGTCCCAGGAGGACCCAGGGAAGCTGAGTAAACCAGTTGCAATCCTTGCAGCGGGACATCCAAGCTGCTTTGAGAGTGCGATGAAAACGTTCAACCATTCCATTGGCAGCGGGGTTGTAGGCCGTTGTCTGATGTAGGGTGATGCCCAGGAGATTCGCTAATGACGTCCACAATTGAGAGGTGAAAGTGGTTCCTCTGTCAGAAGTAATATGCTCAGGGATACCGAATCTTGAAATCCATCCAGAGAGTAAGGCAGATGTACATGAGGCGGACGTTGCAGTTTCCATGGGAATGGCTTCAGGCTAACGAGTGGAGCGGTCGATGACGGTAAACAGGTAACGATGTCCTTGTGATGTGGGTAGGGGGCCTACAACGTCGACGTGAATGTGTGCGAAACGACGCTGAGGTTGAGGAAAGGTGCCCACTCCTTAATCCGTGTGTCGATGTACTTTGGAAGTTTGGCAAGAAGTACAGGCGCGGACCCAATCCTTAGCCTCCTTAGAAATGCCGTGCCAAATGAACTTTGCCTTCAGCAGCTGTGCAGTTTAACGGCACGAGGGATGTGAAAGGCCGTGAATGAAATCAAACACCTGTCGGCGCATGGGAGCAGGAATCCAAGGTCACGGTCTACCAGTACTGACATCATAGAGGAGGGTGGTGTTGGAGTCTTCAAGGGGAAAATCTTCCCAACGGAAGGATGTGCAGGATGTCCTACGAGCTTGATACTCTGGATCCTGTCGTTGGGCTTTAGCCAGGGCATTGTAATCCAATCCCAGTTGAACGGCAGCCGTGTTTCTTGACAGGGCATCGGCAATGGGATTCATTTTCCCAGGAACGTATTGGAGGGTGCAATTTTATTCAGCCACGGGGGAGAGATGTCGGCGTTGATGGGCGGACCAGGCATCAGACTGTCGAGTGAAGGCGTGCACCAGAGGCATGTGGTCTGTGCGAATGACGAAGGGCGAACCTTCTAAGAAATGGCAAAAGTGACGGACAGCCAAGTGCACCGCCAGCAATTCTCAATCGAAGGTAGAATAACCCGATTCTGCCTTGGACAGTTTTCTGCTGAAGAAGGCCAATGGTCGGGGCGAGCCTTTGACCACCTGCTCGAGTACTGCACCAATAGCAACGTCGCTGGCATCGGTGGAGAGAAGGAGAGGGGCGTGTGGGTTAGGAAAAGTGGGAGCCGAAGTTGTTGATAGGGCCTTCTTTGCATTGCAGAAGGCTGCTTCTTGAAGGGGACCCCACTTCAGGTCCTTCGGCTTGCCCTTAAGGGAGGCGTAGAGGAGCGCAAGAGTGGCAGCAATGGCTGGCAGAAAACGGTGATAATAGTTGATCATGCCCAAGAATTCCTGCAGAGCTTTGACGGTCGAGGGCACGGGGAAGTTCTGAACGGCTGCTACCTTCTCAGGGAGGGGGTGGACACCTTCAGGAGTGATGCGGTGCCCTAAGAACGATACTTCGTTGGCACCAAAGGTACACTTGTCGTACCGGACTACAAGGCTATTTTCTTGCAGGCGGTCGAGCACGATGCGCAGGTGACGGAGGAGTTCCTCTTTTGAGGAGGAGAACACAAGTATGTCGTCCACATAACATACACAGAAAGGGGGGTCCCCTAAGATGCCATCCATGAGACGTTGAAACGTTGCCCCAGCATTACGAAGGCCAAAACAGGAGTAATTGAAGGTGTATGTACCAAACGGAGTGGTGATGGCGGTCTTGGGGATGTCTTCTGGGTTCATAGGCACCTGATAATACCCCTTCAGGAGGTCGAGCGTAGAGAAAACCTTCGCTTTGTGCAGGTAGGAGGTCACGTCGGCAATGTTTTGGAGGGGGTAGTGATCCGGTTCTGTTTGCATGTTCAGGCGCCTGTAATCCCCGCACGGACGGAGGGAGCCGTCTTTCTTCAGAACGATGTGTAAGGGCGACGACCATGGGCTGGAGGACTTTTGGCAAAGGCCCATTTTCTCCATTGCGGCGAACGTTCCGGTGCCAGACGTCTGAATTTTGCGAAGACTTGGGGTCCCGTCATCTTGATATGGTGATAAATACCGTGCTTGGCAGGAACCATGGGCGTTTGGCGAAGTTCTGAACGGAAAACTTCCGGGTACGACGTGAGGGGGTGGGCGTAGTCATCCGTGGGTGCGCTGATGTGGAGAGCGAGGTTAGAGGGAGTGGGTTGAAGAGGTGTCGACAAGTACGAGTCTGCGTTGACCAATCGTCGGTGGGCGACATCGACCAGAAGGTGGAAATGAGAGAGGAAATCCGCACCGAGGATTGGCATTGTGACGTCAGCAATGAGAAACTTCTAATTGAATTTACCGTTTCCGAACGATAATGTGAGGTTCTCGTAACCGTAGGTGGGTATCGCAGACCCGTTGGCAGCTACTTAGCGGACGTCGGCAGATGTAGACAGACTACGTTGTGCCTTGAAGAGTTTCCTTGGCAAAAGAGAACGACAAGCACCCGTGTCTACCAAAAATCGCACGCCCGTTCCTGCATCCTGTAAAAAGAAAACATTAGAAACATCAGAGGCCACCGCCACAAGCGATGGCCTACTTACACGTTTTTTGGCCACTGACAATTATTGGCACATATCTTCGCGGTTGCCCCGAATCTGAAGTGGTAGTAGCAAAACTACGGCGGATGGGAGGTAGTAAGTGGCTGTAGAAGTCGTTCGTTGGGGCGCGAACGATTGGTGGATGGTGGGCGGCTTTGTCGCCGCTTCGGCATGTCACGGGGTAGGCGTGTATGTCCTACTGCATTCATGTAAGCTTCGGTTGACGTTGAATATGCATCCTCGTCGTCAGAGGTTTAGGCGTTGATGGAGGTCTTGAAGTGGCTGTCCGTAAGGGCGTCGGCTTTGGTCATCAAGTCCTTTATGGGTAAACTATCGACATTGGGTATGGCAGCGCGTACAGGTTCGGGTAAACGGCGTATCCAAAGGGCACGAAGTAGGTTCACCTCACGAGGAGATGCGTCTGCGGCAGGTTGAAGGCAAGCGATACTGGTCATTTCCCTGAGGGCAAGCGAAGCCCTTTGGTCCCCCAACAGTTGTTGCGAGAGCTGAAAAAGCTTTGCTATACGGGCAGCTGGCGACGGCGAGTACTGCTGCAGAAGGTATGTTTTGAGGGCATCATACGCTATTGGGGTGTCTCCTTGTTCACAAAGCCAGTCGGATATTTCTGGGAAGGTGCCCTCGGGTATCGCCGCGAGAACATAATCCACTTTGGTGGTTGAGCGAGTCACGCCCCTGATACGGAAGTGGACTTCAGCGCATTGAAACCAAGCAAACGCCTCTCCGGTGGCGAAGGGTGAAAGTTTCAATGGGGCGGCCGCAACGCCAACTGCTGTAGTAGAGTCTGTCTCCGTCATAGTACCAATGATGGAGGGGCGAGGGAAGTGGCGGTGGAAGGCAGTGGTAGCAAGTCGACTTCCGGGGGTGACCAATGTGACGGCGCCGAGTAAGGTTGTGAACTCAAAGGCAGGTTAGGAACGACTGAGTTGTATTATTGTAGAACTCTCTCCTTATATACAAAACCTCAAGGCAACAGGACATAACAAGTTCACAAGACAGACAATATTACAGAGGAAAAACCAGACATGAATTTTCATGTTCGTTTTAGTGCGAGGGAAGAGCGAAGATACAAGCATAATATATACAAAAGGAATTATGTACAATTGTGTGAAACACGGTTGGTAAAAAAACTTAAATCTTTTGAATCTTATGTAGCAAATATCGTTTTTTTTTTCTTTTTCTCTTTAGTTGATAATCCATCTTCTTCTTTGGTTTATTGCATTTTTACATTGGGTTAAAAAGAGGTAATTTCTTTTTCTATGTCTGATCCCCTTCAGATATTTCTCTGAAAACATTATTTTTTTCCAATAAATTCGTGTTTGATGTATCGTCATTTTAAGTTTATTTTCTTATAGCTTTTATGTAGATTAGTTGACAAGTCTTTATTTTTATCATATAGAATATTAAGATTATTCAATATATTACTTTACTATTTAGATATTTGCTCGATGTCTTAATAATTTCTCAACTTTTAATTTTCTTTACTTGGGAAATTGTGTAGAGATCCTATAGCCGAGGACTCCTTTATGGGAATATATTGTTTTTCATTATATATATATATATATATATATATATATATATATATATATATATATATATATATATATATATATATATATGTATGTATATATATAAATACATTTATATATATATATATATATATATATATATATATATATATATACATATATATATATATATATATATATATATATATATATATATATATATATATATATATATATATATATATATATATATATATATATATATATGCGTGTGTGTGTGTGCGAATGTGTGTGTTATATGTATCCCAAAAGATGCATTTCAACAGGAAAATTAATAATGCTCTGATTACAATAGAACAGAGATCTGACAAATATTCTTCTTCTTCCTTACGATCAATCCTTCGAATCTTCTCAATTCACATAACGATGACCGAAGACAGACGTAACCTTACAGAGATTTTGAGAAGCAATACTTATCTCCTCTTTAGCCTTTTTTACAGCCTTGATAGATTCGGCGTTTAGGGTCCTATTGAATCCTATTAGAGAGTTTTATTGCCAACGCATCTGAGATTAATTTGTTTCTCTCTCTCTCTCTCTCTCTCTCTCTCTCTCTCTCTCTCTCTCTCTCTCTCTCTCTCTCTCTCTCTCTCTCTGTCATTAAGACTCGAACGTAGTGAACCTTAAGTGTAAACATTATCATCGTCTCTGTGTTTATCTTGTCTCTTTTATGTCGCTTTTGAAGAAATTAAAAAACTCTGTATATTTTATCTTTAGTAATTATTATGGAAATTGGTTCTTGTTTATTATTTTCGTATTACGCTTGAATTTGTTTGTTATTAATAATGTTATAATTCCTTTTATATATTTCCAAAAGTCTTCTTCAATTTTAATGAATTAGAAATAGAAATATACTTTTTGTATGGTTATAAATTTAAGGGGAGATTAATGTTGTTTCTTTCTGTTATATAAAAAGATGAAAAGAATAGAAAAATAAAAAGAAATATTCTCAAGACAAATAATAATAATAATAATAATAATAATAATAATAATAATAATAATAATAATAATAATAATAATAATAATAATAATAATAATAATAATAATAATAATAATAATATTAATAATAATAATAATAATAATAATAGATTTATAATATATGTTATTTTCTTAACCATATTCTTGCTAAGTCTTTGCTGTCTCTTATCCAATTTCCCATGTTTCCATTACTTTTATCCTAAAAGGTCTTTGTTAGAGTAAAGGATATTACATCAGAAGGATTTCGTTGTATTTCATCATCACAGGATATTGCAAGCTTCCCCAAATCTCCATCCTTTTACGATCACTCCTTTCCTTCTCAAAGGATTTCTATAAGAACATTAACGCATATATTCAATTGACACCCTTTCATGTTTGTGGGGTTCGTTCAGTGTAGAGAAAATTGTGGTTCTTTCGTGTTGTCAGGGATTGTTCAGAATATTTTGTTTCATATTTTGAAATAATTTGATAACAACGTAACAGATATTTATTATTTCTACTGATATAATTTCTATAGGACCTAGGTTTTGCAAATTTAATATTTACTACTCATTATATCACTGATTAATATCCCAATTCATCTAATTTGACTTGATATAAATGCACAAATAAAGCATATTTTGAAGAGACGGTTGGAATAATGAAGAAAGTGTGAAAACTTTAAATTCTGTCTCTAAAAGTTCTTGTATCATTTACTGGAGGAAAAATGGCGGGGAAATATATATTTCTTTTAAAGAGTTCGAAGAGAAGATGCGATCTTGTGTCACTAGACGCGTCAATAAAGGAACTATTGTTGTTGAATTTAGGAAAATATTGAGAAGGTTCCAATTATTGAGATGTAATGATACTTAACTTGTAAGGCTTCTCGTCAGAAGACCTACATACATACATACATATAGTTATTCTGTATATTGAACCGTTAATATGTATATTTTCCAAAATCTATCACTAGGGTAATTTAAGATGTATATTTGTTTATGTGTATTACTATAATAACCAAACGTGTAGTTTCTTTAGCATACTACCATAATAATTCAGAATTATATTTCTATCGCTTAATACCAAACCAATTTCAATCGTTAATGGTTTTCCTGTTGATGTCTTGATTATTAAGTTTTCCCTTCATAAAGGAAGGAACATTTCAAAACCCAACAATCTACCAATTGTGACTTTAATTACTTACCTGCCTAAAGATATTGCTCACTGAGATACCAGATGTGAATGACATTCGCTAAGCAATTAATATTCATGATTACATTTGTGAACCTACATCCAATTAAGTCAACACAGCTTGATATAGAACAACACCACCATCAACATCAACAACAATATCATCAGCATTAACCTCGCAGGGACTACTCCAGAAAGTGGCTATGATAGGAAACAACATATCAAGGTTACTTGTTGATAATCGATGTTCATATAGTTCTTCGCTCCATGAATTATAACTTTATTTATACATTAGCCCTTATTATTCTCATTCATAATTTTACATATACTTATCAATATGTTCAATCAATCAGTTGCACTTTTATATTCCTTCTAATTATTCAATTTCCTAATTTTGTAAAAATGTATATGCATGTATAAATACTTTATGCATATATATATATATATATATATATATATATATATATATATATATATATATATATATATATATATATATATATATATATATATATATATATATATATATATGTATATATATATATATATATATATATATATATATATATATATATATATATATATATATATATATATATATATATATATATATATATACACACATATATATATATATATATATATATATATATATATACACACATCTATATATATACATATATATATATATATATATATATATATATATATATATATATATATATATATATATGTATATATATATATATATATATATATATATATATATATATATATATATATATATATATATATACACACACACACACACACACACATATATATATATATATATATATATATATATATATATATATATATATATATATATACACACACACATATATATATATATATATATATATATATATATATATATATATATATATATATATATATATATACATATCAATAAACTGCATATAGCATACGAAAATAATGTGTGCATAAACTGGAATCTTATGACAAAAACCTTTCTCTGCCATCCCTTCAATAGCCCTTTAATATGCCATGCACACTCACATAGCCACATATCCCTTCTCTTACTCTTATGAGACCCTGATATTGACTTCTAATCTGTTCTGTAGAATTAGTCATTAAACTAAATAGGTACAAACTTAGCTATTCGCCACATTACCTAATCTAATAGATTAATTTTGGCTGTTGAGTGACGTTAGGTCTCAAGGAATAGTCTATTCATATACTTATATTCATATACCTACTTACATAACTATGCCAAAAATAATCCAGCTTTCAATTTAGCTTCAATATACAGGCATCTTCCCTTCAGAGTCTTAATTTCTCTCTATTTCTTCATTATTCCTTATGACTGGTATTTCTGAAATCCGATTAACACAAGTGTGTTCAGGAGAAAATCCTTTAGAATTAGTAGGTTCTCAATAATTTTAATATTACGAAAAGAAATTTGGAGTTAATACAGAAATCTAACACAGATAACGAGCTAGTAGGGGTTTAATATTATTACTCTATCATAAATAACCAAATAAAAATATGGTTCCCTATTCTGCTCTTCTCATGTGTGTAACTATTTTGAAAACATATATAATTGATTTACATATTCAGGAAAAAAGGCTTTATCATAATGATATTCTTTTTTCAAATACAGATTTCAGGGTTAAATCAAAGGAAGACCTTGTTTATAATACATCTCCCGTGGCCCTATATAAAATCTTATAATAAAAGCATGATGCTTTACAAATTCTTTATCAAAGACTATGAAAATACCTTAGTATAAGCATTTTTCCTGAAACTCTAGCAAAACCACATAAAATGTTAAACACCCAATCATATATCAGGCGTAAACTACTTGGCAAGACTGCTTGGACACCCTGACCTCCACAACCCCCTTCACTCAATAATATCAATTCTCCAAAAGTGCACGATGAGTCCATCTATTGGTAAAACAGGGAAGCAATCGGGCGATATCCTTGGGAGGCCCATGACGTCACAACTGGGTGAAACCATTATCACCGAGGGTCGAAAATGCAGTGCACTCGAGTTATAAGATTCTTATTAGGAATCAAATTACGTCCCTACATACTTAACATATTAATTTACATAATTAATATGATAAAGCATTATTATAATGAAAATAGGATGAACATATAAAGTAAAAATAATCATTCAAAGATAAAAGTGACAACGTTACTCCCCCATCTCGTAAAATTGAACAGTCCGCCAAGTAGTTGAGTGTGTATAGTGACATCTATTGGTGCTCAAAATAATCACCTTAAACCAGACATTTATGTCCTTGCTTTGTAACAACGATATATGACGTAAAGTTCTGTCTTGACCCCAAGCGCTGCTATCCCTATACTAAACTATGGGATGATAATTGGCGTGAAACGACCATTACTTGAGTTATGGGATTTTAAACTTGATTCACTTATATTATAAGTCATGTTTGCTTCTAACATGAGGAAATATGCTAATAAAAGATGTTATTTAATAGGGCGAAGAATCTTAGAATCAAAGCTGTTTAATTGTATCGATATTCACAATGTAACAATATAGGAAGCAGTTTAAAACAATTATTTCTCTCTCTCTCTCTCTCTCTCTCTCTCTCTCTCTCTCTCTCTCTCTCTCTCTCTCTCTCTCTCTCTCTCTCTCTTTACAGCTTGAACTACGAAACTTAAATAAATAGATTAATTTCCACAATAAGTACAGTTGTAAAGATTCATGTGTAATCTTATTTTATACTTTTGAACGAGTTTATTTTGTTTAATGATTTATGTATCTAAATATTATCTAGATATCAGTATTGTGGGATCATGATACCATCTTACAAATGATGATGATGATGATGATGATGATGATAATAATAATGATGTGAGAAATACAATTACATTGCAATATTCTCTCGCCTTTACAGGTGTGTTTATGGTCTTAGAAGTATGTTATTATTTACACACAGCAAGTAAAAATTAAGCATTAAGTATTACGTAATAAGTATTACCTACCTTAAAAAACCCATAATAAAGAACATATTGACTTGACTCCTACCAATTTTTCTCCTCTTTCTCATTGTTATTGAAAGAATAATATTTGAGAACAATAAGGAATTATTAATATTAAATTTATATATATATAGAAAAACGGCTCAGAACAATTCCCAAGAATTACGAAGCATTTAAACAAATACCAGATACATTAAGACTAATTGAAGACAGGAAACAAACGTGTTTTAATCATCAAAGCATATTTGTTGAGTAAAGTGAGAAATGAGTGTTTCATGAAGGTGATGGAAGGTTGTGAATAAACTCGCATTTGACTCCTCTTTATATTATTCATTATGTCCCAAGAAAGGTCTTATGTAAGACCTGTTTTCTCTGTACGTTCATCAAAAGCATTAGCAGTTTATATCTAAAACGGTGTTTGTCTGTAACAAGCATTTGCTGGCAATGGACTTTCATATCATTTGAAAAAATTTAAATGTAATAAAAATACATACACACACAAACACACACAAATGTGCATTTATATATATATATATATATATATATATATATATATATATATATATATATATATATATATATATATATATATATATATATATATATATTGGGCTCAAGCCATGTCGTCCTGATGGAAGTTCCTATAGGGTAGCTTCCTTGGGTATATATAACTACAGTGATATTCCCAGAGAATTTACCTTAAGGTACCCAGAATTCTAACTCCTGGAGCGAATATCCCTAATAAAAGAAGCAGGGATATCCCGAAATATCAGAGGACGTATTCTTGACACGCCACATAGCAATCTGCACCCCGAACAGAGTTAACACTTCGAAGGGGTCAATTGGCAAGAAAACGAAAACGAGAAAGAAAGGAGAGCCGCTCGCAAGGTATCTCTCCTCTCCCGTTTCGTAAGCGTGCATTCCGCCGCTCACGGCGCCATCTGTATTTCTTGTAACGATACACGATGTGCTACAGATACTGTATGTAGGGTGGGGACCTACAGCCCTTTAAAAGAAAGGGATGGGCGGGTCCATCAGGTATTTTTCCTTTTTTTTTTTTATAAAGACAGCAGATTTCTTAGCTCCAAAGTTATCTGTTATTTTCCGCAAGTTAGCAAGAAGGGGAGACTTTAGCAATTGTTGGAGAATTGGTAATGTTACTCCTCTATGTAAATGGGTTTGTGGTAGCTCAAGTCCCACTGTTTACCTCCCAATTTCCATAACTCCCATATTATCTTAATTTTTTGAACGTGTTCTGGCAAAACGTCTTAATAGGTTTGCTGAAGGTAACCATCTATTCCCTAGTTTGCAATTTGTTTTTCGTAAAGGCCTTGGAGCATGTGATGCCCTTCTTACAATCTCCAGTGCTGTACAGAAATCCCTTGATTTTGGTCAGGAAGTTCGTACGATTGGCCTTGATATTAGTGCTGCCTTTGACCGTGTTAATCATGGGGACCTTGTTTTCAAACTCAAACAGTTGGGAGTGGGTGGGTCGTTCCTTAGCATTATTATTGATTTTTTAAGTAATAGATCTCAAAGAGTTGCTGTTGATGGGCACCATAGTGAGTATAGAAGTGTGATATCCGGTGTTCCACAGGGTAGTGTTCTTGGCCCATTACTTTTCATAATATATACACATGACATGTGGTTTGGCCTAGAAAAAAAGGCGTGTTGCATATGCAGATGATGCTTCTCTCTTTGCATCAATTCCATCCCCTGAATGTAGATCTGGGGTTGGTGAATCCTTTAATAGAGATTTAGCTAAAATTAGTGCATGATGCAAATTATGGGGTATGAAGTTGAATCATAACAAAACTCAAGGTATGATTGTAAGTAGGTCAAGGACGGAGGCTCCTCAACATCCGGACCTCAGTATTGACAATGTTTCTTCAAATTTGTATAACTCTTTTAAAATTTTAGGTGTGATTCTCGACAGCAAACTTACTTTTGAGAAACACATTAGGTCTTAGTCTTCTTCAATTGCACAAAAAAAATGGCTTTTTGAGAAAGTCTTTTAAGATTTTCGGTGATCAATCTATTATGAAGAAGTGTTTTAATTCTTTCCTTCTACCTTGTTTTGAGTATTGTTCTCCTGTCCGGTTTTCAGCTGCTGATTCTCATCTTAATTTGTTGGACAGAAACTTACGGTCTATTAAATTTCTTATTCCTAATTTCGATATTAATCTTTGGCACTGTCGTTCAATTAGTTCATTATGCATGTTGCATAGGATTTTTCATAACTCTGACCATCCCTTACATTCAGATCTCCCTGGACAATTCTATCCTGTTCTTAATACTAGCCATACAGTTAATACTAATAGCCAGGCCTTCTCCATCATAAGACTCAATACTACAAAGTATTCTAGAAGTTTTATTCCAGCTGTTACCATGTTGTGGAATGATCTTCCTAATCGGGTAGTTTAATCAGTAGAACTTTAAAAGTTCAAAGTTGGAGCAAATGTTTTTATGTTGACCAGGCTGACATGAGTCTTTTTTATAGTTTATATGTGACATATCTGTTTTTGACGTTGTTAATAGTTTTTATATGACATATCTGTTTTGATGTTGTTACCTTTTTTTTTAGAATGATTTATTATTAATTTGTTCTCATCATTTATTTATTTCCTTATTTCCTTTCCTCACTGGGCTATTTTTCCCCAAAGGAGCCCTTGGGCTTATAGCATCTTGCTTTTCCAACTAGGGTTGTAGCTTAGATAATAATAATAATAATAATAATAATAATAATAATAATAATAATAATAATAATAATAGTAATCTTCCTAACGACCCCAAACTTACTTCAATAAATACAGAAACTCTCCTTCTAGTTGGGCCTCGAATCTTTATAAGGCGAATCAAGTCCTTACACATGCCCATCTTGTTACTGAAATTCCTTTTAGTGGGTTCGAACCCAGTTGGGAAAGAAGGGTTCCTCCTCTTGGGTTCTTAGATTTCATAGTTTTCGAGGGAAAACATGTCCACCAATGTCAGGTTATCAAGACGTTTAGAATCAATTGTATATACACAAATATTCAGATTTATTTTTATCTGTAACACATTTTGATGCTTAATTAATTGTCCTCTTGTTTACATATTTCTGCTAATGTCTTCTTTATTTTCTAACTTAATTTTTATAACATATATCATTTTGATGTATCTAGGGTTAACTGTCTAACCCTGGACGTTTATAAATAAAGTTGAGTGATTTTCAGAAAATACAAAAACCCTAACTATAAAAGAAGTTAATGGTTTAAATGATAAAAATAACATCTCTATGTTTATTATGTAAAAATATATGAATTATACTAATAATAATTGTTAATAAAAAAAATTAAATATTGATAATTGTTATCAAATTAACAATTAGATAAACAGACGATGATTAATTACTTCAGTGACAAATAATTTTTTTTTTCTTTTCTTGTCTTTTGTGGAGTATTTCAGTAGAGGTTTAAACAATTGGAACAAAGGCCCTTATTTGGTCATGTAATAAACAGATTGAACATGAAATATTTAGAAATGGGATTAAGAACATAACCACTACCCATTGGAGACAGAACAAAGTAAATATTATTACTGATGAATTCCATTCTAAATTAAGAACAGTAGCACAGAATAGTTCATCAAGAGAACAATTATACACTTTCACCAGAGAAACACAACTAAATTCACAACCAGAGAAATACTGTAGAACGAATCAAATGCATTTAACACTTATCTGTTTCAAACATTACTCGAGTTTCTT
>NC_090758.1:61906156-61931156 GCF_036898095.1 Palaemon carinicauda | reverse complement strand
TGTGAGGATGGGGCCTGGCCAGTGCACGAGATGGGACTCTGGCAGGCTCAGCACAGGGGTTGGGGACGTGGCCAGGCCTAGGACAGGAGATCTGGCTATGGCTACTCCCGGCACAGGACGTGGGGTCATGGCCATGTCCAGCACAGGACGTGGGGCACAGGACGTGGGGCCATGGCCATATCTGGCACTGGTCGTGGTGTCATGGCCATGTCCAGCACAGGACGTGGGGCCATGGCCATATCTAGCACTGGTCGTGGTGCCATGGCTATGTCCCGCACAGACCGTGGGGCCATGGCCATGTCCCGCACCAGCCGTGGGGTCATGGCCATGTCCGGAACAGGGCATGGGGTCATGGCTATGTCCAGAACAGGACATGGGGTCATAGCCATGTCAAGGACAGGACGTGGGGCCATGGCCATGTCTGCCATTGGTCGTTGCCATGGCCATGACCAGCACAGACCGTGGGGCCATAGCCATTTCCAGAATAGGGCCTGGGGTCATGGCTATGTCCAGGACAGGACATGGGGCCATGGCTACGTCCGGAACAGGGTGTGGGGCCATGGCTACGTCAGGAACAGGGCGTGGGGCCATGGCCATGTACAGAACAGGACGTGGGGTCATTGCCATGTCCCGGAGAGGGCGTGGGACCATGGCCATGTCTGGCACAGGATGTGGGGCCATGGCTACGTCCAGAACAGGGTGTGGGGTCATGGCCATGTCTGGCACAGGGCATGGGGCCATGGCCATGTCCAGCACTGGACATGGGGCCATGGCCATGTCCGGTACAGGACGTGGGGCCATGGTCATGTCTGGAATAGGACGTGGGGCCATGGCCATGTCTGGCACTGGTCGTGTTGCCATGGCCATGTCCGGCACAGGCCGTGGGCCCATGGCCATGTCCGGCATGGGGAGTGGGGATATGGCCATGTTCGTCACAGGCCGTGGGGTCATGGCCATATTTGGCCAGGGGCGTGGGGCCATGGCCATGTCTGGCACAGGGCAGTAGGTTGGCCAGGGCACCAGCCGCCCGCTGAGATACTACCACTAGAGAGGTATTGGATCCTTTGACTGTCCAGACAGTAAAGCATTGGATCCCTCTCTCTGGTCACGGCTTATTTTTTCTTTCCCTACACTTATACAGAATAGTCTGGCCTACTCTTTACATATTCTCGTCTTTCCTCATACACCTGCCAACAATGAGATACTTAACACTTCCTCACCTAAGGGGTTAATTACTGTATTGCAATTTGCTCAGTGTACTTTCCTCTTGGTAAGGGTAGAAGAGACTCTTTAGCTATGGTAACCAGCTCTTCTAGGAGAAGGACACTCCAAAATTAAACCATTGTTCTCTAGTCTTGAGTAGTGCCATAGCTTCTGTACTATGGTCTTCCACTGTCTTGGGTTAGAGTTCTCTTGCTTGAGGGTACACTCGTGCACACTATCCTATCTTATTATTTTTTTTCTTCCACTTGTTTTTTGAAATGGTGTGTTATGCAGGCTTAATAAAAGGTCAAGGGATGCCTGGTGGTTTATCAAGAGGTTGTCTTTTCCTTTTTCTGATTCTTTTTCTTCTGAAAACCTTCCTTACTGTCCTCCCTTCAGTTGAAGTGGCTATCCTGGAGGGTATTTAGCCTTGTATGGTGTATCGGCTCCTCCATGTTGACCATTTTTTTTCCGACTTTTTACTATAGTCTATGGGTATCATCAATCACTTTATTTATAATTCTCTACATATTTTTGTTATAATTCTTGTTAATCTAGTTTTTAAGTATGATATCTCTTTTTTATTTATATTAATTCTCATGCTATCTGGAGACATTGAACGAAATCCGGGACCAGTACCTCTTGGATTTCATCAATGTCGTCTTCTGTATTGCAATATTTGTGGTCTTCATGCAAATATCCAAGACCTTACAGTTGCGTCCAGCCAGGATGATATTCTCTTGTGATCAGAAACTTTGGTTTCTAATATGAGGCACTCATCTGAGCTCCTTATAACTGGTTTTAAAAAGCCAATAATGTTGAAACGTGATGCCATCCCTAGGGCCAGGGGAATGGCAGAGTATATTAGGACCGAGTACCCTGCTTCTCATAAGTCCTGATATCAATGTGGATGTCATGAGATTCAGGTAATAAAAGTTTGTGGCAGGCATAACAACTTTCATTTGTGTTCGATCTACCGAAATCCAGACATGGATGATTTTATCTTCGATTGTCTTCTTACTATTATGGCTAAGATACAAGAAGATGAAAGAAAGGCTTCTTTTGTCTTTGTTGGTGATTTTAATGCTCACCATAGGAAGTGGTTAAGTTCTATCTCTCCTACCGATCGCCAGGGCTTAAGAGCTTTAGACTTGGCCTCTGAATCAGGCTGTGAGCAAATTGTAAATGAAGCTACTCAAAGGTTTGCTAATAGCTTGAACCTCGTATACACTGACTACCCTGGCGTTATAACTAGTAAGGTTGGTTCTCCAGTCGGGACATCTGACCATGCCTTGATTTCATTAGTAGTGAAGACTGAGCAGCCTGTCCCTGATATATCATACTATTGTAAAATTTATATGAAATCCCAAGCAGACTGGAATGGGATTTTGCATGATCTTTTGTGCTTGAATTAGTCACAATTATATAGTAGTGTTGATCCTGTTGTCCCTTTGAATGAGAATCTAGTCAACATAATTGATTGGCGTATCCCTTCTCGTGTGCTAAGGTACCGAGTGAAGGACAAACCGTGGTTCACTGATGATTGTAGATGTGTTAATTTGGAGAAGCAGGAGGCCTATCACCTTTGGAAGGGTAACAGATCAGATTTGACCTGGAACAACTATACTCAGCTTCGAGCTTTTGCTCAGAGAGTTTGTGCCTCAACTGAAAAAGAGTACAATTTAACCATAAAAGAAACACTTTCTGGTACAACTCAGGAACATAAATGGTGGTCTGCCCTTAAATCTGCACTCTTTGGTGTAGATGCAATGGTTCCTCATTTACTTAAACCAGATGGCTCAGTCACTCACTGTCCAAAGGAAAAGGCAACCCTGTTGGGTGATGTTTTTGACTGTAAACAGAGTAATGAAAAACTTGAACTTCCTCATTCCTGTTTTCCTGAGGTTAAACTAACTAGTTTAGCTTTTCGATCTCTTGAGATTAAAGCTCTGTTAATGGACCTTGATGCTTATGGAGGTGTAGACCCAAATGGTATTTTTCCTTTGTTTTTTATAAAGAGAGCAGATTTCATAGCTCCAAAGTTATAGATTCTTTTGCGTAAGTTAGCAAGAAGAGGAGCTTTTAGCAATTGTTGGAGATTTGGTAATGTTACTCCTCTATGTAAATGTGTTTGTGGTAGCTCAAGTCCCTATGATTACCGCCCAATTTCTATAACTCCCATATTATCTAAAGTTTTTGAACGTCTTCTGGCAAAGTGTCTTAATAGGTTTGCTGAACGTAATCATCTACTCACTAGTTTGCAATTTGGTTTTCGTAAAGGCCTTGGAGTATGTGATACCCCTTCTTACAATCTCCAGTGCTGTACAGAAATCCCTTGATTGTGGTCAGGAAGTCCGTATGATTGGCCTTGATTTTAGTGCTTCCATTGACCGTGTTAATCATGAGGCCCTTGTTTTCAAACTCAAACAGTTGGGAGTGGGTGGGTCGTTTCTTAGCATCATTATTGATTTTTAAAGTAATATATCTCAAAGAGTTGTTGTTGACGGGCACCATAGTGAGTATAAGAATGTGATATCTTGTGCTTCACAGGGTAATGTTCTTGGTCCATTACTTTTCATACTATATACACATGACATGTGGTTTGGCCTAGAAAACAAGCTTGTTGCATATGCAGATGATGCTACTCTCTTTGCATCAATTCCATCCCCTGAATGTAGATCTGGGGTTGGTGAATCCCTTAATAGAGATTTAGCTAAAATTAGTGCATGGTGCAAATTATGGGGTATGAAGTTAAATCCTAACAAAACTCAAGGTATGATTGTAAGTAGGTCAAGGACGGTGGTTCCTCAACATCCGGATGTCAGTATTGATAGTGTTTCTTTAAATTTGTATGACTCTTTTAAAATTTTAGGTATGATTCTCGACAGCAAATCTAATTTTAAAAAACACATTCTTCTCTAATTGCACAAAAAAATTTGCTTATTGAGAAAGTCTTACAAGATTTTCGGTGATCAATCTATTCTGAAGAAGTGTTTTAATTTTTTCATTCTACCGTCTTTTGAGTATTGCTCTCCTGTCTGGTGTTCAGCTGCTGATTCTGATCATAATTTGTTAGACAGAAGCTTACGGTCTATCAAATTTCTTTTTCCTGATCTAGATATTAATCTTTGGCACTGTCGTTCAATTAGTTCATTATGCATGTTACATAAGATTTTTCATAACTCTGACCATCCTTTACATTCAGATCTCCCTGGACAATTCTATCCTGTTCGTAATACTTGGCAGTCAGTTAACTCTAATAGCCAGGCCTTCTGCATCATGAGGCAGAATACTACACAATAGTCTAGAAGTTATATTCCAGCTGTTACCGAGTTGTGGAATGATCTTCCTAATCGGGTAGTTTAATCAGTAGAACTTCAAAAGTTCAAAGTAGGAGCAAATGTTTTTATGTTGACCAGGCTGACATGAGTCTTTTTATTGTTTATATATGACATATCTGTTTTTGATATTGTTAATAGTTTATATAGGACATATCTGTTTTGACGCTGTTCCTGTTTTTTGAATGAAATATTGTTAATTTATTTTCATCATTAATTCATTTCCTTATTTCCTTTCCTCACTAGGCTATTTTTCCCTGTTGGAGCCTTTGGGCTTATAGCATCTTGCTTTACCAATTAGGGTTGTAGCTTGGCTTGGAATAATAATAATAATAATAATAATAATAATGGGGCCACGACATAGTCTGTCACAGGGTGATGGGCCATGGCCATGTGCGGCACAGTGCGTGGGGACATGGCCTTGTCCGCCACAAGGCGTGGGGCCATGGCCATGTCTGGCACGTGGTGTGTGGCCATGGCCATGCCCGGCACAGGGCGTAGGGCAATGGATATGTCCAGCACAGGGTCTGGGGCTATGGCCATGCTCGACTCAGGGCGTCGGGCCATGGCCATGTCTGGCACAGGGGGTGTGGCCATGGCCATGTCCGAAACAACGCGTAAAGCCATGTCCATGTCTGGTATAGGAAGTGGGGCCATGGCCATATCCAACACAGGAAGTGGGGACATGGTTATGTTTGGCACAGTACGTAGGGTAATGGCCATGTCCGGCACAGGGCATGGGGCCATGACCATGTCTGTCACAGGGCGTAGGGCCATTGCCCTGTCCGGCGCAGGGCGTGGAGCCATGGCCATGTCCGGCATAGGAAGTGGGGCCGTGGCCATGTTCGGCACAGGATCTAGGGCCATGGCCATGTTCGGCATAGGGCGTCGGGCCATGGCCATGTCTGGCACAGGTGTTGCGGCCATGATCATGTCTGGAACAGGGCATGAAGCCATGTCCATGTCCGGTACAGGAAGTGGGGCCATGGCCATATCCAGCACACGACGTGGGGCCATGGCTATGTCCGACACAGGATGTGGGGTCATGGCCATTTCCAGTACAGGAAGTGGGGCAATGGCCATGTCTGGCACAGGGCGTGGGGTCATGGCCATGTCCCGAAAAGGGCATGAAGCCATGGCCATGTCCGCTAATGGAAGTGGGGCCAGTGCCATATCTGGCTCAGGAAATGGGGTGATAGTCATGTCCAGCACAGGCCATGATCCATGGCCATGTCCAGCACAGGATGTGGGGCCATGGCCATGTCCGGCACAGGGCGTGGGGTCATGGCCATGTCCAGAACAGGGCTTGAGGTCATGGCCATGTCCGCTACAGGAAGTGGGGCCATGGCCATGTCCGGCACAGGAAGTGGGGCCATGGCCATTTCCAGAACAGGGCGTGGGGTCATGGCTATGTCCAGGACAGGACGTGGGGCCATGGCTACATCCGGAACAAGGTGTGGGGCCATGACTTCGTCTGGAACAGGGCGTGGGGCCATGGCCATGTACAGAACAGGGCGTGAGGTCATGGCCATGTCCGCTACAGGAAGTGGGGCCATGACCATGTCCGGCACAGGAAGTGGTGCCATGGCCATGTCCGGCAAAGGGCGTGGGGTTATGGCCTTGTCTGGAACAAGGCATGAAGCCATAGCCATGTTCGGTATAGGAAGTGGGGCCATTGCCATATCCGGCACAGGAAGTGGGGCCATGACCATGTCTGGCACAGGAAGTTGTACCATGGCCATGCACAAAACCGGGTGAGAAGCCATTGATATGTCTGGTACAGGAAGTGGGGCCATGGCCATATCCCGCAGAAGAAGTGGGGCCATGGCCATGTCCGGCACAGGGCGTAGGGCTATGGCCATGTCCGACACAGGGCGTGGGGTAATGGCCTTGTCTGGAATAGGGCATGAAGCCATGGCCATGTTCGGTATAGGAAGTGGGGCCATTGCAATATGCGGCACAGGAAGTGGGGCCAAGGCCATGTCCGGCACAGGGCGTGGGGCCATGGCCATGTATGGCACAGGGCGTGCGGTCATGGCCATGACTGGAACAGGGCATAAAGCCATGGCCATGTTTGGTACAGGAAGTGGGGCCATTGCCATATCCGTCACGGGAAGTGGGTTGATGGCCATGTCCAGCACAGGACGTGGGGGCTATGGCCATGTCCGGAACAGGGTCTGAAGCCATGGCCATATCCGGAACAGGGCGTGAAGCCATGGCCATTTTCGGTACAGGAAGTGGAGTCATGGCCATAACCAGCACAGGGCGTGGGGCCATGGCCATATCCGGAACAGGGTGTTGGGCCATGGCCATGTCTGGGACAGGATGTTGTGCCATGGCCATGCCCAAAACAGGGCGTGAAGCCCTTGATATGTCCGATACAGGAAGTGGGGCCATGGCCATATCCCGCACAGGAAGTGGGGCCATGGCCATGTCCGGCAAAGGGCGTGGGGCCATGGCCATGTCTGACACAGGGCGTGGGGTTATGGCCTGTCTGGAACAGGGCATGAAGCCATGGCCATGTTCGGTACAGGAATTGGGGCCATTGCCATGTCCAGCACAGGGCGTGAGGCCATGGCCATGCCCGGAACAGAGCGTGAAGCTATGGCCATGCCCGGTACAGGAAGTGGGGTCTTGGCCATAACTGGCACAGAGCGTGTGGCCATGGCCATGTCTGGAACAGGGTGTGGGGCTATGGCCATATCCGCCACAGGGTGTGGGGCCATAGCCATGTCCGGAACAGGGTGTGGGGCCATGGCCATGTCTGGAATAGGGAGTGAAGCCATGGCCATGTCCGGAACAGAGCGTGGGGCCATGGTCATGTCCAGAACAGGGGGTGGAGCCATGGCCATTCCTGGTACAGGTGTTGTGGTCGTGGCCACGCCTAACACAGGGTGAGGGGTCGTGGATAGGCACAGCACATGGGCCCTGGGCCTCCCTCTAAAATCGTAACCTTGAAGGTGGGGGGACCCAATCCGAAGCCTTCACATGAGAATAGTGTGCAATTAACTGTCCAGGAGTGCAGATTGTCTGTGTGTGTGGGGGGGGGGGGGCCTTCGTGCGCAGAAAACAGATTCAAATGGTAACGCCTTTATTACAGTGGCTCCAAGATTTGATGGGTAAACACCTCATGAAGGTGTTGATTAGTAACTGCATTCATAAAGAACGTTAATGTTTAAAGACGGCATAACAATAAAAAATAATAATAATAATAATTATATATATATATATATATATATATATATATATATATATATATATATATATATATATATATATATATATATATATATATATATATGTATATATATATATATATATATATATATATATATATATATATGTATGTATGTATGAGTGTGTGTTTATGTGCGTGTGTGATCAACACATCAGAAATAAATATTTGTCCTGTAGGTAATAAAAGTAAATGTTACTAATACAACATAATTTCAAAAGTTTGCTTGCGTAAACAACAATGTTCCAATCAGTTTCGTAGTCGATTCGCACAAGTAGCCTAAATCTTTTTCACAACAAATCATCATCATTACTTTAATATCTATTCCTTTATTGTTGCACCTGTTTAACCATGTTGATTTCTTACACTACTGGATCCTTTCATTGGCTAGGCAGTAATACATTGTATCCCTCGTTCTAGCTACGGCTAGATTTCCTTTGCCTACACATTCACCGAGTAGTCTGGTCTATTTTTTTCCTCATTCTTACCTATGCATATACACCTTTCAACACTGAGATTACCAAACAATTCTTCTTCGTTCAAGGGGTTAACTACTGCACTGTAATTGTTCAGTGGCTACTTTCCACTTCGCAAGGGAACAAGGATCTCTTTAGCTATGGTAAGCATCTCTTCTAGGAGAAGGACACTCGAAAATCCAACCATTATTCTCTATTCTTTGGGTAGTGCCATAGCCTTTGTAACTTGGTCTTCCACTGTCTGGGATTATAGTTCTCTTGCTTGGGGGTACACTCGGGCACACTACTCCATAGTTTATAAATGGCAGATTTATTCCAATGTTCTTACTGTTCTGAAAATATTCTACATTAATTGTTTGTTACTTTTCATGTAGTTTATTTATTTCCTTTCTTCACTTGGCTAGTTGTCCCTGTTGGAGCCATTGGTTTACAGCATCGTGCTTTTCCAGCTAGGGTTCTAGCTTAGCTACTACTACTACTACTACTACTACTACTACTACTACTACTACTACTACTAATAATAATAATAATAATAATAATAATAATAATAATAATAATAACTCATCAGCTACGGGAGCGTCAATAAAACAGTGTAATCTCGACTGTTCAAGAAAACTAAAAACCTTTAGGTTATACACAGGTGCACCATTGGCTGTGGCCTAATACAAAGAAAAGAAAACTGTGTTGGAGAAGGGAACAAGCAAGGTTTAGCCTGCTGCTGCAGTTAGTAATCGCTCAGCTGTACTTGGGGTCAGGAGAGGCCTTCATACAGGTCGTAAGCTCAAAGATACTTGAGACAGTGAATTGAAAATTCGTAAGATAGTATCTGGCAGTTGTCAAGTGATGCCAAAGAAGAGACCAAGAAATGCTCCTGTGTGTTACTAACAATGAAATAAAAACGGACAATATATATTTTCCAAGAGGTAGTTGGATGTGTCATTTATTGCCTTATTTTATATCGAGTGAATTATGTAGTAATTTTCATCCTGTAGTATGTTGAGTATGTATATATGAATTTTGTAATGTAGAATGTATATCTATTTGGCTAGGAGATATATGTTTTAATCTAGATTAATTCCCTTCTTCTTGAAATGTCATAGACAAGTGTTCCCCTAGAAATTGAATACAAAATAACATAAGACAAGAGGAAACTACAGAACAGACACAGACACATACATCCCAAGAAAATCATTATCTATTTACATGCAGTCTCTCTTGGTCATATGTCTTTCAATTCAGTTTTTAAATGTATATTCTCCAAACATCGTTTGATGCTGACAATATTGATGCACGAATCGAATGAAACTTAAAAAAAAACCAACAATCAAAATTTTTATATTCAAAATATTTTAGTAATATTCAGTTTTAAAAACAAAGGGGCAAACAGTGACTTTCAATGACATATACATCTTCATAGCGTTTGAGTGTGTTTAAACAAACATATACTGTACAGTATATACATACAAAAACATTCATATATATATATATATATATATATATATATATATATATATATATATATATATGTATATATATATATATATATATATGTGTGTGTGTGTGTGTGTGTGTGTGTATGTGTGTGTGTGTGTATAGACTATATATATATATATATATATATATATATATATATATATATATATATATATATATATATATATATATATATATATATATATATATAGACTATATATATATATATATATATATATATATATATATATATATATATATATATATATATATATATATATATATATATATATATATATATGTATATTGGTTGAGTTGCATAATATCACATTCTATAATATAACTGCTTTGTATTAGTCACCTGAGAAAATTTTACATTTATTTTTTCTCAAATAGGATGTTTATAACCGCAATGCAATGACAATATTGTTATGTATTCTTTTGTGAGATTATAAAGTACCATGTATCTTTTTTTTACTTGATACAATAAAACATAATCACAGATACAATGTAATGCCTAAATATCCACCGCTGATCTCAGAATATGACCTAAGACCCTTCTCATATGGCTTTAGAATGCTTCTGAAATTGGCTTGTATAGGGTCGCTACGATAGCTTATTGAACCCCCCCCCCCCCCTAATTTAGCAGAGCCCCCTAGGTGCCCACCCACTAACAAACCTCTAGCTACGCCACTGCTTAATCCTGACGTTACTCTAATAGACTTTTGACAGCAAATCCCTTTGACAAAGTTTATTCCACATAAACATCAACATATGTCTGATTTTGGTCGATAGTTATCTAGATAGAAGAGTAATTAGTAAGCATTTTCAGCCATACAAACAAACAAAACCACTCCAACCCCTTTTAAAAACATAACAGAAACCTCAAACTTCACAAACTGTCGAACTAACTGCGCCATGACTCCTCTCTGCTGGGAGTGAGGACGAGGTTGACTGAAACAACTCATGAACGTACGCTAACAGGTTCTAAGTGATGTCAGGCAGGGCAGCCAATATGGACTACGGTTTACCTCAAGGCCAAAGCAAAGTCCTTTGAAATGAAGGCAACATTGCTCACCACATGTAAGAATGGGACAAACACCACGTTAATAGAAGAGTATTCTGAGCCCTATCTAAATACCAAGGCCAACGACCCCACTGGATTACTTGATTTTACTTTCAATGTCATGAACAGTTTCGGAAGAGTAATAAAATTTGCTTCACGTCACCTGTCTAAAACATAGCTTAATTGAATGATATTTATTTATTTATTTATTTCTTATCCATTCATTTATTTATTCATTTATTTTTTTTTGTTTATTCATGTATTTACATATGGACACCTAAAAAATAAAGCTCAGAAAAAGAACAAAATTATTCCTAACGGTTTCATACAAATATAAATCAATTATTCCTAAAAAAAATTATCGAGGTAAAATGTCGAAAAGTAAAAATATAAATCATAGAAAGTCTTTAAATCTAAAATATCTTTTTCATATATAAGATATTTGAAAAAATCTTTCCCAATGATTAATGTTTTCTCGCCACGTCTTCAAGTGAAGATTTATTGCGTGTGTGTTGTGACAGAGAATGAGTCATGATTGGTGTCTGGAATCTAGAAGGATTCCAGATCAGGTGTCAGCATTATGGAAGGATTGGAGTAATATGAAAGGAAGAAGACGAAGACAATTGGAACAAAATGCCTTTTTTTGTAATTCCTATGAAAAATTCTTAAATATCATTCTGTATAGATAAATTGGATTGGAAAGGAATATATCCAAACATACAGGGAGTCATATGTAAAGCGATATACAGACACTAAAACACACATATGCTTGCAAACACACATACAAAGACACGCAGTGTAAACGTCTATAACTGACTATTTATTATTATGAATACTATATCATTGAATTACAACACTTTTCCAAATAGTTGTCTCATATGTTTCACGACTTAATAAAACATAAAATCTATTACTCATGACTTCTAAAATACCTCTAATAACTTATACATAAGCGAGTATTTAATGTTAAAAAGGAAACAAAAGTATATATATATATATATATATATATATATATATATATATATATATATATATATATATATATACATATATATATATATATATATATATATATATATATATATATATATATATATATATATATATATATATATATATATATATATATATATGTGTAAATATATATATATATATATATATATATATATATATATATATATATATATATATACATATATATAAATATATATATATATATATATATATATATATATATATGTGTGTGTGTGTGTGTGTGTGTATACACACACATATATATATATATATATATATATATATATATATATATATATATATATATATATATTATTATGTATATATGATTATATATATATATATATATATATATATATATATATATATATATATATATATATATATATATATATATATATATATATATATATACTTACATACGTATCAATCTTACTAATTACCTTAATACCTGTTAATCTACTAATCTATTCTACCTGTCTATCTATTCACACTAAATATGTATCTATCTTCAGATCATTAGTGAACACAATTAATACCTAATTTCAAAATAATTCCTTACTATAGCAGAAAAAGAAACATCTTGTTTGGTGTGGAAGTCTGGTCTTCAGGGTTGACGGACAAGAGGAAACAAAGTTATCGAAGGTCCAACGAAAATTGAAAAGAATTTTCCAACCATAGGAGCAATAGTGAAGAAAAATTATTTTTGGTGATACCACTCTTCGTTGAGATCAGGGCTTCTCTTTATACTTATTATTATTATTATTATTATTATTATTATTATTATTATTATTATTATTATTATTATTATTATTATTATTATCATTATTATTATTATTATTATTATTATTATTATTATTATTAATATTATTATTAGCTAAGCTACATCCTTAGTTTGAAAAAGGCTCCAACAGCGAAAATTAGCCCAGTGAGGAAAGGAAATAAGGAAATATATACATGACATGAAAAGTAATGAAAATTAAAACAATATATTTTAAAAGAAGTAACAACCTCAAAACACATATTCCCTGTTGGAGCCATTTCCAACTAAGGTTGTAGCTTAGTAAGCAATAATAATAATAATAATAATAATAATAATAATAATAATAATAATAATAATAATAATAATAATAATAATAGATATTATATTCTGAACCATATTCATTTCTAATCCTTTGCTGTCTCTTCTCCGATCTCTCATGTTTCCATTTCTTTTACTCTCAAAGATCCTTGTTAGAGTAAAGGATATTACATTAAAAGGATCTTGCTGCATTTCATCATCACAGGATATTGTAAGCTTCCCCAAATCTCCATCCTTTTACAATCACTCTTTTCCTTCTAAAAGGATTTCTATAAGGATATTGACGCATATATTCACTTGACACGCTTTCATGTTTGCGGGGTTCGTTCAGTGTAGAGAAAATTGTGGTTCTTTCGTGTTGTCAGGGATCGTTCAGTATAGTTTGTTTCATATTTTGAAATAATTTGATAAAAACATCACAGATATTTATTATTTCTACTGATATAATTTCTATAGGACCAAGGTTTTGGAAATTTGATATTTACTACTCATTATATCTCTGATTAATATCCCAATTCATCTAATTTGACGTGGTATGAATGCACAAATATAGCATAACTTGAGGAGACAAAGTTGGAATAATGAAGAAAGTGTGAAAGCTTTAAATTCTCTTCCTAAAAGTTCCTGTATCATTTACTGGAGGAAAAATAGCGGGGAAATATATATTTCTTTTAAAGAGTTCGAAGAGAAGATGCGATCTTGTGTCACCAGAGACTTTTCAATAAAGGTACGATGGTCGTTGAATTTAGGAAAATATTGAGAAGGTTCCAAATAAGATATATTGAGATGTAATGATACTTAACTTGTAAGGCTTCTCGTCAGAAGACATACATACATACATACATGCATACATACATACATACATACATACATGCATACATATATAGATACATATAGTTATTCTGTATACTGAACCGTTAATATGTATATTTTCCAAAATCTATCATTATGGTAATTTAAGATGTATATTTGCTTATATGTATTACTATAATAACCAAACGTGCAGTTTCTTTAATATACTACCACAATAATACAGAATTCTATTTCCATCGCTTAATATCAAACCAATTTCAATCGTTAATGGTTTTCCTGTTGATGTCTTGATTGTTAAGTTTTCCCTTCATAAAGGAACGAACATTTCAAAACCCAACAATCTACCAATTGTGACCTTAATTACTCACCTGTCTAAAGATATTGCTCACTGAGATACCAGATGTAAATGACATTCGCTAAACAATTAATATTCACGATTGCATTTGTAAACCTACATCCAATTTAGTCAACACAGCGTGATATAAAACAACATCACCATTAACATCAACAACAACAACAATATCAGCGTTAACCTCGCAGGGACTACTCCAGAAAATGGCTCTAATAGGAATTAACATATTAAGGTTACTTGTTGATAATCGATCGCCATATAGCTCTTCAATCTATGAATTATAACTTTATTTATTCATTAGCTTATTATTTTTATTCATATTTTTACATATACGTATTAATATGTTTAATCAATCAGTTGCACTTTTATATTCCTTCTAATTATTCAATTTCCAAATTTTGTAAAAATATATACGTATGTATAAATACTTTATACATATATATATATATATATATATATATATATATATATATATATATATATATATATATATATATGTATATATAAATATATATATATATATATATATATATATATATATATATATATATATATATATATATATATATATATATATATATATATATATATATATATATATATATATATATATATATATATATATATATATATATATATATATATATATATATATATATATATATATATATATAGATGTATATATATACACACACACACACACACACACACACACATATATATATATATATATATATATATATATATATATATATATATATATATATATATATATATATATATATATATATGTATATACATGTCAATAAACTATCTGCATATAGCATACGCAAATAATGTGTGCATAAACTGGAATCTTATGATAAAAACCTCACTCTGCTATCCCTTCAATAGCCCAATATTATGCCATGCACACTCACATAGCCACATATCCCTTCTCTTACTCTTATGAGAGCCTGATATTGACTTCTAATCTGTTCTGCAGAATTAAAGTCACTAAACTAAATTGGTACAAACTTAGCTATTCGCCACATTACCTAATCTAATAGATTCATTTTAGCTGTTGAGTGACGTTAGGTCTCAAGGAATAATCAATTCATATACTTATATTCATATACCTACTTACATAACTATGCCAAAAATAATACAACTTTCATTCACCTTTAACATACAGGCATATTCCCCTCAGAGTCTTAAATTTATCTCTATTTCTTCATTATTCCTTACGACTGGCATTTCTGAAATCAGACTAACACAAGTGTGATTAGGAGAAAATCCTTTAGAATAAGTAGGTTCTCAACAATTTTAATATTACGATGAAAAATTTGGAATTAATACAGAAATCTAACACAGATAACGAGCTATTAGGGGTTTAACATTGTTATTTCATTATAAATAACCAAATAAAAATATGGCTCCCTATTTTGCTCTTCTCATTTATGTAACTATTTTGAAAACATATAGAATTGATTTACATATTCAGGAATAAAAGCTTTCATGTAATGATATTTTTTTTCAAATACCGATTTCAGGCTTAAATCAAAGGAAGACCTTATTTATGATACATCTCCCGTGGCCCTATATAAAATCTTATAAGCAGAGCATGATGCTTTTCAACTTCTTTATCAAAGACTATAAAAATACGTTAGTATAAGCATTTTTCCTAAAACTGTAGCAAAACCACATCAAATGTTAAACACCCAATCATATATCAGGCGTAAACTACTTGGTGAGACTGCTTTGACACCCTGACCTCCACAACCCCGACCCCCCCCCCCCTTTCACTCAATAATACTAATTCTCCAAAAGTGCACTCTGAGTCCATCTATTGGTAAAACAGGAAGCAGTCGGGCGATATCCTTGCGAAGCCCATGACGTCAAAACTGGGTGAAACCATTATCACCGAGGGTCGAAAATGCAGTGCACTCGAGTTATAAGATTCTTATTAGGAATCAAATTACGTCCATACATACGTAACATATGCATTTACATAATTGCTATGATTATGCATTATTATAAATAAAATAGGACAAACATATCAAGTGAAAATGGTCCTTTATAGATTAAATTTATAACCTTACTCCCCCATGTAGTAAAATTGAACCGTCCACCTAGTAGTTGAATGTGTATAGTGACATCTATCAGAGTTCAAAATATCCACTTTAAACCAGACTTGCATGTCCTTGCTTTGTAAAACCGATAGATAACGTAGAGTTCTGTCTTGACCCCGAGCGCTGCTCTCCCTACACTAAACTATGGAATGACACTTGGCGTGAAACGACCATTACTTTGATTAATGGATTTTCAACTTAATTTACTTATATTATATGGCATCTTTGCTTTTAACTCGAAGAAATATGTCAATATAAGATGTTCTTTAATACGACGAAGAATCTTAAATTCATAGCTGTTAATTATTGTCGATATTCATAATGTAAAAATAAAGGAAGTAGTTTAAAATAATCATTTCTGCCATTATATCTGACTACACCTCTCTCTCTCTCTCTCTCTCTCTCTCTCTCTCTCTCTCTCTCTCTCTCTCTCTCTCTCTCTCTCTCTCTCTCTCTCTCCATAGAATAGACTACAAAACATAAATATATAGATTTAATTTCCACAATAATTACTGTATATATTTTATTCTTTACTTTTGGATGAACTGGCTTTGTTTAATGATTTATATATGTAAAAATTATCTATATGTCAATATTGAGGGATCATGATGCCATCTTACAAATAATAATGATAATAATAATAATAATGCAACTACTACTACTACTACTACTACTACTACTACTACTACTACAACTAATAATAATAATAATAATAATAATAATAATAATAATAATAATGATAATAATAATAATAATGATAATGCAACTACTACTACTACTACTACTACTACTACTACAACTAATAATAATAATAATAATAATAATAATAATAATAATAATAATAATGATAATAATAATGTGAGAAATACAATATCATAGTAAGATCCTCTCGCATTTACAGGGGTGTTAATGGTCTTAGAAATAAGTAATTATTTACACACAATAAGTATGTATTAAGTTTTAAGTATTAAGTATTATATAATGGGTATTACCTACTTCCAGAGACCCATATTGAAGCACATATTGACTTGGCTCCTGCCAGTTTTCCACCTCGTTTTCTTTGTTATTGAAAAAAATAATGTTTGAGACCAGGAAGAAATTATTAATAATAAATTTAGATATATAGAACAGCTCAGAACAAATTACTATAATGACGTAACATTTAAACAAATACCCGACACATTAAGTCCGATTAGAGACAGGAAAAAGACGTGTTTTAATTATAAAAGCATATTTAATGAAATTAATGTTTTTTTGAAGGTGATGGAAGATCGTGAATAAACTCGTGTTTGGATCCTTTCTATATTATAAAGTTCCAAAAAATCTCTCATGCAAGACCTGTTTTACCTGCACGGAAAATGGAACACTGTGATTGGCTGTGGGAAGTCGTCGTTCTCAAATGTGATTGGTCGTCGTCAACTTCTGGATTTCTTAAATTGGGGAATGTGAGTTTTTCGTTTATTAAAAGCAACTGTTGTTTAAATATATATATATATATATATACATATATATATATATATATATATATATATATATATATATATATATATATATATATATATATTTATATATATATTTATATATATACTGTATATATATATATATATATATATATATATATATATATATATATATATATATATATATATATATATATATAATAAATATATATATATATATACATATATATAATTGTATTTCTATATTTATATCTATATATATACATTTATATACATATATATATATTTTTGGGCTCAAGCTATGTCGTCCTGATGGAAGTTCCTATAGGGTAGCTTCCTAGGGTATATTATAACTACGGCGATATTCCCAGAGAATTCACCTTAAGGTACCAGAATTCTAACTCCTGGAGCGAGTATCCCTCGTGAAAGGGATATCGAGACATATCAGAGGACGTATTCTTGACACGCCACATGGCAATCTGCATCCTGGACAGAGATTTCGTCTCGTAGGAGGGATTGGCAAGAAACGAATTCGGGAAAGAAAAAGGGGAGCCGCTCCCAAGGCTTCCCTATCCTCCGATTCGTATGCGTGCCTGGCGCCAATCCTGGCGCCATCTGTATTCCTTTTTGCGTAGCTTAACAACTCGGTGTTTTTTCCTGTGTTTCTCGCAAATCTTGGATTTATTCTACTTTTCATGGCTTCTCCGTCTTCGTCGCCCTCTGATAAGTTGAGTATAATGTCTTTTATGTATAAATGTAGGCTCTTGGTAAATTTTGAGTGATTAATAGGATTAATCTTTGATACAAGAGCTGTAGCCTACCAGAGGCGTCCTGGACGCTGTCGCTCGCTAGGTATAAGTTTAGTTAGTCAGAGCGACATTCCTGGTTGTTTTGCTTTAATAAATTTTAGCTATTTAGCATTACATAGGATTTCCTTTCGTGCTTAATATTATTTTGGCGAAGTATTCGCCATTCTGGCCTACGCTAGGCCATGTAGCCTAGTCGTTTGGTCCTAGTACTTCATGCATGATTTTGGTTTTTCCGAGTGTAATAAAAATTTTATTGAAGCTTTAGGCTATGTTTTATACATTTAAGACTGTGTGGAATATTTCCAAGATAGTATACGAGTGAGTTTCGGTGATTTAGGTAATCGATTCTCTTGGTGCCTAGGCTAAGTTGCTTAGGGAGCCTTAGTATACTTTATCATACTCCCCGGTTGCTTTCTTTTCTTCAGAGAAGGTATGCAATCCCTTTCCCTCTGTTTAAGCCTTGGGCTTATCCCTAAGTGGTTTTTTCCGAATTTATTTTCGATAAAACTATACTGGGGTGTTACTGTACCTTCCTGTTCCTGTAGTATGGTTCAAAGAGGGACAGAACAACAGTGTTTTTTAGTCTGAGTCTGTGTTTGTCTGGCTTGGGGCAGAGTCTCCCTCGCTGGCCTGACACAGACAAAAAAGGGGGCTTAGCCTCCTTAGGTCACTACCGAAGGTTTCTGTGGATATGATTCCTTCTTTTGTGATCTACCAGACTAGTCCTTGTTTCTGTTCTCGGGGGAAGATAAGTTTCTTTCCCTGGGAGTAGCAACACCTTCCTTGCTTTGGTGCTCTGGGAGCTGGCAAGTATTGGTGGCCTTCCCCCTTAGATCTCCCTTAGGCTAAGATAAGTTTCTTGGCTGCGGGTGATCCGTCACTAAAGCAAGGTCGGTAGGACCCTCTTGTCCCTTCCCTCTCTATCTCCGTAATGGCCTAGCCATTACAGTACTGTACGTCGTTCTACATCTGGACCTAGTATAGGTTAGGATGTGGAATTGACTCAGCCCCTTGCCGGCCGGCAGAGCTGCCGGCCGGCAAGGGCCTTATATTTTTGAGTGCTGCCCGGACCTCCCTTGGTCCCTCTTCCATGCCTGCCTGTAGAGCCAGACGGCATTGGTCAGGAAGCCTGAATTAGATTCTCCCCTTCCTTATATGCACTCTTTCGGATTGCCGGGCTTGGAGGTAGTGTACACTCTTATCCCGGCATCCATTCTATTTTTCTTCTAGTGCTGTACCCGACCCGGCTGCCGGCATATGAGGCCGGCAGCCGGGCAGGTGTAGTCCTCTGGTTCGTTTGCTGCCGGCTGGCATCGGTCTTGTACCTTTGCCGGCCGGCTTATGTCAGCCCTTGTCTGCCGGTCACCAAGAGTGTGGCCGGCAGCTGGGTACTACCTTGTGTAGTTGCCGGCCGGCAGCCATTGCCGGCCGACATTGGCTGTTGCCGGCCGGCAATTGCTGCCGACCGGCACATGCATTTGAACCAGAGTGCTGCCGCCTTATAGCTGTTAAGTAGTATACTTTAAAGCTAGTTATGGTGTGTGCCGGCCGGCAAGTGCCGGCCGGCACGTATCCCCCTATACTGTACTAGTATTCTTCAGTATAACATATACAGTAAGAAGAAAACTATGTTAAGGGTGTTGGTACAGCACTGTGTGTTCTAACACTTTTGTGTTTTCTTGCACAGTCCTTTGCTGTTGCCCTACAGATAGGAAAGTGAGTTCTTTCCTGTCTATTATCCAGGTTTTTAAAATCATTGCTTAGGTGTGAGCTCCACCTGTTTCTTCTGGAAACTTTGCATTGGTTACTCTAGAAGAGATTAACCATTTGATTTTATTATCTGGAAGGCTGCAGCAATGGGTTGTGAGGGAAACACAAGTGTGTGTCTTTCCTTTCTGAATTGTTATGCTATACTATGCATATCCAGTGATACATAGTTCACTTGATACTCATGGAAATTTCTTCTCTTTACAGAAGGACACTCCGAAGTGCGGAAGTGCTTTCTGCAACGTCCGCAGCAAGAACCTCTGCGGACATGAGTTTTGTAGGAGACACGCAGCATACGCTGTCTCCAAGAATGATCTCCGGTATTGGGACACTCAGGTATGTACTGTGTGCACTAACCTGATTACTGAGACCTTTGATTCCCCTAGGACGGAGGAATCAAGGGATATAGCTAGGAAGAAGCTTTGTACCTGGGTAAGGGGCTTCCAAAAGAACACTTCTGGCCCTTATCTTCCAAGTGAGAAGATGAGGGCGTATCTTTTCCCTAAGGCATCAGCTGATGCAGTGATTCCCCAGCCTCAAGAGGAGATCCCCTAAGTTCAGATCCAGGTGGATGCTGAAGTCGCAGTCGCGATGCAAGACATCCAGTTAGATGACAGGATGTCTGATGTGAACGAGTGTCTGGAGGAAGACCTCCTGGCAGAAGCCCAGGATGAAGTTCAAGCCCCAGACGTTGTAGAGGTAGACGTCGACGAGGTGTCGGCTACTCCGGTTCAGATTCCGGAGCCTATTCCCTCAACATCGGCCGGTCTCCCAGTAGAGCTGGGACAGGCCCTCTCTTCTATTGTTGGAATGATCCAACAAATGCAGAAGGAGAATCAGGAGAAGGCGGCTGCAATGGAACTGCGAATGCAGTGCCTTGCAGAATCACATGAGCCCCAGAAAAAGCTCAATGTGAAAGACCTTCTCTTGTGCTCAGATGCTAACCCATGGAGGTATGCTGAGCACATGCCGATGACGACTGGAAAGATCGTCATCTCGGATAAGCTGGGCTCAGTTCCCCTGGAGGAGGTGGAATTCTGGCCCAGCAAGGCATCATATCCGGACTGTTATGTCCGGCTGAGGAAGGAACCAGCTTCAAAGGAGGAGACAGAGCCGAAGGAGGTCATAGTGATGGACCATGCTAAGGCTCAAGCTCTACTTTCATCCCCGATGAAAGAGAGGGGCTTCTCTAACTCAAAGGTAGCCGCATTGAACAGGAAGCTCCCTTCCTTTGTGTCCTCGCCTACTAGAGCCTTCCCCTTTTTACAGAAAGGGTTTCTGGCTGTACTAAAAGCAGTCGAGGCCAGCAAGCCTTGCCCCTCCCTAGAGGAGTGTAAACCCTTGTCGCTGGCCCTGCCTATGGACCACAAAGACTGGAAGGACGTCCATCTTACGTTCTCAGTTGGAAAGTTGGAGGCTGATATTGCCGGACGTCAGTTCGGCGAGGACCTCCCTAAGCTGTCTGACTTTCTTTTGCGAAGAGAGTTCGTTACAAAAGAAAGACTGACTGCCTCAATGTCTCTTCAGACTACTCTCGAGACGATGGCAAGTGACCCCAAGGTCCATGAAATGTTCATGGTAGTGGCCAAGTCTCATCTGGCCACAGTGACAAAGGACCTTTATGGCTTGGTCAAGGAAAGGAGAGCTTGTAGGGAGTTCGAGTTTACCTCGGCTACGGTGAGGCACGAGCCAAGGAAACTAATCTCCTCCAACATTTGGGGAAAAGACCTTTTCCCTACCGACTTGGTCAAAGAAGTTGTTGATAAGGCCGCCTTGGAGAATAGAAACCTTCTCCAGAAGTGGGGCCTGGCTATCAAAAGAAAGTCTTCCCCGGATGAGGGTCCTCAACCAAAGAGGAAGACTATGAGGACTAGGCTACCGTCTCGGCCAGCCAACCCTGTTAGACAGCAACAGAAACTGCAATTGCCATTGCCCCCAGTGCCCCAGATCGTGGCACAAACCCCGACCACTTTTCAGTGGGTACCCCAGGCCGTGTCGACACAGTCCACGTCATTCACCCCAGCGTTCGAAGGGCAGTCTACTTCCTTTCGAGCAAAGCCTAGAGGGGCAGCCAGAGGCTCGTCTAGACGCCCCTCAAGGGGAAGGGGATTCAGGGGTGGTCGTGGTCAGGAAGGCAAGACCTCAGGACAGCAGTCCAAGTGAGGTGATACCGGTAGGAGGGAGACTTCTGAAATTTCGGGATCGGTAGACCTTCGATCCCTGGGCCCACAGCCTACTCAAGAATGGACTGGGCGGGAACTGGTACAGCACTCCACCCCCGTGCCTTCGGTTTTTCCAACACTCCACCCCCGTTATGGAGGAGTACGTTCAAGAACTGTTGGAGAAAAAAGGTGATCCGAAGGGTGAAGCCCATCAATTTCTATGGGAGGCTGTTTTGTGTTCCCAAGAAAGACTCGGAAAAGCTCAGAGTCATTCTGGACTTGTCGCCACTCAACAAGTTCATAGTGAATTGCAAATTCAAAATGCTAAAACTGCAACACATAAGGACCTTACTGCCCAAGAGGGCATATTCCGTCTCTATAGACTTGTCAGACGCCTATTGGCATATTCCAATTAGCCATCGACTCTCCCCCCACCTAGGGTTCAGGCTACAACGAAGACTATACGCCTTCGGAGCCATGCCATTCGGGCTAAACATAGCCCCAAGGATTTTTACGAAGCTTGCGAGCGTAGCTCTCAAACAATTACGCCTAAAGGGAATTCAGGTAGTAGCCTACCTGAACGACTGGTTGGTGTGGGCAGCATCCGAGACAGAATGCTTGCAAGCTTCCAGTCAAGTGATCCAGTTCCTAGAGTACCTAGGCTTCAAGATCAACAGAAAAAAGTCTCGACTTTCTCCATCTCAAAAGTTCCAGTGGCTGGGAATCCACTGGGACCTTTTGTCACACCGTTTCTCCATCCCGGCGAAGAAAAGGAAGGAGATAGCGGGTTCTGTCAAGAGACTTCTAGATTCCGAAAGGATATCAAGACGCGAGCAGGAGAGGGTACTGCGCTCTCTCTAGTTTGCTTCGGTGACAGACCCAGTGCTAAGAGCACAGCTAAAGGATGCAATCGGAGTTTGGATAAGTTATGCATCAAACGCGCGAAGAGATCTGAGAAGACCAGCCGCTTCGGCTAAGTACTCTTCTCAGGCCTTGGTCCCAAGCCAGACATCTAAAGAAGTCGGTTCTTCTTCAGCCACCTCCCCCGACGGTGACGATTCACTCAGACGCCTCGAAGGAGGGATGGGGAGGTCACTCTCATCGGAAAAAAGTCCACGGGACTTGGTCCAAGCTATTCAAGACCTTTCACATAAAACTTTCTAGAAGCTAGGGCAGTGCTCCTTACCTTAAAGAAAGTCTCCCCGCGTCACTTGATCCACATAAGGTTGGTGATGGACAGCGAGGTAGTTGTGAGATACTTGAATCGACAAGGATCGAGGTCACCACCTCTCAACCAGGTGATGTTGGCCATCTTCCGATTGGCGGAAAAGAAGAAGTGGTACCTGTCGGCAGTTCACCTTCAAGGAGTCCGCAATGTGACAGCGGACGCTCTATCCAGGTTCACACCGATAGAGTCGGAATGGTCCTTAGACGCAGGATCATTCTCCTTCATTCTGAATCAGTCCCAGAAATGCAGATAGACCTCTTTGCGACGAAAGACAACAAGAAGTTGCCCCTGTACGTGTCCCCGTACGAGGACCCCTTAGCGGAAGCAGTGGATGCGATGTCCCTCGACTGGAACAGATGGTCCAAGATTTATCTGTTCCCTCTTCACAACCTTCTGTTGAGGGTCCTCAACAAACTGAGATCCTTCAAGGGGTAGCGGCAATAGTGGCCCACAAGTGGCCGAACAGCGTGTGGTTCCTCCTGGCATTGGAACTGTAGCTGAAGTTTGTACCGCTACCAGATCCAGTTCTGACCCAGCGAGTCCCGAAGTCAACTGTCTGCGCTTCATTACAGAAAACCCGGACCCTACAGCTCATGATTTTCTCTCCCTAGCGGTGAGAAAGCGTTTCGGGATTTCGAAAGCCAGCATAGACTTCCTTGAGGAATATAAGTGCAAATCTACTAGAAGGCTTATCTTTCTTCTCCACCTCCATGGTCAAGGATTGGCAGCTAACACGATTTCAGCGTGTAAGTCTGCTTTGACAAGACCCATTCTATATGCCTTCCAGGTCGACCTAGGTAACGAAATCTTTAATAAAGTCCCGAAAGCCTGTGCTAGGCTCAGACCTTCAGCACCTCCAAAGCCCATTTCATGGTCTTTAGACAAGTTCTTCATTTCGCTTCTCTGTTGAGCAATGAAGAGTGTGCGTTAAAGGATTTGACACAAAAAGTTATTTTCCTATTTTGCACTCGCATCCGGGGCCAGGGTTAGTGAGATTGTAGCCTCTCGAGAGAGGCAGGTCGTGTTCAGTTCCTGGTTGGGGGAGAACTGAACCTGTTTCCGGATCCTACGTTTCTCGCCAAGAATGAGTTACCCACCAACAGGTGGGGTCCCTGGAGAATCTGCCCTCTGAAAGAAGATGCATCTCTATGTCCAGTAGGATGCCTAAAGGTCTATCTTCATAGAACTTCAGACTTGAAGGGTGGTCAACTATTCAGGGGAGAAACATCAGGCTCAAATTTATCTCTGAATCAACTCAGAGCGAAAATCACATATTTTATTCGCAGAGCGGATCCTGACAATACACCCGCAGGTCACGATTCGAGGAAAGTTGCCTCATCCTTAAATTTCTGTAATTGTATGGATTTTGAACATCTCCGTTCATACACTGGCTAGAAGTCTTCCAGAGTGTT
>NC_090758.1:61881420-61898156 GCF_036898095.1 Palaemon carinicauda | reverse complement strand
ATAAATCGTCCTTATATTCATACAATTTTTTGTTTTCAAGGAATTACACAGTTTACATTTTCTCTTTGTTGAATTATGATATCATAATCATAATAATGATATGGGGATGGTGTTTACATATATTACATAAGTAAGTTTTGAAAAGTATTGAATTGTAGAAAATTTTAAAAATACTATTGATATAATATTTGTTATAGTATATAGTAAAAATAAAAGTATATTTCATATGTAAGAGCAGAAGGCCAAAAATAGGTCAGACATAACACAAATTACATACATAAGAAGAAAAAGAAAATATATATCATAAAGAAACTTTGATAGATAAGAGAGAGTTGTGCTGTGTGTTTAAGGTATGTTGACGTATTGTTGATGGTACACCAGTGTAGGTTTATAATGCAAAAACTACAGAGGAAAGTTTTTTTCATATCTAGTAAAGGATAATTATTTTATTGACTATTGTATTTTGTAGGTCTGTTTATGTGTAGGTGTGTGTTTATACACATACAAAATGGATAAAAAAAATGTAGCTTTATTAAGAAGAGTTCAAATGGTAATTTTGAGGTCTGGTGTATTTTAAATCTCTCCATTGTTTCACATAATAAATGACTTTCGCTATGTTCGTGCGAATTTAGCACTGTAAACATTATATATGGGGATAATCCATGAAACAATAACAATAACAATATATTTGTAAACATTCCGGTCTGTCAGACAAACAAACCTTTTACATGGAATGTTTATTATTTCAAATATATCATAGTTCATCTTCTCTTAGATTGAAGGGATTGTGAACCAGACTAAATACGGTTTCCATTTCAATTTGTCAGTATATTTCAAAACAAAAATATCATATTAGTGAGAATAACACAAACGTTTATGTCAATATAATTCTAATTTTGTAAGTTTGATCAGTAAAAGTTTCAGCTAAGCTAATAATAATAATAATAATAATAATAATAATAATAATAATAATAATAATAATAATAATAATAATAATAATAATAATAATAATAATAATAATAATAATAATATTTTTTAAGGCAAAAGCCATAGATTTCTCTCATAAGTTATTAATGATAATACCAATCATGCATTATAAATACAGTATAGCTACTTAATCCCCCAAAATATTTTTTCATATTGAAAATGATACAGCTTTCGTTTTCAGATAATGAGGAGACAATAATGATATAACAATAACTGTCACATACGTCATTAAAAATGTGCCGTAATCTAAAATTGTTGTTTGCAGTTAAAAGAAAACCAAAAATAATTTTCATCTCAGGACTGTTCCCATCTTTAAACTTCGTACCAGTTTTCTAGCAAAATGTCTTTTCTCTTGGTGTATTAGCCCTATCATGATAATATCACATTCAACCTTTAATTATAATGAATCTATTTCCTCTATACTTATATGATCAAATATTTCTCCAACCTTCAATATTCCAGTTTTGGTGATGAAAATTCGAACACGTCAATTTCCATCTCCGTCGAAGTTGCCCATTTAGCAAAGTATGCAATATGAAACCAAGAGGAGTTGTAGACACTGGACACAAATTCCAGCGGACCTCCGATGTTTTATTACGTAAATTAGAAGAAGAATAATATGCATCTTATTACTGAATTCATGTATTCTGAAGAAACCTTCTTCCAATTTCGCTGTTTCGAGAGAAAGCGAGAGGAAAGGGGGACAGTGGGTTCGAAGGTTCTGATGTTTATAAGTGAATATTCCATCTGAATATATTACTGTCTTCCTGATAAAGAACCTTTGCTTATTTGGTTGATTTTCTGTTATTTTCAGGGCTTTTTATTTTTAATGTTATTGATATTGTTATCCTTATATCTTATAGTTACTAAGACAAAAATCTCTCACCATCAAAAATCAGCAGTCGGCCAGTGTTGTGATGAAAACTGGCCAAATCCTAGACATGAGATGACTGAATTGACATGGCTGGGGCCTTTTCCTCCATTGAACTAGAAATGGCTGCATTTGTTATTGTTGTTAGTGTTGTTGTTGATGATGTTGTTGTTGTTATTGTTGTTTTTGCTGACGCTTACTGTATATGTAAAATATCTAAATAGTTAAGAACGCTATGAAAACCCCTTTGAATGTCAATATTCATTCTATATCTAACTTAAAAAAGGGTTAAATTATTCTCAAAAGATACAAAATATTATTAAAAACTTTTATATGAATGATTAGAGATGATCGAAGAAAAGATAACGGGAAGGAAAGATCTTGATGTCAGTCTCAACCTAAACTTGGCTCAATTTTTTCAAAGTTTCAGACGAAATAAGGTCAAAGGTCGAAGGTCAATCAGATTCTCCTCAAACTCGAAAGAGTTTTAATGCACCAATTAGGACACCTCTCTCTCTCTCTCTCTCTCTCTCTCTCTCTCTCTCTCTCTCTCTCTCTCTCTCTCTCTCTCTC
Organism: Palaemon carinicauda; assembly: GCF_036898095.1. Taxonomy (NCBI): domain Eukaryota; kingdom Metazoa; phylum Arthropoda; class Malacostraca; order Decapoda; family Palaemonidae; genus Palaemon; species Palaemon carinicauda. Next base: position 61,895,725 of record NC_090758.1, on the reverse strand, counting down.
TCTCTCTCTCTCTGTCTCACATTTCATCGTTTCACAATTACCCTTTCGTTTCCACATATCTTACTCTAAAACTTTTTCTTTCCATCAGCAGTTATAATTTTTATGACATAAAGAAGTAATTGTATTTTAATAAAGTTTATCATTACACACACACACACACACACACACACACACATATATATATATATATATATATATATATATATATATATATATATATATATATATATATATATATATATACAATTTCATTTTAAACTTACAAATAAAGATTATTTTAAGAAATGTATTGATGAAACCCAACGGCAAAGACAGAAATTCCACTATATTTTTTTTTCTCCCTTGAAGAGGAATAATGAAAGCGGACACTAATGACTCCTGAAAATGAAAGTTTTCCTTAGGAGAGATCTTCATGTGACAACTTTCTTTTATTTACCCTTTTTACATTTTATAGACTTTGTTCCATGTATCAGTAAGTCTATCATTTACACATATATACATAAGACATATGTATATGTATTTTATCTGACATTAGAGGCAAAAAAGAAATTTCGAAATATTCTCAATTCTTGGCCGAGAAGATAAAAAAAAAGAATTTTGAGTTAAAGACCCAATTAACTTTGTGAAGAAGAAAGAGCATATGTCAAGAATGCTTCTTGCTAAGATGCAACATCAGGCGAAGGTAAGTTTCACTTGGAGATATGCTTTAGAAATTAAGTCCGGAACAGAACGTTCTTTGGAAGGATTAACCTTTACACTGAGAGAGAGAGAGAAAGAGAGAGAGAGAGAGAGAGAGAGAGAGAGAGAGAGAGAGAGTGTGTGTTTCAATTTCAAAGAGATTTAACTCAAATACATTGAGATGAAAACTGTTGAAATGACCTTTTTCTTCAAAAGAAGAATAAATAATGGTTTACTCTTAAACTACCGGAAGGTTATTCTAGCAGTTTGGGAGATAATTTACATAGATAATATAACAGCATTACCTGACCATATTTTATTCTAATCAGATAGATAGCGTCTCTCTCTCTCTCTCTCTCTCTCTCTCTCTCTCTCTCTCTCTCTCTAGACTTACAATACCTCTAAAAACTTGTAAAGTTGTTTAAAATTGAACAAATCCATTCAAACGAACAAGAAAATTTGATTTTGAGTAAGGTACAAAATAATAAAAAAACAATCGAACAGTTGTGGAATTACGGGAACAAATATATGAACAACGTAAGTAATTATAAATTAGATACGAAATTGAAAAATATTATACCTATATATAATTACAGAATAATATTTTTCGACGCATCTCTAAGCAAAACATTTGGAATAAACAAAAATCCTCTTCATTATTGTCGTTGCATTTCCTGTTCTTTTCTAAAAAAAGAAAGAAAAAAAAAGAAATTTATGTCAATGAATTCACCGGAGCGAATGTATTTTGATGAGACGGATTTCAAGGTTGAGAAATATATCAAGTGGATGAAAATGTATGAAAATATATGACATCTCTTCGGGATTTTTAAATGATAACGTATCTTCCTGTCTCCGACTTTTTCTTTATAGTTAATCGATATTTCAATCCGAGTTTTCTTTTATCTAAAAAATATTTATTTTAGTTGATAATATGATTTGACATATATATTTTTCCACCGAAATAAACATTTGTAATTTAGGAATTCGAATCATTTTGAATTACCCTAATAATAGAGCTTCATTAAGGTTAAACTACTAGATGTTTACAGACTAATAGATCAAGTGTTTTCTTACCTTTATATAGTTGCTCGTAATATCCCTAAATTAATAAATGTTTATCTTGAGTAATTTTGCATACCAATACTTAGAAAAACATATGATATCATAACACCACGAACCTGCAGTCTCTATTAGTTTCACTTTCTCTTCATGCCTCAAAACTAGCAGAAGGTTCTTTTATAATACGACGATTGCAGTAATGAAATACTTATTACTCTCATTATTCTTCCTAATTTGCATAATGAAACAATGGAGCAATCGGTGGAGTGAGTGGAATCTCTCTTGGCTGCTTCATTCATGACTTTCCAAATGAGGAACTCTGAGGAGGAAGGGAATTGAACAGGCAGTCTCAAAGGAGTTGGAATTATTAGACAAAACAGGACGACTGAGTTTGGAGTTGGAGTATCGATTAACAAGATGGAGAGCATAATCTGATGGAGTTAGGATCTTCCTGATGTAGACGAAAAAATTTGACGAAACAATGTCTTTTATAATCAATTAAGTAACATTTTGAGTATGTGGTATGCACAAGTAGTTGTAGGAAGCAAATTATTATTCAAACTGTAGAAAAAAAAAATACAATTGAACTTACTGAAATTAACGATAGTGAGATTACGTCAAAGCTATGTTTCACACCAAAACAGAAGACAGATTTTTAGAAAGAAATAGACACATTTAAAGAGCCTAAAATTAAGGCTGCATAGGAAAAAAAAACATTTTGGCTGATGTGTTTGACAGTAAGGAGATTAATGTGAAACTTGATCCTCCTCGTTCCTGTTTTCCTGAGGCTATACTAACTAGCTTTCCGATCTCATGAAATTCAAGCGTTCTTGATCAAACTTGATGCTTGTGTAAGTGTAGACATAAATGGTATTTTTCCTTTGTTTCATATAAAGACTATAGCTTTCTTAGCTCCAAAGTTATCTGTTATTTTTTCCAGGTTAGCAAGAAAAGGTTCTTTTTTCACTTGTTGGAGAACTGGTAATATTACCAAATTATGTTAATGTAGCTCAACTCCAGCTGATTACCGTCCAATATCAATAATTCTCATATTAAATATAGTTTTTGAACATTTTTTGCAAATTGTGTTAATAGGTTTGCTGAAGGTAATCATTTGTTCCCTATTTTGCTATTTAGCTTTTATGAAGGTCTTGGACCATATGACTGAGCTCTTAAAATCTCCTTTAGTGTTCTAAGATAAGACCCAAACCGGTTTAGTCAAATCCTTTCAAACAGTGATGAGTCTTCTGAGAATCAGAAGGATCTTTGACCTTATGTCGTCTGGATCTTTCAAAATATCAACCTATTTACTTTGCTTTCTCTATAACATCTCTTGTGTCATTTATAACTATTCATCTCAGACACTTATTTTCCATTATTTATTTCTCAGAGAGATTAACTTGGCATATTATTCCCTTGGCAATGCAACAGAACTTCAAGTATAGACTCTACCCATTACTTCTTATTCTATTGAAGACACAAAACCATCTGAATGTTTTTTTGACATACGACGACTGCAGGAGTGAAATGTATATTAATGAGTCACCCATTTGAGTTTGTGGGTTGAGATTTGAATTTATGCCTGTTGCATATATTGTTACTTGCAAAACAGAAAGTACAAGTAGATGAATATTAATCTTCTGTCTTTGATTTGTGGGGATTTGTTCACTGAACTGGATGATTGAGTTGGGAGATGAAGAGAGATTTGACAAGGTGGAGAGGAAACAGCTGATTGAATTAAGAAAGATAAAAAGGTTAAGAAAATATTTTGGAGGAGACAATCGTTTTGAAATACTATTCCCTTAATGAATGATAATTGGAAAGAGAACTTTCAAAGATAGACAGAATATCCATACGGAGAGCTGACTTTTGTGAAATAGGGGATAAATTTTAAAGATATGAAACCTAATTCTGATATGAAAAGCATTTTCATATTAAAAACCCTCTCAATCTATACTCCCTCTACCCCCCCCCCCCAACCCCCAACAGGTTTTTCCCAAGTCCTCATCATTCCAACACCCCAGCATCCATCCTCAACACGTGCCAACAGTCGTAATCTTTACTAATCCTGCCATTCATTTCATTTAATCCTTTCCCGATGGTTCTAGCTTGCTTTCTCTACAAGTATTATTTCTATCTAATTGAAAATAAAATCTTCATTCTACATTTTAAGGATATTGAGATTAATCCAGACTCAGACATAGTTAAGTTAACCATATAACAAAGACAAATCTATTCCCGTTGAGATACCATCATAACATACATTGCAGGGGTTGTAGGTTATAGGTTGAAGGTTGTAGACATTACAATCTCTTCTCTTCGGAACACCCTGAGGATTATTCAAATAATGAGAAAGATTTCCAACAAACGAATCCAGTAAAGGTTCAAGATAGAGATGACTGGCGAAATCTAACCTAGGCACTTTGCGTTAATAGGCGTAGGGGGAGAGGATGATGATGATGATGATGATAATGATGATGACGATATAACGGATTTTGAGCGAAGCGAAAAATCTATTTTTGGGTGAGATAGCCATGTCGTCCTGATGGAAGTTCCTATAGGGTAGCTTCCTAGGGTATATTACAACTACGGCGATATTCCCAGAGAATTTACCTTAAGGTACCAGAATTCTAACTCCTGGAGCGAGTATCCCTCGTGAAAGGGATATCGCGACATATCAGAGGACGTATTCTAGACACGTCACATGGCAATCTACTACCTAAATAGAGATTCGTCTCGTAGGAGGGAGATTGACGAGATACGAATTCGGGAAGAAAAAGGGGGGAGCCGCTCCCAAGGCCTCCCAATCCCCCGATTCGTATGCGTGCCTGGCGCCAATCCTGGCGCCATCTGTATTCCTTGTAGCGTACACGAGGTGCTACAGATACTGTATGTAGGGAGGGGTCCTACAGTCCTTTCTTAGAAAGGCAAGGGCGGGTCCATCAGGACGACATGGCTATCTCACCCAAAAATAGATTTTTCGCTTCGCTCAAAATCCGTTTTTTGGGCTCAAGCCATGTCGTCCTGATGGAAGTGTACCAGAGCATTACTGTATCTGTGGATTCTCAGAACGTGCCGTACTCCCCGGAGATATTTATTCCCGGTCGACTAGACCTAGAGACCTAAGATGTTACCGTTATACATCTTTTCAACTAACTATAAACTATGTTAGAGCTTCCTGCCCCCTACAGGGAAGAGTCCTACTAGACTCTGGAAAGTCTCGAAGAGTACATATATCTATGTATGAATCTCAGGCAAGCTAATATAGTGGCCTCGCCCTATATTAAGTAAAGCATAGTTTGTATAGAACTACTGCGTCAATATATTGACCAGTCATCCGCACAATACTTGTATTGGACAAAGGTTTATATCCACATAGGAAGAAACTAATAAAACCGCCCTCGTCCCTTTATGGGACGGAGTCCTCCCATTAGGGGACTTACATAAACCAATGCAACATAGCTTGCAAAAAAGAACAATTCTATCAGAATTATCCCAGATAAGATACATAGAATTAAATGCTCAATTATACCAATAAATTGACACAGGTGAAAGAGACGCAAGGTTCTCAAGAACAAGTTTATTGACAGATAATAAACAGACAGGTTAACAACAAATATATATATTTATATAAAAGGGGATAACCCAAAACTTTAAGCATAAGTATGATAGTAAACAGAACTTGTTTATCTGAAAGAAAAACCATTAAACACCACTTTAATGAGATACCAAGGTATCAAGTCATAAAAAATCTGTATTACAAATCAATCACATTAGCGTTAGAAACGCTTGGCACACATGTCTGAACTTATGCGAGGTTCACCTTTGAAGGAAGGAACAGTCTATATGGGCACTTGGTGCCCTCATTTTAGTTTGTAGTACAGTATGTACCTACACACTCACCCTGGACTTAATCGTCCCAATTAAGACCACTGTTCCTCGCAGAGTTAAACAGTAGGGTTAACTACACGACCCACTGCTACCACAGATCTCTTAAGTTCCTCTACTTGCTTCGCATAGTGGCGAAAGAACACCCTGGAAGATTTCCAGCCCGTGTATGAACGGAGATGTTCAAAATCCATACAATTAAAGAAATTTAGGGATGAGGCAACTTTCCTCGGATCGTGACCTGCGGGTGTACTGTCAGGATCCGCTCTGCGAATAAAATATGTCATTTTCGCTCTGAGTTGATTCAGAGATAAATTTGAGCCTGATGTTTCTCCCCTGAATAGTTGACTACCCTTGAAGTCTGAAGTTCTACGAAGATAGACCTTTAGGCATTCTACTGGACATAGAGATGCATCTTCTTTCAGAGGGCAGATTCTCCAGGGACCCCACCTGTTGGTGGGTAACTCATTCTTGGCGAGAAACGTAGGATCCGGAAACAGGTTCAGCTCCCCCCCATCCAGGAACTGAACACGACCTGCCTCTCTCGAGAGGGCTACGATCTCACTAACCCTGGCCCCGGACGCGAGTGCAAATAGGAAAATAACTTTTTGCGTTAAATCCTTTAACGCACATTCTTCATTGCTCAACAGGGAGGCGAAATGAAGAACTTTGTCTAAAGACCATGAAATGGGCTTTGGAGGTGCTGAAGGTCTGAGCCTAGCGCAGGCTTTCGGAACTTTATTAAAGATCTCGTTACCTAGGTCGATCTGGAAGGCAAATAAAATGGGTCTCATCAAAGCCGATTTACATACTGAAATCGTGTTAGCTGCCAATCCTTGGCCATGGAGGTGGATGAAGAAAGATAAGCAGAAGTCTGTTGAGATCTCCTGCGGATTCTTTGCCTTTACAAAGGCCACCCACTTTCTCCAAGATGACTCATATTGCCTTCTAGTCGATTTGCACTTGTATTCCTCTAGGAAGTCTATGCTAGCTCTCGAAATCCCGAAACGCTTTCTCACCGCTAGGGCGAGAAAATCATGAGCTGCAGGGTCTGGGTTTTCTGTAATGAAGCGCAGACAGTCGACTTCTGGACTCGCTGGGTCAGAACTGGATGTGGTAGCGGCACGAACTTCATCTGTAGTTCCAACGCCAAGGGGAACCACATACTGTTCGCCCACTTGTGGGCCACTATTGCCGCTACCCCCTTGAAGGATCTCAGTTTGTTGAGGACCCTCAACAGAAGGTTGTGAGGAGGGAACAGATAAATCCTGGACCACCTGTTCCAGTCGAGGGACATTGCGTCCACTGCTTCCGCTAAGGGGTCCTCGTACGGGGACACGTACAGGGGCAACTTCTTGTTGTCTTTCGTCGCAAAGAGGTCTATTTGCAGTTCTGGGACTTGATTCAGAATGAAGGAAAATGATCCTGCGTCTAAGGACCATTCCGACTCTATCGGTGTGAACCTGGATAGAGCGTCCGCTGTCACATTGCGGACTCCTTGAAGGTGAACTGCCGACAGGTACCACTTCTTCTTTTCTGCCAATCGGAAAATGGCTAACATCACTTGGTTGAGAGGTGGTGACCTCGACCCTTGTCGATTCAAGCATCTCACAACCACCTCGCTGTCTGTCACCAATCTTATGTGGATCGAGTGACGCGGGGAGACTTTCTTTAAGGTAAGGAGCACTGCCATAGCTTCTAGAAAGTTTATATGAAAGGTCCTGAATAGCTTGGACCAAGTCCCCTGGACTTTTTTCCGATGAGAGTGACCTCCCCATCCCTCCTTTGAGGCGTCTGAGTGAATCGTCATCGACGGGGGAGGTGGCTGAAGAAGAACCGACTTCTTTAGATGTCTGGCTTGGGACCAAGGTCTGAGAAGAGTACGTAGCCGAGGCGGCACTGGTCTTCTCAGGTCTCTTCGCGCGTTTGATGCATACCTTCTCCAAACTCCGGTTGCATCCTTTAGCTGTGCTCTTAGCACTGGGTCTGTCACTGAAGCAAACTGGAGAGAGCCTAGTACCCTCTCCTGTTCGCGTCTTGATATCCTTTTGGAATCTAGAAGTCTCTTGACAGAGCCCGCTATCTCCTTCCTTTTCTTCATTGGGATGGAGAAACTGTGTGACAAAAGGTCCCAGTGGATTCCCAGCCACTGGAACTTTTGGGATGGAGAAAGTCGAGACTTTTTCTTGTTGATCTTGAAGCCTAGGTACTCTAGGAACTGGATCACCTGACTGGAAGCTTGTAAGCATTCGGTCTCGGATGCTGCCCACACCAGCCAGTCGTCCAGGTAGGCTACTACCTGAATTCCCTTTAGGCGTAATTGTTTGAGAGCTGCGCTCGCAAGCTTCGTGAAAATCCTTGGGGCTATGTTTAGCCCGAATGGCATGGCTCTGAAGGCGTACAGTTTCCGTTGTAGCCTGAACCCTAGGTAGGGGGAGAGTCGACGGCTGATTGGGATGTGCCAATAGGCGTCTGACAAGTCTATAGAGACTGAGTATGCCCTCTTGGGCAGTAAGGTCCTTATGTGTTGCAGTGTTAGCATCTTGAATTTGCAATTCACTATGAACTTGTTGAGTGGTGACAAGTCCAGAATGACTCTGAGCTTTTCCGAGTCTTTCTTGGGAACACAAAACAGCCTCCCTTGGAATTTGATGGACTTCACCTTTCGGATCACATTTTTCTCCAACAGTTCTTGAACGTACTCCTCCAAAATGGGGGTGGAGTGTTGGAAAAACCGAAGGCATGGGGGTGGAGTGCTGTACCAGCTCCAACCCAGTCCATTCTTGAGTAGGCTTTGGGCCCAGGGATCGAAGGTCCAGCGATCCCAAAATTTCATTAGTCTCCCTCCTACCGGTATCGTTTCACTTGGACTGCCGTCCTGAGGTCTTGCCTCCTTGACCACGACCACCTCTGAATCCCCTTCCCCTTGAGGGGCGCCTAGACGAGCCTCTGGCTGCTCCTCTAGGCTTTGCACGAAAGGAAGAAGACTGTCCTTCGAACGTTGGGGTGAATGTGGTTGACTGACCTGGCACAGCCTGGGGTACCCACTGAAAAGTAGTCGGGGTTTGTGCCACCATCTGGGGCACTGGAGGCAAAGGCAATTGCAGTTGCTGTTGCTGTCTATAAGGCTTGGCTGGCCGAGACGGTAGCCTAGTCCTCATATTCTTCCTCTTTGGTTGAGGACCCTCATCCGGGGAAGATTTTCTTTTGATAGCCAGGCCCCACTTCTGGAGAAGGTTTCTATTCTCCACGGCGGCCTTATCAACAACCTCTTTGACCACATCGGTAGGGAAAAGGTCTTTTCCCCAAATGTTGGAGGATATTAACTTCCTTGGCTCGTGTCTCACCGAAGCCCCGGTGAACACGAACTCCCTGCAAGCTCTCCTTGCCTTGACGAAGCCATAAAGGTCCTTCGTCACTGTGGCTAGGTGAGACTTAGCCACAACCATGAACATTTCATGGACCTTAGGGTCACTTGCCATCGTCTCAAGAGTAGTCTGATGAGACATTGAGGCAGCCAGTCTTTCTTTTGTCTCGAACTCTCTTCGTAAAAGAAATTCGGACAACTTGGGGAGGTCCTCGCCGAATTGCCGTCCGGCAATATCAGCCTCCAACTTTCCCACTGAGAATGTCAGATGGACATCCTTCCAGTCCTTGTGGTCCATAGGCAGAGCCAGCGACAAGGGTTTACACTCCTCCAGGGAGGGGCAAGGCTTGCCGGCCTCGATTGCCTTTAGGACAGCCGCAAACCCTTTTTGTAAAAAGGGGAAGGCTCTATCAGAAGAGGACACAAAAGAAGGGAGCTTCTTGCTCAATGCTGCTACCTTCGAATTCGAGAAGCCCCTCTCTTTCATCGAGGATGAAAGTAGGGCTTGAGCCTTAGCATGGTCCATAATAATGACCTCTTTCGGCTCTGTCTCCTCCCTTGAAGCTGGTTCTTTTCTCAGCCGGACATAGCAGTCCGGATATGATGCCTTGCTGGGCCAGAATTCTACCTCCTCTAGGAGAACTGAACCCAGCTTATCCGAAATGACGATCTTACCAGTCGTCATTGGCATGTGCTCAGCATACCTCCATGGGTTAGCATCTGAGCATATGGGAAGGTCTTTCACATTGAGCCTTTTCCGGGGCCCATGTGATTCTGCTAGGGACTGCATACGCAGTTCCATTGCAGCCGCCTTCTCCTGATTCTCCTTCTGCATTTGTTGGATCATTCCAACAATCGAAGAGAGGGCCTGTCCCAGTTCTACTGGGAGACCAGCGGATGTTGAGGGGATGGGCTCCGGCATCTGAACCGGAGTAGCCGACACCTCGTCGACCCCATCCTCTGCGACATCCGGGGTTTGAACTTGATCCTGACCTTCTGCCAGGAGGTCTTCTTCCAAACCTTCGTCCACATCAGACATCCTGTCACACAACTGGATGTCTTGCATCGCATCTGCGACTTCCTCGTCCACCTGGACTAGGTCTTGGGAGATCTCCTCTTGAGGCTGGGGAATCACTGCTTCAGCTGATGCCTGGGGAAAAAGATACGCCCTCATCTTCTCACTAGGAAGATAAGGGCCAGAGGTGTTCTTCTTGAAGCCCCTTACCCAAGTACGGAGCTTTTCCCTAGCTATATCCCTTGATTCCGTCGTTCTAGGGGAATCAAAAGCCTCAGTAATCAGGTTAGTGCATACAGTACATACCTGAGGGTCCCAATACTGGAGATCATCCTTGGAGACAGCGCATGCTGCGTGTCTCCTACAACACTCATGTCCGCAGAGGTTCCTGCTACGGACATTGCAGAAAACATTTCCGCACTTCGGAGGGTCCTCCTGTAAAGAGAAAAAATTTCCATGAGTATCAAGTGAACTATGTATCACTGGATATGCATAGTATAGCATAACAATTCATAAAGGAAAGACACACACTTGTGTTTCCCTCACAACCCATTGTTGCAGCTTTCCAGATAATAAAATCAAAATTGGTTTATCTCTACTAGAGTAACCAATGCAAGGTTTCCAGAGGAAACAGGTGGAGCTCACACCTAGGCAATGATTTTAAAATCCTGGATAATAGACGGGGAAGACTCTGCTTCCTGTCTGAGGGCAACAGCAAAGGGCTGTGCAAGAAAACACAATAGTGTTAGAAGATACAGTGCTGTACCTAAACTTTTACTATAGTTTTCTTCTTACTGTATATGCTATACAGAAGAATACTAGTACAGTATAGGAGGATGTGTGCCGGCCTGCCTTTGCCGGCCGGCACACACCACAATTAGCTTTAAAGTATACTACTTAACAGCTATAGGGCGGCAGCCTTCTGGTTCAAATGCCTGTGCCGGCGGCAGTAGCTGCCGGCCAGCAACAGCCAGTGTTGGCCGGCAATGACTGCCGGCCAGTAACTACACAAGGTAGTACCTAGCTGCCGGCCACACTCTCGGTGACCGGCAGACAAGGACTGACATAAGCCGGCCGGCAAAGGTACAAGACCGATGCCAGCCGGCAGCAAAAGAACCAGAAGACTACACCTGCCCGGCTGTCTGCCTCATAGGCCGGCAGCCGGGACAGGTACAGCACTAGAAGAAAATAGAATGGATGCCGGGATAAGAGTGTACACGACCCCCCAAGCCCGGCAACCGAAAGAGTGCATATAAGGAAGGGGAGAAACTTAATTCAGGCTTCCTTGACCAATGCCGTCCGGCTCTGTCGGCAGGCATGGATGAGGGACCAAGAGAGGTCCGGGCAGCACTCGAAAACATAAGACCCTTGCCGGCCAGCATCTCAGCCGGCCGGCAATGGCCTTAGTCAATTCCACATCCCAACCTATACTAGGTCCAGAAGTAGAATGACGTACAGTACAGTAATACCCCTGCCGGCCAGCTCTGCCGGCCGGCAGGGTACAGTACAGTAATGGCAAGGCCATTACGGAGATAGAGGGGGAAGGGACAAAAGGGTCCTGCCAACCTTGCTTTAGTGACAGATCACCCGCAGCCAAGAACTCTGTCTTAGCCTAAGGGAGATCTAAGGGAAAGGGCCAGCAATACTTGCCAGCTTCCAAAGCACCAAAGCAAGGAAGGCGTTGCTATTCCCAAGGGAAGATTTTATCCTCCCCAAGAACAGCAACAGGACTTTAGTCTGGTCGATCACAAAGGGAGGAATCATACTACAGAAACCTTCGATAGTGACCTAAGGGAGCTAAGCTCCCTTTAAAAGTGTTAGGTCAGCGAGGGGAACTCTGCCCCAAGCCAGACAACACGGACCAGACTAAAAAACTCTGTTGTTCTGTCCCTCTTTGAACCAGACTTTGCTGGAACAGGAAGGTACAGTAACACCCTAGTATAGTTTTATCGAAAATAAATTCGGAAAAAACCACTTAGGGATAAGCCCAAGGCTTAAACAGAGGGAAAGGGATTGCATACCTTCTCCGAAGAAAAGAAAGCAACCGGGGAGAATAATAAAGTATACTAAGGCTCCATAAGCAATTAACCTAGGCACCAAGAGAATCGATTACCTAATTCACCGAAACTCTCACGTATACAATCTTGGAAATATTCCACACAGTCTAAAATGTATAAAATATAGCCTAAAGCTTTAATAAACTTTTAATTACACTCGGAAAAACCAAAATCATGCATTAAGTACTAGGACCAAACGACTAGGCTACATGGCCTAGCGTAGGCCAGAATGGCGAATACTTCGCCAAATAATACTAAGCACGAAAGGAAATCCTATGTAACGCTAAATAGCTAAAATTTATTAAGCAAAACAACCAGGAATGTCACTCTGACTAACTAATTTATACCTAGCGAGTGACAGTGTCCAGGACACCTCTGGTAGGCTACGGCTCTTGTATCAAAGATTAATCCTATTAATCACTCAAAATTTTACCAAGAGCCTACATTTATACATAACAGACACTATACTCAACTTATCCGAGGCCAACGAAGACGGAGAAGCCATGAAAAGCTGAATAAATCCAAGATTTGCGAGAAAAACAGGAAAAAACACCGAGTTGTTAAGCTACGCAAAAAGGAATACAGATGGCGCCAGGATTGGCGCCAGGCACGCATACGAATCGGGGGATTGGGAGGCCTTGGGAGCGGCTCCCCCCTTTTTCTTCCCGAATTCGTATCTCGTCAATCTCCCTCCTACGAGACGAATCTCTATTTAGGTAGTAGATTGCCATGTGACGTGTCTAGAATACGTCCTCTGATATGTCGCGATATCCCTTTCACGAGGGATACTCGCTCCAGGAGTTAGAATTCTGGTACCTTAAGGTAAATTCTCTGGAATATCGCCGTAGTTGTAATATACCCTAGGAAGCTACCCTATAGGAACTTCCATCAGGACGACATGGCTTGAGCCCAAAAATATATATATATATATATATGTGTGTGTGTATATATACATACATATATATATATATATATATATGTATATATATATATATATATATACATATATATGTACAGTGTAGATATATATATATATATATATATATGTATATATATATATATATATGTACAGTATATATATATATATATATATATAATATATATATATATATATCTATATATAAATATATATATCTATATATATATATCTATATATAAATATATATATCTATATATATATATATCTATATATATATATATATATATATATAAAATTAAACTTAAAAATATAGAAAACATTAACATAAAAATAGTTTCTAATCAATTTTCTAATGGAAAATCTGAAAAGGAAATTCAATGTGATTATATAGTTACTCAACAAACAAAAAACTGAGACATAAAAAAAAATCTTGTAAAAGTTAGATTGAAAAAAAAAATCAGAATAACATAAAATAGAGAAAAGAAAACATGAAACAAAAGACATGAAAAGAGATGAAACTGAAAAATCCTATTGTTGTGGAAAGTAAATGCTAAATAGAATTACAAAGGAGAAAAACATTTCCGAAACAATTCATAGGTTTGAAATAAAAAAAAATATTATGAAAACAATAGATTTTAGAAAAATCTAAAAAAACAAACAAAACGTTAATTGCCAAATGGAAACAGAAAAAAGGGCAACTTTTATTCGTTACCTCCAAAAATGTAAAAAAAAAGAAAAACTCCATTTCAGGATGACAAATAACGCGGAGACTCGAGTCCTAGCATCGGGATAGGATTTTATGCACCAGTATCCTGCTGGACGCAACTTGAGGACGTCCAAGCTGAGGAATGGACGTCCTATGAGAAGGATTGATAGGAATCAAAGATTGTGTCCTTTAAGGTGAAGTATCTGTCAAGCTAGGAACTTGGAGAGAGAGAGAGAGAGAGAGAGAGAGAGAGAGAGAGATGAATTTGATATCATGAGTTAGACCTTAATAATAAAGTTCTATTTGATATTATTTCAATAACCAAATTATGGTTTTTGTATTTTATTAAGAATAGTTTTATAAAGAAAAACATTTAGTTTAAGAAAAAATATTTTTTCTTAAACATAGGTACACAAGTTTCTGCTTGCTTTTGTACACAAGACACCCTGCCCTGTCATACCCAATGTTCCGTTATATGCAAATTGAGTGTTATTTCTGCATTGTAATGTAAGCTGGCTAAATGATGATTTGACCACTTCGAAACCACCATACAGTGTCATTCGTATTCAAGACGCAATTAGTGGCCATCGCTTATGGCCGAACTCCCTCCCTCATT
>NC_090758.1:61866172-61870920 GCF_036898095.1 Palaemon carinicauda | reverse complement strand
CCTCACCAAAGAGGAAGACTATGAGGACTAGGCTACCGTCTCGGCCAGCCAAGCCTGTTAGACAGCAACAGCAACTGCAATTGCCATTGCCCCCAGTGCCCCAGATGGTGGCACAAACCCCGACCACTTTTCAGTGGGTACCCCAGGCCGTGTCGACACAGTCCACGGCATTCACCCCAGCGTTCGAAGGGCAGTCTACTTCCTTTCGAGCAAAGCCTAGAGGAGCAGCCAGAGGCTCGTCTAGACGCCCCTCAAGGGGAAGGGGATTCAGGGGTGGTCGTGGTCAGGAAGGCAAGACCTCAGGACGGCAGTCCAAGTGAGGTGATACCGGTAGGAGGGAGACTTCTGAAATTTCGGGATTGGTGGACCTTCGATCCCTGGGCCCACAGCCTACTCAAGAATGGACTAGGCTGGAGCTGGTAAAGCACTCCACCCCCGTGCCTTCGGGTTTCCCAACACTCCACCCCCGTTATGGAGGAGTACGTTCAAGAACTGTTGGAGAAAAAAGGTGATCCGAAGGGTGAAGCCCATCAATTTCTAAGGGAGGCTGTTTTGTGTTCCCAAGAAAGACTTGGAAAAGCTCAGTGTCATTCTGGACTTGTCGCCACTCAACAAGTTCATAGTGAATTGCAAATTCAAAATGCTAACACTGCAACATATAAGGACCTTACTGCCCAAAAGGGCATATTCCGTCTCTATAGACTTGTTCAGACGCCTATTGGCACATTCCATTAGCCATCGACTCTCCCCCTACCTAGGGTTCAGGCTACAACGAAGACTATACGCCTTCGGAGCCATGCCATTCGGGCTAAACATAGCCCCAAGGATTTTTACGAAGCTTGCGAGCGTAGCTCTCAAACAATTACGCCTAAAGGGAATTCAGGTAGTAGCCTACCTGGACGACTGGTTGGTGTGGACAGCATCTGAGACAGAATGCTTGCAAACTTCCAGTCAAGTGATCCAGTTCCTAGAGTAAATAGGCTTCAAGATCAACAGAAAAAAGTCTCGACTTTCTCCATCTCAAAAGTTCCCAGTGGCTGGGAATCCACTGGGACCTTTTGTCACACCGTTTCTCCATCCGGCGAAGAAAAGGAAGGAGATAGCGGGTTCTGTCAAGAGACTTCTAGATTCCGAAGGATATCAAGACGCAGCAGGAGAGGGGTACTGCGCTCTCTCCAGTTTGCTTCGGTGACAGACCCAGTGCTAAGAGCACAGCTAAAGGATGCAATCGGAGTTTGGGAGAAGTTATGCATCAAACGCGCGAAGAGATCTGAGAAGACCAGCCGCTTCGGCTAAGTACTCTTCTCAGGCCTTGGTCCCAAGCCAGACATCTAAAGAAGTCGGTTCTTCTTCAGCCACCTCCCCCGTCGGTGACGATTCACTCAGACGCCTCGAAGGAGGGATGGGGAGGTCACTCTCATCGTAAAAAAGTCCAGGGGACTTGGTCCAAGCTATTCAAGACCTTTCACATAAAACTTTCTAGAAGCTAGGGCAGTGCTCCTTACCTTAAAGAAAGTGTCCCCCGCGTCACTTGATCCACATAAAGTTGGTGATGGACAGGGAGGTAGTTGTGAGATACTTGAATCGACAAGATCTAGGTCACCACCTCTCAACCAGGTGATGTTGGCCATCTTCCGATTGGCGGAAAAGAAGAAGTGGTACCTGTCGGCAGTTCACTTTCAAGGATCCGCAATGTGACAGCGGACGCTCTATCCAGGTTCACACCGATAGAGTCGGAATGGTCCTTAGACGCAGGATCATTCTCCTTCATTCTGAATCAAGTCCCAGAACTGCAGATAGACCTCTTTGCGACGAAAGACATCAAGAAGTTGCCCCTGTACGTGCCCCGTACGAGGACCCCTTAGCGGAAGCAGTGGACGCAATGTCCCTCGACTGGAACAGATGGTCCAAGATTATCTGTTCCCTCCTCACAACCTTCTGTTGAGGGTCTTCAACAAACTGAGATCCTTCAAGGGGTAGCGGCAATAGTGGCCCACAAGTGGCCGAACAGCGTGTGGTTCCCCTGGCACTGGAACTCTAGCTGAAGTTTGTACCGCTACCAGATACAGTTCTGACCCAGCGAGTCCAGAAGTCAACTGTCTGCGCTTCATTACAGAAAACCCGGACCCTGCAGCTCATGATTTTCTCTCCCTAGCGGTGGAGAAAGCGTTTCGGGATTTCGAAAGCCAGCATAGACTTCCTAGAGGAATATAAGTGCAAATCTACTAGAAGGCAATATGAGTCATCTTGGAGAAAATGGGTGGCCTTTTGTCAAGGCGAAGAATACGCAGGAGATCTTGACAGACTTCTGCTTATCTTTCTTCTCCACCTCCATGGTCAAGGATTGGCAGCTAACACGATTTCAGCGTGTAAGTCTGCTTTGACAAGACCCATTCTATATGCTTTCCAGGTCGACCTAGGTAACGAGATCTTTAATAAAGTCCCGAAAGCCTGCGCTAGGCTCAGACCTTCAGCACCTCTAAAGCCCATTTCATGGTCTTTAGACAAGTTCTTCATTTCGCTTCTCTGTTGAGCAATGAAGAGTGTGCGTTAAAGGATTTGACACAAAAAGTTATTTCCTATTTGCACTCGCGTCCGGGGCCAGGGTTAGTGAGATTGTAGCCCTCTCGAGAGAGGCAGGTGTGTTCAGTTCCTGGATGGGGGAGAACTGAACCTGTTTCCGGATCCTACATTTCTCGCCAAGAATGAGTTACCCACCAACAGGTGGGGTCCCTGAAGAATCTGCCCTCTGAAAGAAGATGCATCTCTATGTCCAGTAGAATGCCTAAAGGTCTATCTTCATAGAACTTCAGACTTCTAGGGTGGTCAACTATTCAGGGGAGAAAAATCAGGCTCAAATTTATCTCTGAATCAACTCAGAGCGAAAATCACATATTTTATTCGCAGAGCGGATCCTGACAGTACACCCGCAGGTCACGATCCGAGGAAAGTTGCCTCATCCTTAATTTTCTTTAATTGTATGGATTTTGAACATCTCCGTTCATACACTGGTGGAAGTCTTCCAGAGTGTTCTTTCGCCACTATGCGAAGCAAGTAGAGGAACTAAAGAGATCTGTGGTAGCAGTGGGTCGCGGTGTTAACCCTACTGTTTAACTCTGCGAGGAACAGTGGTCTTAATTGGGACGATTAATTCAAGGGTGAGTGTGTAGTTACATACTGTACTACAAACTAAGTGAGGGCACTGTGTTGCCCATGTAGACTGTTCCATTTCTGAAGGTAAACCTAGCATAAGTGCAGACATGTGTGCCGAGCGTTTCTAACGCTAATGTCATTGATATGTAATACAGACTTTTATGACTTTGATACCTCGGTATCTTAAAAGTGGCATTTAATGTTTTTTCTTTCAGACAAACAAGTTCTGTTTACTATCATACTTATGCTTAAAGTTTTGGGTTATCCTCTTCTTATATATATATATATATATATATATATATATATATATATATATATATATATATATATATATATATATATATATATATATATATATATATATATATATATATATATATATATATATATATATATATATATATATATATATATATATATATATATATATATATATATATATATATATATATATATATATATAATTGTGGTTAACCTGTCTATTTATTGCCTGTCAATAAACTGGTTCTTGAGAACCTTGCGTCTCCTTCACCTGTGTCAATTTATTGGTATAATTGAGCATTCATTCTATGTACCTTATCTGGGATAATTCTAATAGAATTGTTCCTTTATGCAAGCTATGTTGCATTGGTTTTCCTCCTATGCGGATATAAAACCTTTATTCAATACAAGTATTGTGCGGAGAACTGGTCGATATTTCATATTGACGCAGTGATTCTTTACAAACTATGCTTCACTTAATATAGGGCGAGACCACTATATTAGCTTGCCTGGTATTCATACATAGGTATATGTACTCTTCAAGACTTTTCCAGAGTCTAGTAGGACTCTTCCCTGTAGGGGGAAGGAAGCTCTAACATGGTTTATAGTTAGTTGAAAAGATGTATAACGGTAACATCTTAGGTCTCTAGGTCTAGTCGACCGGGAAAAATTACATCCGGGGAGTACGGCACGTTCTGAGAATCCACAGATACAGTAATGCTCTGGTATACTTCCATCAGGACGACATGGCTTGAGCCCAAAAAACGGATTTTGAGCGATGCGAAAAATCTATTTTTGGGTGAGATGGCCATGTCGTCCGGATGGACCCGCCCTTGCCTTTCTAAGAAAGGGCCGTAGGACCCCTCCCTACATACAGTATCTGTAGCACCTCGTGTACGCTACAAGGAATACGGATGGCGCCAGGATTGGCGCCAGGCACGCATACGAATCGGAAGATAGGGAGCCTTGGGAGTGGCTCCCCCTTTTTCTTTCCCGAATTCGTTCTTGCCAATCGCCCCTTGCGAGATGAAATCTCTGTTTGGGATGCAGATTGCCATGTGGCGTGTCAAGAATACGTCCTCTGATATGTCGCGATATCCCTTTCAGGAGGGATATTCGCTCCAGGAGTTAGAATTCTGGTACCTTAAGGTAAATTCTCTGGGAATATCGCCGTAGTTGTAATATACCCTAGGAAGCTACCCTATAGGAACTTCCATCAGGACGACATGGCCATCTCACCCAAAAATAGATTTTTTCGCTTCGCTCAAAATCCGTTATATATATATATATATATATATATATATATATATATATATATATATATATATATATAT
>NC_090758.1:61846172-61861172 GCF_036898095.1 Palaemon carinicauda | reverse complement strand
CTTTCAGAAGTTCTCGGGAAATATCTTTGTATTAGTGTTATTGTTTTGGGGAATTTTGTTGTAATATTTATCATTTAGTGCTTATGCGTTTACGCAGTGGACGTCTGTATTCATATAGATATTTTGATATGATTGCAAGGGGTCGTAGAGATAGGAAATAAAATACCGTAAACATGACGCCACCTGTGAGCCCAGCCCTTGGACCGAGTAACACAACAGCAGGACATGGTAACCCCCTTCCTATTGTGACACTAGTAAATGCTCGCTCTGCAATTCTTCCTTTTCAGGGTCGGGTTAATGGGTTCTTGCCTCAGAATGTGTAGTCATGCATTTCATCCGTCGATGCCCATTTAAATACCAAAGAAATCATAGACCCGTTTGTACAATTACTAGAAGCTAAAAATTTTATAGACTTTTCTAAAGGAGATGCGAGTGTGTATTTAAGGGGTGTTTCATTTCAAGAAACAGTTACCTGGGATGATGTCAAAGTTAGGCTACGTGCGGTCTATGGGGGTGAAGAAGCCTTGGATGTAGTTTTAACATTAAGAAATACACTTAATCAAGCCACTATGACTCGGCTTAATGTTATTGAGAGAGCAGCTCTCATAGCCGATAGGCTTAATGAATATCAAGATATTCTAGGTAATTCCACTTGGGTTACTAGAGATAACATCTCTGTGAAAGATTTTTTACGATTAATATATTTAACTTGTATGACACTTATGTTGCTTTAAGCTTAAGTGTGGTGTTTTGATAAAAAGTTAACGCCAGCAAGTACGGAATTGGATGTATATAAACAGATAAAGAAACACATGTCTAAGTGTCCTGATCTTGATCCCATGTTAACCCAATTTTTTGCAAAAAATGAAACAAAGCCACAACAAGTAAATGTAGTTGATAATAGTCTAGTTGCAGGAATGACGTGTTATAATTACAAATGTCAAGGTCACTTGATTGCGAACTGCAGAACGAGATTCTGTTCGATACATAATAGTTCGACTCATTCATATAGTCAGTGCTACTCGCGTAAGACACACCAGAATCCTAGAAATACACAGTCAATTCCACAGTCAGTTCCATATGGAAATAAAAAGAAAAAATCCTCATTTCAATAAGAAGAAACAGCCAAACGTCAATGTAGTTCAGAATCCTAAACAAACAAACAGTTCTTCGAATAACGCTGGTCCTGGGTCGTTAAACCAGACCTCGCAAGGTCAGACTAATTTTCAGAATGTGCAGAGCAAAGCAAATACCAAATAATTAACTCCAGTGGGGAAGAGAGTGATGTTGGGTCAAGGTCATTCATGTCAACATCAGAAGTATTGAATAATCAATTTAATGTTTTATCAGATCATTGTGAGGAAATAGATTTTCTTATGAAACACACGGCCGAATTAAGTAAATCAGTGCTTGCTCCCGTAGATTTGGAACGAATTCATACAATAATAAGCCAAAATGAGTTACGACTAACATTATATGCTGTAAATTTAGAACACAGATCATTTACGTTATGTTTTGCCTCTGGTAGTCCACGAAATATCATGGATTTGAGGACACATCATTTGTTGTTTTTGAACTTTCCAATAGAAAAATCCGGAGTAAGACTCTCGGGTATAGGAAATAATGAATTAAATGTAATAGGCGTAACTCATGTTCAGTTGAAGGTCGGTAAGCGCACGTTTGCCGATACATTTGTTGTTGTACAAAACATTGATATGTATCCAGCTGTAAATATAGGATACCCATCTATGGGCAATCAAAACATTATCTTAGCCCCTGCCAAGCACAGCGCGTATATCAAAGGAAAATTCTATAAGTCTTCTAATACCTTAAAATCAGTTTTGGGTAAAAAGGAGACGACAAATAAAACAGTGACGTACGTTGAAGAACCAATAACTTATCTCACCAATAAAGAAATAATATACGCGACCCAACAGAATTCTCGTTCACCCGTAATATCATCTTGCTCGCAATCTATCGAGCCAAACGTAACTTCGAATTTAATAGTGCAAGTAAAGAAAAAATTACCGGGATCTGAAAAATTAATCCTTTCCGACACTTTGAAAACTAACGTATTGTCTGTCACACAAGCTATTTATACACTAGGCTCACATCAACAATGTAATATTTAACTCTGTAATCATTTAAATACCACTTTAGTAATGCAAAAAAATCAACATATCTTGGATGTAGAAGTTTATAAACATCGTATTCTTACCGTTGCTGAAATTAATCACGCTCAATTAGTTGCGGATGAATCCCTTTTGCAATCTATTAAAAATAAAATCAGTAAAGACATTCATGACGAAGAAATTCAGAAGAAAAGTTTTGGACTTTTAACTAAATATCATGACGTTTTTTCCACTACGGATGGATCCTTAGGAAAAACAGATGTGATCGAGTATCAATCAAGGTTAAAGGACAAGCAGAAAATTATCTATGTAACCTCGTACAGACTCCCTATGAAATTCCAGAATAAATTAAGTGATGAAGTAGGTAAAATGCTAGAAGAAGGAGATATTAGGAAATCAAACAGCCCTTATAATTTTCCATTAATAGTTGTACCGAAAAAAGATCGAACTTGACGTATCTGCGTAGACTTCCGCCGCCTAAACGAGGAGACGATCCCTGATCAATTCCCAGTGCCACGTACAGACGATATTTTATCTTTGTTAGGTTAGAATAAATATTTTACCAGTTTGTACTTAGTTAAAGGCTTTCACCAGATATCATTAGAAGAAATTAGTACTCCATACACAGCCTTCAGCATAGCCAGGGGACATTATGAATTTTTACGGATGCCTTTTGGTTTACGTTGTGCTCCCATAACATTTACAAGAATGATTAACATAGTTTTTAGAGACTTGCTAGGGGATATATTGCATGCCTTTATGGACGACCTTGTAATCTTTTCCAACACCTAAGAAGAACATCTGCGTAAATTAGAACTAGTACTACAGAGACTAAGACAACATAACCTAAGGGTAAAGATTAGTAAGTGTGAAGTTTTCAAAGCAGAATTAGTGTATTTGGGTTTTATGGTGTCATGCCAAGGTCTTAGAGTAGTCCACGATAAGGTGTCGGCTATCCATAACTTTACGATCCCTACTAATGTCAAGGGAATACAGTAATTTCAGGGATGTAGTGGATATTACAGGCGTTTTATACGCAATTATTCAATAATAGCCGCTCCCCTAACTGATCTTACGAAGAAGGGCGTAGATTTCATATGGTCTGAGCAGGATCAACAGGTATTTATTACCTTGAAAGATGAACAGTGTAGTTCTCCTATCTTAAAATTTCCTGACTTCGGTAAGGAATTCTTCATTGTTACAGATGCCTCAGACTTAGGAGTAGGTGGGGTATTGCTTCAGCAATATGAAACACAATTTTTCCCGATAGCTTTTTATTCTCGAAAACTGAGAACTTCCGAAAGTAAGTATGCAGTAATAGACAAGGAAGGGCTAGCTATTATTAATTCTCTAGTGCATTTTAAGTTCATAATATACGGTTATCCCGTTAAGGTTCTTACTGATCATAAACCACTAACCGACTTCTTTAAAGGCTTCAGCCACAGCCCTAAACGAACTCGGTGGCATTTGATCATTCAAGACTCTGGAGCGATAATCGGGTATTTACCTGGGAAAGCAAATATCATTGCTGATGCATTATCACGCAACCCCGTGTCATCTTGTACGGAGCCTTTAGCTGAATTAATAGATATATCAACATCCATGCCTATTGTTAAAACGATATGTGAACAAGAAGATTTGGGCTGGAGTGCGGAATTATTACAGACTGAGCAAAGAAAAGATCAGAAATTAGAAAATATTATAAATGCTTAGAAAGGCAATCATAAGGAAAAGGAATATATAAAGTATAAGCAGCAGAATTATATAAACAAAGATAATATTCTGTGTAGGACCGTGACAAGGAAAACCCACAATACACCACATGTAACTAAAGACCAGGTAGTGGTACCAATCTCACTTATTTCCACTGTCCTAAATTGGTTGCATGCAAATCCATTGCATGGACACACGGGGTTCTCATTAATGTCACAGAAAGCCAAATCATTGTCTTATTGGCATACGATGCTTACAGATATAAAAAAACACATAGCTAATTGTTGCACATGTCAGGAAAACAAAGGGCATACGAAAACACCTGTCAGCCTAGGGGCTTATCCCGTGCCCAATCAACCCTTTGAAAGGATACATTTAGATTTATAAACAGGATTTTACGAGTCAGACAGAGGAAATAAGCACCTATTAGTAATTGTAGATGCTTTAACTCGATATACAGAACTAATAGCGCTTAAAACTAAAACTGCGATTGAATGCGCTGGAAAGTTTTACGAGTGTTACATTTGTAAACATGGAATTCCACACATGATAATCTCAGACTCGGGTGGAGAATTTAATAATCACTTTCTTACCTCATTGTGTGAATTCCTTAGCATAAAGAAAATAAATACCATGATATATCACCCAGAGTCGAATGGGCTAGTGGAAAGAGCAAATAGGAAGGTTTTAAATATATTAAGAGTAACACTAGGGGGATCAGACCCCAACTGGGATATTGCAATACCTGTGGTAATGAGTACTCTGAATCATTCATATCATATATCAATTAAAATGTCACCGCACGAAGCATTGTATGGTACCCCAGTTAGAACGCCTTTCCATGTATTAACGCGTACAGCTAATCTATCAAATCCTTTAAAAGAATGTATAAATTCAAGCAAAAGTCGTTTTGATATACTTCAAAAGAATTTAGTAGAATCATAAATCATAATGAAAAGGAATCATGATAAAATAGCGAAGCCAACTAAAACATATACCGTGGGTGATAATGTATACATACAGGTAAATGTACGTAAAGGACTCAATTATAAACTAACACCTAAGTTTGAGGGCCCATTTAACATTTTGGAAACATTAACGGCCAATAGGTTTAGAGTTCAAAACGTATCCCAACTCACTGATGAGAGAATCGTACCATTGGCTCAAATAAGAAATTAAAATGAGAGGGAAAGAAGTGAGGGAAAGATTTTTTTATTTTTTTTTATTTTTATAAACATTATATGTAAAAAGTTTATCTTCTTAACCCTGGATAGGTACGGTGGGTCGTTTGCGACCCAGAGCGTCAAAAAAAAACAGGTTTTTCTCACGTGACTCACCCCTGTGACTGAATTTGTGGGTGATCGACCTGCAGGAGGTGTCTCCCTTACACGCTCTAGTAGTGTCCAGATGTGCATTGCTGTAGCTGTACTCCTTCCCCGATTTCTGAGACGCGTCGGGGTCGTTCGCGTCCGAGTTTACCCTTCTGAGGTAGTTTGCATAATTATCAAAGTTATTACGTATTATGAAATTGTCGTAGAATGGTGCAACTTGTATAGGTTATCAGTTGTGGAAAGTCTTGGTGGATTGTTTGGCTACCATGTGCATGTTTTTTTTTTTAGTTAAAATGTCGTTCATCACCACGAGGACCATTTTACCGCGAGTGCCCCTTTTTCATTTTTTTTCATTTTTTTGCCAAGTCATTTTTCCGTAAGATATTGCCAAATAGTGTCGTAAAACTTTTGCTTGTTTAGTGTTGGAAAGTGTGTCTAGATGATCTGGCTACCCATGCATGACTTTGTTTTTGTCAGATACGACGTAGTTATTGGTATATTGGGTATTTAACTGCGGTTACCAATTTCTGTTTTTTTTTCAATATTTGTAAAAATTACTACGTAGTAAGGAATTGCCGTATATTATTCATTTTTTTTCATGTTTATGTGTTAGAAAGTGTGCCTTGATGGTTGGGCTAACACGTGCATGTCTTTTTTTTTATCTGAGATGTCGTATATTAGAATGTCGGGCATTTTACCGCGAGTGTCCCTTTTTAATTTTTTTTAATTTTTTTGCCAAGTCATTTTTCCGTAAGATATTGCGAAATAGTGTCGTAAAACTTTTGCTTTTTTAATGTTGGAAAGTGTGTCTAGATGATCTGGCTACCCATGCGTGATTTTGTTTTTGTCAGATACGACGTAGTTATTGGTATATTGGGTATTTAACTGCGGTTGCCAATTTCTGTTTTTTTTTTCAATATTTGTAAAAATTTACTACGTAGTAAGGAATTGCCGTATATTATTGATTTTTTTTTCATGTTTATGTGTTAGAAAGTGTGCCTTGATGGTTGGGCTAACACGTGCATGTCTTTTTTTTTTATCTGAGATGCCGTATATTAGAATGTTGGGCATTTTTCCGCGAGTGCCCCTTTTTATTTGTTTTGCATTTTTTTGCTTAGTCATGTTACCGTAAGGAATTGGCAAGTAGTGTCGCAAAACTTATATTTTTATAGTGTTGGAAAGTGTTTCTAGATGATCTGGCTACCCATGCCTATTTTTTTTTTAGCCAGATATGGCGTATATATAAGTATGTGTTCGATTTTCCTGTGATTGCCATTTTTTCGTTTTTTCCCATTTCTTTCAAAATTACTACGTACTAAGGAACTATCACAGAGTAATATTTCATTTATATGTTTATTTGTCGGAAAATATGCCTTGATGGTTTGCCTAGCACGTGGCTGAAATTTTTTTTTTTCTGAAATGCCGTATATTAGAATGGCCATTTTTCCACGAGTGCCCCTTTTTATTTGTTTTGAATTTTTTTGCTTAGTCATGTTACCGTAAGGAATTGGCAATTAGTGTCGCAAAACTTATATTTTTATAGTGTTGGAAAGTGTTTCTAGATGATCTGGCTACCCATGCCTATCTTTTTTTTAGCCAGATATGGCGTATATATAGGTATGTGTTCGATTTTCCGGTGATTGCCATTTTTTTCGTTTTTTCCCAATTCTTTCAAAATTATTACGTACTAAGGAACTATCACAGAGTAATGATTCCTCTAGATGTTTATTTGTCGGAAAATTTTGTTTACTTTTTTTTTGATTGAATATCATCAAATTTTTTTAGCTAAAATATTGTTTGACATTTTTTTTTTCGATTTTATTTCCCTTCAAAAAAAAATTTTTGGGTCAGAATTTTAATTTTATAGTCGTAAAATAATCGACAATTATCCAGCAACCCACCATACAATTTTTATGCATATCCAATAATAATTAGATTAGTAAATAACACCTTGAAATTGACATACCCTTGCTACATTTCAAGTGGCAGATTAGGGAGTCTGAGTCAGTGTGGTTGGCGGCCATTTTGTGGACATATCCTAAGCGTAAGCTGCCCTATCTATATATATTCTTGTTCCCTATAGAATTTGTGATATTTTGGTATATTTTTACCTGCATAAATATCATATTATATATTAAATATATGTATTTTTTTACGAAATTTCCAAGTACTCAAAAAATTACCTTTAGATATGGCCCCTGATATAAATGTAATTTACAAAATAATGAAGATTTTTTTACATATTTCTATTTTAGGATAACATATGTTTATTCCCTAAAAAAATTAGCCACTTCCTATTTCATTTGGGTACCCAAAAAAATTCATGAAATTTGGACAATTTTTTTTGGCCAAAAAAAGTTACTCTTTTTTTCTCATTTCAGATCTTCACCTCCATGGGTCTTACTTCATCCAAAATACATCAAGATGTGTCCTAAACATTCAAGAATCAATTCCTAAAAGGATTTGCGTATATATGTATAAACTTTTTTTTTATGAATTTTTATGTCAGGTCTTTTTTTTCTACTGAATTTTTTAAAATATTTATAATAAATAGTTTTTCTGCAGATGAGTAGTATTTATCTTTACAGTTGTTTTAAGCATTCATTGAAGTTTTTTTTGGCAAAAGAAAAATGGAGGTTACTGCAAAAACTGATTTTTCAAGAATTTTTTTTGGCGTCGGGGTCGTTCGCGTCCGAGTATACCCTTAAAGGGGTGTCCGAGGACCGTACCTATCCAGGGTTAATACAGGAGTAATTACATATATTTTTCTCGTTACAGGTTTCCAAGAAGAAGTTTTTATTGTCCCGAGTGATATTGTTCGCTCAGACATTTTTCTCGTGTGAGATGAGCTCTAAAACTAAAAGTATAGATTTTAAATATTGCACTATAGTTGAAAGACAAGAAGACGTATTTATTACATCAAGTAACGTAGTTGTTGAAGTGCGTATGCAAGCAATTTTTCTCCCAGAGAATGACGTCACTAGCTTAAAGAGCGCCATTTCAAGGTTTGCTGTTTCATTACATGGAATGCATAGAAGACATTTTCCTTTTAATACAGAGAGTTCGCTTGCATCGACACTAAAAGTTCCAGAGATACTATCTGACGACTTGCAAAATAAGACTTACGAGGCAGAATCTTTGGCTCGTGACCTTTTGATGTGGACTGTAGGACACGATAATCTTGAGAAACGTAACCCGTTTATTATTGCTGCACTAAACATCTTTGGTTCTATTGCAAGTTTAGGTTTAGGAATTTCCAATCGTCTTAAGATTAGTAATCAAAATAAGAAAATTGATTTTTTGACTCATGAAGATGAATTGATTATGTCAGAACAAAGGAATCAGTTAGCTTTAATCAATCAAATTATGGGTTTGGTGAATAAACATTCTAGCAATATCAATCAGATTATGGAAGTACAGGATTTGTTGGCAACGTTAACGTATTATGATTCAAAACTAGATCACATACATAATAGAATTGCACATTTCATTGAGAAATCAAAAGATTTTGTGGAAGCTATCACGTTAGCGACTAAAGGTGTACTGTCACCCCATTTGTTGCCAATAAGAGACTTAACGTTAATTGTGGAGAACGGACGGAAAAAATAAGGTTATATTCCTTTGTTAGATGCACATAGGTTAGAATTTTATTACAGCCTAATTACAGTAAGCGTTGAAAATCACAGGTTTATGATTACAATTCCCTTTGATTGTTCCGATGCCTGGCAATCTTACAGGATATCACCATTTATGTTTTTCATGACGAATCACTCAAATCCAGTAATATCCAGTTTGATAAGACACGTATTGATTTCCCCAGCCAAGGAAACATACGGTCATTAAAGACTTAAATCAATTAACTCACTGTTTAGACGCAATGGATAAAAAGATATGTACAGTTGACTCATTTGAATTCCATAAAAAGTTAATGGATTCATGCGAGTTAGGTATAGTGCTAGACGGTGTTCTCTCCCATAAAAATGAAAATTGTCTGGATAGGCTTTATCCGTTTGACAATAATAAGTTCAATTGCAGACTGAACAACGGCTCGTGGATACGATACGACAAGGCCGGCTTCAATGTATCATGCCCGGACGGATCCATGTCTTATTCCCAAATCTTCGTTGCTGCAGATGGTTGTATCGGGACGTCCCCGAATTATACGGTGCATGGAATCAAGACTATCATCAAAGAACGAGCCTACTTTGCGAACTTCACGTGGTCAACAACAATTCCATCTTTACCTCTCCCATACAATGCACATGTGGCTAAGCGGTTGATGAAATTGAACGAGATGGACCACCCAACACCGAGTTATGAAGAACGTCCATTTTACATACTACTAGCAGGAATTAGTGTTACAGTGATGATATTTATCGCCGTTAACATCCTTGTTTGGCGTAGGTTAAAGAGTAACAGTATTGAGATCAAACAGAACATTTTGCCATGTCCAGATAAAACTCCTTATCTAATTGAATTTAAAGCCGTTTGAAACTGGCCCCTTCATTCGTTCAAAGGAGTAATATTGTCTTGGAAAAGTGTTGTGCAGGAAAAGCAGTTAGTACGCTAGTAATATGTAATAGAAGAGACTATAAAACATTTGTATTTAAAAAAAAAAAAAAACATTTAAAGAACATTTAAAAAATAAATATTTTTTTCGGCACCTAATAAAATATATAAGCCTGAATGTTAAGAAACAGAATCTATGGGCATCTAATAAAATATATAAGCCCTATATATATATATATATATATATATATATATATATATATATATATATATATATATATATATATATATATATATATGTGTGTGTGTGTGTGTGTGTGTGTGTGTGTGTGTGTACGAAACCGTGGTACGTGTACGTACCAGGAATTCGTGTTTGTGCACTAAAATTGTATCTTTACCAAGGTAAAAAATATTTTTATTAGTTACCATATTATAATAATCTATGTTTTTGACAAAGGTAACAACTATCCTTTAACAAAGTTACCGAATCATATGATATCAGTATTTTTTTGGGGGGGTACCATATAATCGTTTGCTAGCAATGTACCATATATGTGATCTGTATTTACCATGTATTTTTCTTTGTTTTGGCAATATTTGTTAAGTATGCATTATTATTTTATTTGCCTATTTGAACATTCGTCTTCATTTGCCTATGGCTAAAGTTAAAAAAAAATAATATATATATATATATATATATATATATATATATATATATATATATATATATATATATATATATATATATATATATATATATATATATATATCCAGTCACATTCCTAGTAAAAAATTTTTGATGTATTTAAAAATTTAGGTAGCTGACCGAGCTAATATAATATATTATATATTACTTGTTTAAAATACATGACCTACAGGTCATTGTGGAAGTAAGACAAGTAAACAAATGAACAGTTGTGGGATAAGGGGACTAAAATATGAACAATTGATATAAATATTTTATATATATATATATATATATATATATATATATATATATATATATATATATATATATATATATATATATATATACATATATATATATATATATATATATATATATATATATATATATATATATATATATATATATATATATATATATATATATATATAAAAATAAATTATACTTACATATAGATAAACAAAACTATAAAATATAATATTTCTAAAAGCATCTCCAAGCAAAACAGATCTGGAAAAATAGAAATCTTTTCTATTATTGTCTTTGGATTTCTTGGTTTCTCCAACGACGGAAAAAAAGAATATTTGACTGAATGTATTTTGATGAGGCAGATTTCAAGGTTGAGAAATTTATGAAGTGGATGACACTGTATGGAAATAATGTCATTTATTCTTCGGGATTTTAAGCAATAGCGTATCTTCCTGTCTCCGACTTCGCTTGAAGTTTGTTATCATTAATTTCACTTTTAAATTATAAATGTTTTCCTATACGTTTTTCTTTGTAGTTAATCATTATTTCAATCCAGGTTTTCTTTAATCTTAATCATTGTTTTCCTCATGTCTTTCACTTAAACGGTTAGTGATAAGTGGGTAGTGATATATTTTTAAGTGGTTCATATGTATATATGTGTTTAATTTCATACGCGAATATTCCCTGATAGTTAATACATCACATATGCAAAGAAAATTCTTATCCACAAATTCTATTTTAATTCTCTTTGATTGATTAAAAAAGAAAGAATCTGCCAGACTGACTGAGGACCCCTGATGTAGAGATCCATCCAATAAATGAGACCTGTCCAAAGAGACCCTTCCATACGAGGCACATCTCAGGAGTTCGTCTGAGGAGAGACTTTCATCAGATCCTCTCTTCTTCTTCTCGTTATTTCCTCTGGGAATCAATGAGCAACTTCTTCAAAGTGGCAATTCTCATTCTCAACCTCATCCGTTTCTCAAGTGGCATTTACCTTCCCTCGTTCCCTTTCGCCTCCAGAGTTGGGCAATTTGAGCCTTAATCTTAGACGTCTTAAAGGTGAGTTTTTTAGCAAGATGAAATTTTGCTTTTAAGTTATATTTTCTCTTCTCTATAAAAGGGAAAATATATCTCAGATGATAGTGGAATAGATTGGTGGAATATTTTCCATCCTGTTATAGGTCTTAGATATCATCTAATTTGTACGTAAACAAATATTTCAGCATTTTATTCAATTCTGTTTGTTTGAATCAAATAAACTCTTACATAATATTTTTGGTAATATAAACAATATACAGTACTACTACTACTACTACTACTACTACTACTACTACTACTACTAATACTACTACTACTACTACTACTACTACTACTACTACTACTAATAATAATAATAATAATAATAATAATAATAATCCTTCTCGAGGTACATCTACCATGTCAAATATTGAATCTGACATGATTCTGTGATAACAAAATATAAAATCTTATATTTCCTTCAAAATAAAGAAATACATAACCGTGATAGGGAGAGGAAGATATCCAGGACATCTATGAAAGAGAGAGAGAGAGAGAGAGAGAGAGAGAGAGAGAGAGAGAGAGAGAGAGAGAGAGAGAGAGAGAGAGAGAGAGAGAGAGAGTCACCAAACAGTAAAAGAAAGAAGTAAAATTAATTATTGAATGTCTTTGAAAGAAAAAGACAAAGAATCAAACAATTGACAGAAATATTTAGATAGGAAATCAAGGGAAAATTTATTTGGTTTTAATACCAAAAAGGTTGAAATGGAAAAACTAGTTCACTTTATTTTTGCTGGAAAATATATGGAGATAGAAACAGCAAACTGTTTCAATATCTTCTTCCTTATTTGCTTTAAAGTTCGGCAAAGAATAAAATGTCCAACTTTTAAAGAAGACAATTAAAAGCTTTGCATTCCTTATTCGTTCAATCTCAGATCTCAGTTTATTCAAGAAGTTTTTCTCTCTCAAATTTTCACTTTATATTCGGTAGAAGTGATGCAAAGATTCTCTCAATGTTGAGATTATTAATTTACTTTGAGGGGAAACTCACATTGATTTCATTCATATTGATGGAAAAGAAAAAAATATATTTTTTAATTATATAGCAATAATATTTGTATATCATAAAAGATATTTTTATTTCACTCCCTATAATTTTTATTTCAATTTTTAAGAATAAATATTTAATGATTTATAATATGTAAAATGTTGTGAAAAGACAGATATCAAATCAGGATAATTGTGGATGAAAATGAGATTGCACATATAAAAAATGATTAATGTAAAGAAAATAAAACAATGATTAACTGCTTGGTTTTCCTATTTTAGGTTTAGGATGGACGGGAGAGGGACTTAGAATTTCTTATCCTTTTCTTTTCAAGACAGAAGAAGACTAAGGATGAACTAACATGAGCCTTGATAAGACTTTGCCACGAAAGAGTCACCGTAGTCAGGGACAAGACTTTCAGACGAACCTTCATTTATATGTAGTAGGTTGGCCAGGGCACCAGCCGCCCGTTGAGATACTACCGCTAGAGAGTTAGGGGGTCCTTTGACTGGCCAGACAGTACCATATTGGATCCTTCTCTCTGGTTACGGTTCTTTCCCTTTGCCTACACAGACACCGAATAGTCTGGCCTATTCTTTACAGATTCTCCTCTGTCCTCATACACCTGACAACACTGAGATTACTAAACAATTCTTCTTCACCCAAGGGGTTAACTACGGCAATGTAATTGTTCAGTGGCTACTTTCCTCTTGGTAAGGGTAGAAGAGACTCTTTAGCTATGGTAAGCAGCTCTTCTAGGAGAAGGACACTCCAAAATCAAACCATTGTTCTCTAGTCTTGGGTAGTGCTATAGCCTCTGTACCATGGCCTTCCACTGTCTTGGGTTAGAGTTCTCTTGCTTGAGGGTACACTCAGGCACACTGTTCTATCTAGTTTCTCTTTCTCTTGTTTTGTTGAAGTTTTTATTGTTTATATAGGAAATATTTATTTTAATGTTGTTACTATTCTTAAAATATTTCATTTTTCCTTGTTTCCTTTCCTCACTGAGCTATTTTCCCTGTTGGGGCCCCTGGGCTTATAGCATCCTGCTTTTCCAACTAGGGTTGTAGCTTAGCATTTAATAATAATAATAATAATAAAACGAACATTATTCAAAACTTTAATTAAAAATGGAATAATATGATATATATATATATATATATATATATATATATATATATATATATATATATATATATATATATATATATATATAGTGTATATATATAAATATATATATATATATATATATATATATATATATATATATATATATATATATATATATATATATATATATAAATATATATATATATATATATATATATATATATATATATATATATATATATATATATATATTTCTATATATATATATATATATATATATATATATATATATATATACATACATATATATATATATATATATATATATATATATATATATATATATATATATCTTTCGTATCATAATTCATTATTAAGAAATACTTTTTATTAATGAAATCAGTAACTCTACACACAAAGATTTACACGTTAATAGATTACAATACATATATCAATAATATCAACGTCCCTGACTCGTGAACGCCAGACTGGGGTTCGAGTCCCCCTCCAATTTGTTAATTACTTTGGTTGCTGCAACCTCACCATCTTTGTGAGCTAAGGATGGGGTTTTGGGGTGCCTATAAGAGTATCTGCTGAGTCATCAGCAGCCATTGCATGGCCCTCCTTGGCCTTGGCTTGTGTGGAGAGGGGATTTGGGCGCTGATCATATGTATATATGGTCAGTCTCTATGATATTGTCCTGCTCGATAGGGCAGTGTCACTGTCCCTTGCCCTTTCCATTCCTTAGCAGCCTTTAAATCTTTAAATAATATTAAAAATGTCAGAAGTTGAAAGGACCTTTTTCGTAACTATATAAGATTTTAGAAAATAACCAATATTTCGAAATATATTGATCAAAACAATATGTAAAGAGAAATAAGATCTAGGTAGAAGAACTGAAACAGATATTAATTTACTATTTTAAACTTATAACAGTTAAACAAACACGCGTTATACATCTGTCTAAGATGAGAGATATGTCTAACCCACTGGGCTAATAAATCTTCTCTTTCATTACATACTAGGCCTAAGGCCATCTCTAATCACTAAAAGCCTAAAGGTGTTTCCATCATGAAAATAATTTGCAATTTACATTTGATAAATATTTCTTCGAATTCGAGGTTATTCTTGCAATGAAGGCGATTGTAACTCTCTTTCTTTTAAGTGACGCTTATTTTATGTACACACCTACGTTCATAG
>NC_090758.1:61834475-61843172 GCF_036898095.1 Palaemon carinicauda | reverse complement strand
CTTGCATTGGTTACTCTAGTAGAGATAAACCATTTTGATTTTATTATCTGGAAGGCTGCAGCAATGGGTTGTGAGGGAAACACAAGTGTGTGTCTTTCCTTTATGAATTGTTATGCTATACTATGCATATCCAGTGATACATAGTTCACTTGATACTCATGGAAATTTCTTCTCTTTACAGGAGGACCCTCCGAAGTGCGGAAATGTTTTCTGCAATGTCCGCAGCAAGAACCTCTGCGGACATGAGTGTTGTAGGAGACACGCAGCATGCGCTGTCTCCAAGGATGATCTCCAGTATTGGGACCCTCAGGTATGTACTGTATGCACTAACCTGATTACTGAGGCTTTTGATTCCCCTAGAACGGCGGAATCAAGGGATATAGCTAGGGAAAAGCTTCGTACTTGGGTAAGGGGCTTCAAGAAGAACACCTCTGGCCCTTATCTTCCAAGTGAGAAGATGAGGGCGTATCTTTTTCCCCAGGCATCAGCTGAGGCAGTGATTCCCCAGCCTCAAGAGGAGATCCTTCAAGATCAAGTCCAGGTGGACGAGGAAGTCGCAGATGCGATGCAAGACATCCAGTTGTGTGACAGGATGTCTGACCTGGACGAACGTTTGGAAGAAGACCTCCTGGCAGAAGGTTAGGATCAAGTTCAAACCCCGGATATCGTAGAGGATGAGGTCGACGAGGTGTCGGCTACTCCGGTTCAGATGCCGGAGCCTATCCCCTCAACATCGGCTGGCCTCCCAGTAGAACTGGGACAGGCCCTCTCTTCGATTGTTGGAATGATCCAACAAATGCAGAAGGAGAATCAGGAGAAGGCGGCTGCAATGGAACTGCGTATGCAGTCCCTGGCAGAATCACATGGGCCCCGGAAAAGGCTCAATGTGAAAGACCTTCCCTTGTGCTCAGATGCTAACCCATGGAGGTATGCTGAGCACATGCCGATGACGACTGGAAAGATCGTCATCTCGGATAAGCTGGGTTCAGTTCCCCTAGAGGAGGTAGAATTCTGGCCCAGCAAGGCATCATATCCGGACTGCTATGTCCGGCTGAGAAAAGAACCAGCTTCAAGGGAGGAGACAGAGCCGAAGGAGGTCATTATTATGGACCACGCTAAGGCTCAAGCCCTACTTTCATCCTCGATGAAAGAGAGGGGCTTTTCTAATTCGAAGGTAGCTGCATTGAGCAAGAAGCTCCCTTCGTTTGTGTCCTCTCCTGATAGAGCCTTCCCCTTTTTACAGAAAGGGTTTGCGGCTGTCCTAAAGGCAGTCGAGGCCGGCAAGCCTTGCCCCTCCCTGGAGGAGTGTAAACCCTTGTCGCTGGCTCTACCTATGGACCACAAAGACTGGAAGGATGTCCATCTGACATTCTCAGTGGGAAAGTTGGAGGCTGATATTGCCGGACGGCAATTCGGCGAGGACCTCCCCAAGCTGTCCGAATCTCTTTTACGAAGAGAGTTCGAGACAAAAGAAAGACTGGCTGCCTCAATGTCTCATCAGACTACTCTCGAGACGATGGCAAGTGACCCCAAGGTCCATGAAATGTTCATGGTAGTGGCTAAGTCTCACTTAGCCACAGTGACGAAGGACCTTTATAGCTTCGTCAAGGCAAGGAGAGCTTGCAGGGAGTTCGTGTTCACCGGGGCTTCGGTGAGACACGAGCCAAGGAAGTTAATCTCCTCCAACATTTGGGGAAAAGACCTTTTCCCTACCGATGTGGTCAAAGAGGTTGTTGATAAGGCCGCCGTGGAGAATAGAAATCTTCTCCAGAAGTGGGGCCTGGCTATCAAAAGAAAATCTTCCCCGGATGAGGGTCCTCAACCAAAGAGGAAGAATATGAAGACTAGGCTACCATTTCGGCCAGCCAAGCCTTATAGACAGCAACAGCAACTGCAATTGCCTTTGCCTCCAGTGCCCCAGATGGTGGCACAAACCCCGACTGCCTTTCAGTGGGTACCCCAGGCTGTGCCAGGTCAGTCAACCACATTCGCCCCAACGTTCGAAGGACAGTCTTCTTCCTTTCGTGCAAAACCTAGAGGAGCAGCCAGAGGCTCGTCTAGGCGCCCCTCAAGGGGAAGGGGATTCAGAGGTGGTCGTGGTCAGGGAGGCAAGACCTCAGGACGGCAGTCCAAGTGAAATGATACCGGTAGGAGGGAGACTGATGAAATTTTGGGATCGCTGGACCTTCGATCCCTGGGCCCAAAGCCTACTCAAGAATGGACTGGGTTGGAGCTGGTACAGCACTCCACCCCCATGCCTTTGGTTTTTCCAACACTCCACCCCCATTTTGGAGGAGTACGTTCAAGGACTGTTGGAGAAAAATGTGATCCGAAAGGTGAAGTCCATCAAATTCCAAGGGAGGCTGTTTTGTGTTCCCAAGAAAGACTCGGAAAAGCTCAGAGTCATTCTGGACTTGTCACCACTCAACAAGTTCATAGTGAATTGCAAATTCAAGATGCTAACACTGCAACACATAAGGACCTTACTGCCCAAGAGGGCATACTCAGTCTCTATAGACTTGTCAGACGCCTATTGGCACATTCCAATCAGCCGTCGACTCTCCCCCTACCTAGGGTTCAGGCTACAACGGAAACTGTACGCCTTCAGAGCCATGCCATTCGGGCTAAACATAGCCCCAAGGATTTTCACGAAGCTTGCGAGCGCAGCTCTCAAACAATTACGCCTAAAGGGAATTCAGGTAGTAGCCTACCTGGACGACTGGCTGGTGTGGGCAGCATCCGAGACCGAATGCTTGCAAGCTTCCAGTCAGGTGATCCAGTTCCTAGAGTACCTAGGCTTCAAGATCAACAAGAAAAAGTCTCGACTTTCTCCATCCCAAAAGTTCCAGTGGCTGGGAATCCACTGGGACCTTTTGTCACACAGTTTCTCCATCCCAATGAAGAAAAGGAAGGAGATAGCGGGCTCTGTCAAGAGACTTCTAGATTCCGAAAGGATATCAAGACGCGAACAGGAGAGGGTACTAGGCTCTCTCCAGTTTGCTTCAGTGACAGACCCAGTGCTAAGAGCACAGCTAAAGGATGCAACCGGAGTTTGGAGAAGGTATGCATCAAACGCGCGAAGAGACCTGAGAAGACCAGTGCCGCCTCGGCTACGTACTCTTCTCAGACCTTGGTCCCAAGCCAGACATCTAAAGAAGTCGGTTCTTCTTCAGCCACCTCCCCCGTCGATGACGATTCACTCAGACGCCTCAAAGGAGGGATGGGGAGGTCACTCTCATCGGAAAATAGTCCAGGGGACTTGGTCCAAGCTATTCAGGACCTTTCATATAAACTTTCTAGAAGCTATGGCAGTGCTCCTTACCTTAAAGAAAGTCTCCCCGCATCACTCGATCCACATAAGATTGGTGACAGACAGCGAGGTGGTTGTGAGATTGCTTGAATCGACAAGGGTCGAGGTCACCACCTCTCAACCAAGTGATGTTAGCCATTTTCCGATTGGCGGAAAAGAAGAAGTGGTACCTGTCGGCAGTTCACCTTCAAGGAGTCCGCAATGTGACAGCGGACGCTCTATCCAGGTTCACACCGATAGAGTCGGAATGGTCCTTAGACGCAGGATCATTTTCCTTCATTCTGAATCAAGTCCCAGAACTGCAAATAGACCTCTTTGCGACGAAAGACAACAAGAAGTTGCCCCTGTACGTGTCCCCGTACGAGGACCCCTTAGCGGAAGCAGTGGACGCAATGTCCCTCGACTGGAACAGATGGTCCAGGATTTATCTGTTCCCTCCTCACAACCTTCTGTTGAGGGTCCTCAACAAACTGAGATCCTTCAAGGGGGTAGCGGCAATAGTGGCCCACAAGTGGGCGAACAGTATGTGGTTCCCCTTGGCGTTGGAACTACAGATGAAGTTCGTGCCGCTACCACATCCAGTTCTGACCCAGCGAGTCCAGAAGTCGACTGTCTGCGCTTCATTACAGAAAAACCAGACCCTGCAGCTCATGATTTTCTCGCCCTAGCGGTGAGAAAGCGCTTCGGGATTTCGAAAGCCAGCATAGACTTCCTAGAGGAATACAAGTGCAAATCGACTAGGAGGCAATATGAGTCATCTTGGAGAAAATGGGTGGCCTTTGTAAAGGCAAAGAATCCGCAGGAGATCTCAACAGATTTCTGCTTATCTTTCTTCATCCACCTCCATGGCCAAGGATTGGCAGCTAACACGATTTCAGTGTGTAAATCGGCTTTGATGAGACCCATTTTATTTGCCTTCCAGATCGACCTAGGTAATGAGATCTTTAATAAAGTTCCGAAAGCCTGCGCTAGGCTCAGACCTTCAGCACCTCCAAAGCCCATCTCATGGTCTTTAGACAAAGTTCTTCATTTCGCCTCCTTGTTGAGCAATGAAGAATGTGCGTTAAAGGATTTGACGCAAAAAGTTATTTTCCTATTTGCACTCGCGTCCTGGGCCAGGGTTAGTGAGATCGTAGCCCTCTCGAGAGAGGCAGGTCGTGTTCAGTTCCTGGATGGGGGGGAGCTGAACCTGTTTCCGGATCCTACGTTTCTCGACAAGAATGAGTTACCCACCAACAGGTGGGGTCCCTGGAGAATCTGCCCTCTGAAAGAAGATGCATCTCTATGTCCAGTAGAATGCCTAAAGGTCTATCTTCGTAGAACTTCAGACTTCAAGGGTAGTCAACTATTCAGGGGAGAAACATCAGGCTCAAATTTATCTCTGAATCAACTCAGAGCGAAAATGACATATTTTATTCGCAGAGCGGATCCTGACAGTACACCCGCAGGTCACGATCCGAGGAAAGTTGCCTCATCCCTAAATTTCTTTAATTGTATGGATTTTGAACATCTCCGTTCATACACGGGCTGGAAGTCTTCCAGGGTGTTCTTTCGCCACTATGCGAAGCAAGTAGAGGAACTTAAGAGATCTGTGGTAGCAGTGGGTCGTGTAGTTAACCCTACTGTTTAACTCTGCGAGGAACAGTGGTCTTAATTGGGACGATTAAGTCCAGGGTGAGTGTGTAGGTACATAGTGTACTACAAACTAAATGAGGGCACCAAGTGCCCATATAGACTGTTCCTTCCTTCAAAGGTGAACCTTGCATAAGTTCAGACATGTGTGCCAAGCGTTTCTAACGCTAATGTGATTGATTTGTAATACAGATTTTTTATGACTTGATACCTTGGTATCTTATTAAAGTAGTGTTTAATGGTTTTTCTTTCAGATAAACAAGTTCTGTTTACTATCATACTTATGCTTAAAGTTTTGGGTTACCCTCTTTTATAT
Organism: Palaemon carinicauda; assembly: GCF_036898095.1. NCBI lineage: Eukaryota > Metazoa > Arthropoda > Malacostraca > Decapoda > Palaemonidae > Palaemon > Palaemon carinicauda. The sequence continues at coordinate 61,837,914 of NC_090758.1, read as the reverse complement.
AAATATATATATTTGTTGTTAACCTGTCTGTTTATTATCTGTCAATAAACTTGTTCTTGAGAACCTTGCGTCTCTTTCACCTGTGTCAATTTATTGGTATAATTGAGCATTTTAATTCTATGTATCTTATCTGGGATAATTCTGATAGAATTGTTCTGTTTTGCAAGCTATGTTGCATTGGTTTATGTAAGTCCCCTAATGGGAGGACTCCGTCCCACAAAGGGACGAGGGCGGTTTTATTAGTTTCTTCCTATGCGGATATAAACCTTTGTCCAATACAAGTATTGTGCGGATTACTGGTCAATATATTGACGCAGTGGTTCTATACAAACTATGCTTTACTTAATATAGGGCGAGACCACTATATTAGCTTGCCTGGTATTCATACATAGATATATGTACTCTTCGAGACTTTCCAGAGTCTAGTAGGACTCTTCCCTGTAGGGGGCAGGAAGCTCTAACATAGTTTATAGTTAGTTGAAAAGATGTATAACGGTAACATCTTAGGGCTCTAGGTCTAGTCGACCGGGAATAAATATCTCCGGGGAGTACGGCACGTTCTGAGAATCCACAGATACAGTAATGCTCTGGTACACTTCCATCAGGACGACATGGCTTGAGCCCAAAAAACGGATTTTGAGCGAAGCAAAAAATCTATTTTTGGGTGAGATAGCCATGTCGTCCTGATGGACCCGCCCTTGCCTTTCTAAGAAAGGGCTGTAGGACCCCTCCCTACATACAGTATCTGTAGCACCTCGTGTACGCTACAAGGAATACAGATGGCGCCAGGATTGGCGCCAGGCACGCATACGAATCGGGGGGATAGGGAAGCCTTGGGAGCGGCTCCCCTTTTTCTTTCCCGAATTCGTATCTCGTCAATCTCCCTCCTACGAGACGAATCTCTGTTCAGGTCGTAGATTGCCATGTGACGTGTCTAGAATACGTCCTCTGATATGTCGCGATATCCCTTTCACGAGGGATACTCGCTCCAGGAGTTAGAATTCTGGTACCTTAAGGTAAATTCTCTGGGAATATCGCCGTAGTTGTAATATACCCTAGGAAGCTACCCTATAGGAACTTCCATCAGGACGACATGGCTATCTCACCCAAAAATAGATTTTTCGCTTTGCTCAAAATCCGTTATATATATATATATATATATATATATATATTCTGATTACGAATGATTCCATTCATTCCATCCACTATGTACAGGGAGGAAATAACAAATTATAAAAACAAAAGCATTTCTACCTTCTTTATATGAATAAAATTCAAAACATTTCTGAAATGAGATTGTCTTTTTGTGGAAGAATTTCCCAGACCAGGAAATTGACGTTTGAGGAAATTCTTTGAAGGGAAAAGTGGAAATATTTGAATCTTCGGTGTCATCTGGAGTGAAATTATTGAAAGGCGCAAAGAAGAGGGAACTTGCATATATACATACATATGGAAATACATACACTTGCACACACATACGCACACACACGCACACATACACACACACACACAAACACACACACACACACACACATATATATATATATATATATACATAATATATATATATATATATATATGTATGTGTATATATTTATATTTATATATATATGTATATATATATATATATATATATGTATATATATTTATATATATACATATCTATATATGTATATATATATATATATATATATTTGTATATATATGTATATATATATATATATAGATATGTATTTATATATATGTATATATATATATATATATACATATATATATATATATATATATACATATATATATAGTGACATAATTTTGAAGGGTGTGTAAGAGAAGGAAGTTGATAGTTAATGTGGGTAAATGTAATGTTATGAGATGTACGAGAAGGGAAGGTGTTGCGAGGTTGAATGTCATGTTGGATTGAGACTTACTTGAGGAATTAGATCAGTTTAAGTACTTGAGGTGTGTTGTTGCAGCAAATGGTGGAGTGGACGCAGATGTACGTCAGAGATTGAATGAAGGTTGCAAAGTGTTGGGGGCAGTTAAGGAAGTAGTAAAAAATAGAGGGTTGGACATGAATGTAAAGAGAGTTCTGTCTGAGAAAGTGATTGTACCAACTGTGATGTATGGATCGGAATTATGGGGAATGAAAGTGACGGAGAGACACAATATGAATGTGTTTGAGATGAAGTGTCTAAGGAGTATGGCTGGTGTATCTCGAGTAGATAGGGTTAGGAATGTAGTAGTGAGGGTGAAAATGGGTGTAAGAAATGAGTTAGTAACTAGAGTGGATATGAATGTGTTGAGGTGGTTTGGCCATGTTGAGAGAATGGAAAATGGCTGTCTGCTAGAGAAGGTGATGAATGCAAGAGTTGATGGGAGAAGTACAAGAGGAAGGCCAAGGTTTGGGTGGGTGGATGGAGTGAAAAAAGCTCTGGGTGATAGGAGGATAGATATGAGAGAGGCAAGAGAGCTTGCTAGAAAAAAGAATGAATGGCGAGCTATTGTGACGCAGTTCCGGTAGGCCCTGCTGCTTCCTCCGGTGCCTTTGATGACCGCAAAGGTAGCAGCAGTAGAGGATTCAGCGTTATGAAGCCTCATCTGTGGTGGATAACGTGGCAGGGTGGGTGTGGCACCCTAGCAGTACCTGCCGAACTCGGTTGAGTCCCTTTTCAGGCTGGGAGGAACTTAGAGATGAGAGGTCCACTATTTGTTTCATTGTTTGATGTCGGCTACCCCCCAAAATTAGGGGAAGTGCCTTGGTATATGTATTATTATTATTATTATTATTATTATTATTATTATTATTATACAAAGGATGGTCATATTTAAGAAGCAAGCTTATGCAACTTATGCAAAAAAAGAAGAAAAAAAGTGTAATTAACATGCAAAAATGAACAAAATAAAAGACGCTGCCACACATTAATATTTATATCAGGAATAAAAGTAATATATATATATATATTTATGTATATATATATATATATATATATATATATTTATTCATATATATATAAATATTTATATATATATATATATATATATATAATAGACTGCACGCTTGTGTCTAAGATTTTCAGAATCAGAACGAGAACAATACTGGAAACGAGGAAAACGGGAAGAATTGAAACACTTTCTCATCATAGAATGATCACAGAAAATCTTTCTCAATAAGCCTTTTTATGGAAATTAAAAAAAATAAATGTATCTCATACGTGAATTAGCAATTAAGAATCACACTTAAAATCACTCTTAAAAATCTCTCTCTCTCTCTCTCTCTCTCTCTCTCTCTCTCTCTCTCTCTCTACCTGTCAATATTTACTCAAAGATGACCACCTAGATGTAATTTTGACTCGTCATCCACACTTTGGTGGCTGCTGAACTGTCTGTTGTAGTTGTTGTGATAATGGAATACGAACTCATATATGTTATTTTTGTGAAT
>NC_090758.1:61824475-61829475 GCF_036898095.1 Palaemon carinicauda | reverse complement strand
GCCAGCTCATCTAACAAACATATCAGGAGTGAGCGTAGATGTTTTAAGGATAAGCTCGATAAATATCTAAGATACATCCTAGACCATCCAAGACTGGAAGATGCAAAATACACCAGAAGATGCATTAGCAACTCTCAGGTGGATATACGAGGTGCCTCACACTGAGTGACCTGGGGGAACCGAAACAAAAAATAAGGCAATAAGGTAAGTTGAGGTAAGGCTCTCTCTCTCTCTCTCTCTCTCTCTCTCTCTCTCTCTCTCTCTCTCTCACAAAGAAGCTATATTTTTTTACATAATTTTTAATCCTTTTTAAAAGTAATTTATGCTTGGTAATTAATATTCAAAGTAAAATCATCTTAGAATAGATCGAATTAATTGTTACTAAGTTCTAATACCCAATTTCCTAATAAAATTCCTTTTATTTGAATCATAGAATAAAAACAACAACAACAACATAATAATAATAATAATAATAATAATAATAATAATAATAATAATAATAATAATAATAATAATAATAATAATAATAATAATAATAATGATAATTCAAGGCTTCATAGCTGAACGATACGGAGAAGATATGATCAAATTTATTGGGTGGGAAAAAGACTGATATAATAAATAACTATCTTACAATTTACTCTCTCACTTAACTTGATTAAATACTGGTAGGAAATCTATATAGAAATAAATACGTTTAAACCACAAAGCAAAATATCATTTACACATTCATCTTTATGGGAAAAAAATACTTGAATTTCTTATTTTTTAAACTATTATATGTAATAAATCCTCTCTTTTTTTAGTTTTTTAATTATTTATATATGAACGATCTAGCCTAATATTGCTACTGTTTATGAAATACTCGATTTTGATTTATTATTCTTCCCTTTTATTTTATCTATTCCCTTATTTCCTTTCCTCACTGGGCTATATTTCCATGTCTCAGCCTTTGGATATATAGCATCTTGCTTTTCAATCTAGGGTTATAGACTAGCTTGTAATAATAATAATAATAATAATAATAATAATAATAATAATAATAATAATAATAATAATAATAATAATAATGTTAATAATAATAGTATTAATAATAATATTAATGTTGATAATAATAATAATAATAGATATATTTAGATAAAAAAAAAATTTATTTAAACCAATGCATTACTTTCTTTAAGTAAGAAAATAAATTTCCCCAGTCAACATCTTCCATTCGAATTGCCAGCTAGTCCCTTATCAGCCAGTATTGAGAAAAACCTCTGAATCGTCGTAAGGCCAAATATTTACTCTGGACCATTAGTTGGATTAGTCTGCGGACTTTCCTCTCCCTGAAATGCTATCAGCTTTTTCAGCAGGGTAGGATAGATTACCTCAATATATAATTTATATATATATATATATATATATATATATATATATATTATATATATATATATATATATATATATGTATATATATATATACATATATATATATACATATATATATATATATATATATATAATGTGTGTATACAGTATATTATATATATATATATATATATATATATATATATATATATATATATATATATATATATATATATCAATGTAACACATGTAATGTTCACCTGCAAAGACAATTGTCTTTGCAGGTAAACATTACATAAGTGAAAAGACTATATTGAACTTACATCTCTCTCTCTCTCTCTCTCTCTCTCTCTCTCTCTCTCTCTCTCTCTGCTAATTTCTCCTCAATATATGGTAGTCTTCATCGTTTATATTTAAATGCAACCTTATGATATATTTGGTAATTAATAAAAGAAAAATATTTGAGAATATTTTTTTGTCTGTATCAATAACTATAAAACTAAAAAATGTATATACTAATATCGAAAGATAAGACCCACAAAATGATGAAATATATTCCAACGCATTGTCATCAAACTCTATTGCAAGTATAATAAAAAATGACCTAACATTCCGGCCAGCATCACAACCTAGAATATCGGAAACGATGGGATGAACAATGTTTCCATGTCCCTTTCGCTGTAGAATAACACTGATATATGAAGACTGATAATGAGTCACTTTCATTTATGAAAGGTTAAAGACAGACCTTAACTTTCGTTTGAATTCTATTTCTTTTCCGTATGCTATTTTGTTTTATCTATAATAAACTAAGGAATGTTATATATTAAAGTCAGTTTACTATAAGAGACAGTTTGACTGTGCTTCGGTGAGATCAAAGCATTGGCATGCTCAGTAAGTAGCTTGGTCCGTATGTATCTAGGTAGGATGGTATTAGGATTCTCCACAATAAAGTTTTACCTAAAGATCAATTTAGTTGAAAGAGGACCAGAATAAACTTCAAGTGTAAATGTTAATTAGACGGTGACAGGAAATAAATCTTCCTAACACATTATTGTATGACTTAAACTAGATTTTCTTGAAATTCTCTTGTACTTATTCTATAATCTAAACAGGGCAAACATATAAATGACGCCATAGGCTAATTTTACATTTAAATCCATCAAAATGAGGCCTTAAATTGAACCGCAAACTAGGTTATTTAATATGAGGAATTAAGATTTATCAGCACAAACAGTCCAACTTCGACTGTTTGAACATAGATATTGTATCATATTTCAAATGAAATAGATCAAAATATGACATTGATTGTCAATAAAAAAAAGTGGTTATCATAATGTTTTATTCTAAAAAGCGTTTTATGAAGATTATTTTACAATAATAAAAGATATAAAGGTTTAAACATAGAAATGAAATCATATGTCCATTTCAACATTAAATAGATCAAAATATGACATTGGGTGTAAATAGAAGTGTCTTTTTATCATATAATATTTCATTTCATAAAAATTGTATGAAGATTACTTTATAAATAAAAAAACAACATAAAGGGTTAAACATAAATATTAAATAATATGCTCTTTTTAACATTGAGTAAATAATAACCTGACAGTATGTAAATAGAAGCATACAGTTATCTTATTATATTTTAGTTTATAAGGTGCTTTCCTCTCGACAATTATGACCATGCAGCCATGGAAATATGATAGTGTATCCCTCCAGGTTTTTGGTAATGGAGAACATTTGCGTCTCGTAAAATCAAATGCTTTAATTCCCTGGACGAAATTTAAACTGTGTTTGGAAGAGAAAGTTCTTGAAATTACCTTCACAAATGGCTTCACTCTCCTCTACTCTTTTTTTCTTTTTTTTTCTCTCTAAAGTAAAATGTGGGTGTTTGAAGCTGTTTGCTTCAAATGCTTCGAATGTCTTTCCCATACTTTTGTTTATGCCCAATATTTTTTTTTTATTATTACTTTTCTTGTTTTCAATGCCTTTCAACACATACATACATATACCAAAGGCACTTCCCCCAATTTTGGGGGTTAGCTGACATCAACAAAGAAGACAAAACAAAAAGGGGACCTCTACTCTCTACGTTCCTCTAGCCTAACCAGGGACTCAGCCGAGTTCAGCTGGTACTGCTAGGGTGCCAAAGCCCAACCTCCCACATTATCCACCACAGATGAAGCTTCATAATGCTGAATTCCCTACTTCTGCCACCTCTGCGGTCATCTAAGGCACCGGAGGAAGCAGCAGGGCCTACCGGAAGTGCGTCACAATCGCTCGCCATTCAATCCTATTTCTAGCATGCTCTCTTGCCTCTCTCACAGCTACCCTCCTATCACCCAGAGCTTTCTTCACTCCATCCATCCACCCAAACCTTGGCCTTCCTCTTGTACTTCTCCCATCAACTCTTGCATTCATCACCTTCTTTAGCAAACAGCCATTTTCCATTCTCTCAACATGGCCAAACCACCTCAACAATTCATATGCACTCTAGCCGCTAACTCATTTCTTACACGCGTTCTCACTCTCACCACTTCGTTCCTAACCCTATCTACTCGAGATACACCGGCCATACTCCTTATACACTTCATCTCAAACACATTCAATTTCTGTCTCTCCATCACTTTCATTCCCCACAACTCCGATCCATGCATCACAGTTGGTACAATCACTTTTTCATATAGAACTCTCTTTACATTCATGCCCAACCCTCTATTTTTTACTACTGCTTTAACTGCCCCCAACACTTTGCAACCTTCATTCACTCTCTGACGTACATCTGCTTCCACTCCACCATTTGCTGCAACAACAGACCCCAAGTACTTAAACTGATCCACCTCCTCAAGTAACTCTCCATTCAACATGACATTCAACCTTGCACCACCTTCCCTTCTCGTACATCTCATAACTTTACTCTTACCCACATTAACTCTCAACTTCCTTCTCTCACACACCCTTCCAAATTCTGTCACTAGTCGGTCAAGCTTCTCTTCTGTGTCTGCTACCAGTACAGTATCATCCGCAAACAACAACTGATATGCCTCCCATTCATGATCATTCTCGCCTACCAATTTTAAACCTCGTCCAAGCACTCGATCATTCACCTCTCTTACCACTCCATCAACATACAAGTTAAACAACCATGGCGACATCACACATCCCTGTCTCAGCCCCACTCTCACCGGAAACCAATCGCTCACTTCATTTCCTATTCTAACACATGCTTTACTACCTTTGTAGAAACCTTTCACTGCTTGCAACAACCTTCCACCAACTCCATATAACCTCATCACATTCCACTTTGCTTCCCTATCAACTCTATCATATGCTTTCTCCAGATCCATAAACTCAACATACACCTCCTTACCTTTTTCTAAATATTTCTTGCATATCTGCCTAACTGTAAAAATCTGCTTCATACAACCCCTACCTCTTCTAAAACCACCCTGTACTTCCAAGATTGCATTCTCTGTTTTATCCTTAATCCTATTAATCATTACTCTACCATACACTTTTCCAACTACACTCAACAAACTAATACCTCTTGAATTACAACACTAATGCATATCTCCCTTACCCTTATATAGTGGTACAATACATGCACAAACCCAATCTACTGGTACCATTGACAAGACAAAACAC
>NC_090758.1:61794475-61796975 GCF_036898095.1 Palaemon carinicauda | reverse complement strand
CCAGCCCTTTGGACCCTCCTAGCCATCTGTATGAAGAGGGCCCCCTTTACCACCCATCGAGGGCATACCTACTTGCAGAAGGATGGTGTAGCGATGGGCTCAGCCCTGGGAGTCCTATTCGCAAATTTTTACATGGGAATTGTAGAAGAGAGAGTGTTCTCCCGTGTAGAATGCCCCTTTCTGTATTATTATTATTATCATTATTATTATTATTATTATTATTATTATTATTATTATTATTATTATTATTATTACCTGGGCTACACGCATATATAAACTATACAATCTAATTAATGAATATATACCTCATATGGAGTTTTTTCATCTCGCCACAGGAAATAATGTTAGCCATCACAGCCGAGTACACTGATTGGTCGAGAGCCCTCCATCAACCAATCAGCATCCGGGACTCAACCGTCCAAGGCCTTCACGATGCGAATATCGTCTCGCCGATGACAGATCTTGCCAAGCAGCTCTACACGACTTCCCGATCATCTTAGCTCTACGTGTTGGGGAAAGAAGGTTCAGATGTACGTCGATATGGATAGATTGGATTTATATATATGATATATAAATGAGAGTCGTTATTTATCTAAAGAAAGTTTTTGAAAATCATTCATAGATTAGAAATATATGTATCTAAATCATGCAAATTGAATTTTTGAAAATATAAAATAGTAAATACCAATAAAAGAATCATGATATAAATAAAATATTATACACCTTTTTAATCTAAATTTTAATTTTTTCTTTATAAATTACTAATTTAAAACTTTAAATTGAATCTGATTATCTTTCCCAAAGTCTGGAAACGAGAGTCTTCTCCTGAACGAGCTGGCGTACGTCTTTGGTGGTCCTCTGGGCGCTCTTGGACCTTTGGCCTCAAGTTATAACTTCACTAAGATGGATGTCACACTCAGCAAATCGTTCATATCAATGTGGAGTAATTTCATCAAATTAGGGTGAGGAGATTCAGTTAAATTTGATATTTATTCAAATTTTATTTGATGTTTATATTTCCCGTAATCCTAATGTATAATATCATGAATATCTCTCATTTAGAATGAAATATATTTTAATAATTCATAACATAGTCAATACGTTGATTTAAATAGGTAGAATATTTCACTGTATTGCTTCTTATTGATTATATTAAGTTTATTCAAATCTTCGAATTCAACATAATGTGAAGGTGCCGAGAGAGGGTTGTGAACTCAAAGGCAGGATGCAATCAACTGAGTTTTTTATTAAGGAACACTCTCCTTTATATACAAAACCTCAAGGCAACAAGACATAACATGTTCGAGAGACAGACAATGTTAGAGAGCAAAACCGGAGACATGATCATTCAGGTTCTTTTTAGTGCGAGGGAAGAGCGCAGATACAAGCATAATATATACAAAATAATTATGTACAATTGTGTGACACACTGTTGGTACATTACTCCCCCTCTAAAAATGACATACTGAACATGTTAAATAGGTGCCCTGAATCTGGAGAGGTAGTAGTAAAAACTGCGCCGATTAGCGGCAGTGAGTGGCTGTAGAAGTCGATGGTTGGAGTGTGAGCGAGTGGTGGATGATGGGTGGCTGTGTTGCCGCTCCGGCTCGTCACGGGGTAGGCGAGTGTGTCCTACGGCATTCATAGGCGTGTGTGTCCTACGGCATTCATAGGCGTGTTTTACGGCATTCATAGGCGAGTGTGTCCTACGGCATTCATAGGCATGTGTCCTACGGCATTCATAGGCCTACGACATTCATAGGCGTGTCCTAGGGCATTCACGTCAGCTTCAGTTGAAGTTGAATTGGTGTCCTCTTCGTCTCGAGTGGAGGCGTTGATGGAGGTTTTGAAGTGGCTGTCCATAAGGGCACGAACTAGGTTCACCTCACGAGGAGAGCCGTGTGCGGCAGGTTGCAGGCGAGTAATACTGGTCATTTTCCCGAGGGTGAGCGAAGCCCTTTGGTTCCCCAATGGTTGTTGAGAGAGCGGAAAAGGCATTGCTATACGGGTGGCTGGTGACGGCGAGTACTGCTGCAGAAGGTATGCGTTGACGGCGTCATAGTAACGGTGAGAGGCAGAGTGGGGATGGGGAGGCGGGAGGAGCGAGTCACTCCTTTGTCACCAATGTGACAAGCCGAGGGAGAATGTTGTGAACTCAAAGGCAGGATGCAGTCAACTGAGTTTTTTTTTATTAAGGAACACTCTCCTTTATATACAAAACTTCAAGGCAACAGGACATAACATGTTCGAGAGACAGAAAATGTTACAGAGCAAAACCGGAGACATGATCATTCAGGTTCTTTTTAGTGCGAGGGAAGAGCGCAGATACAAGCATAATATATACAAAATAATTATGTACAATTGTGTGACACACTGTTGGTACATTACTCCCCCTCTAAAAATGACATACTGAACATGTTAAATAGGTGCCCTGAATCTGGAGAGGTAGTAGTAAAAACTGCGCCGATTAGCGGCAGTGAGTGGCTGTAGAAGTCGATGG
>NC_090758.1:61786975-61791975 GCF_036898095.1 Palaemon carinicauda | reverse complement strand
TTAGTTATTCATATATGTTTATTTTATTCCAGGAACACAGAACTTTGTACGTGACCACTACCGTGCTGGAAAAGTAGCCTTGTGGTCATGGCTACTTCCTGGTCTGGAACGAGTGGGTTTTCGGTACGGCCCAGATAAAAACTTCCACAGATTACCAACTGATCTGCAGTCTGGTTTATACCCTGAATCAACAGGTCAGTATAACTTAACAGATGGCTTTCCATCTAGCCCAGTCACTCCAACCTTCAGTGGCCCAACAAATACACCCCATAACTTGACAATTGTAGCTAAGGCTAACAAAAACCAAGTTAGTGAATCAGGTAATTTGGATAAGCTGAGTCAAATGGGGAAGGATTTCCCCTACACGACTGCACTGAACGTGACAGTGGCCATTGCCTGCTCTTTGATAATCCTAAATATCTTGGTTCTTACTACCGTTTATTATCGACATAAGGCCAACCGCCAGAGCCTCGCCAAAGGCTCGCAGGACGCGAATAGCGAGAGTGGGAATGACATCCAGTTGCACTCGTCTGGAGACAATTGTACATACATGCATACATATACCAAAGGCACTTCCCCCAATTTTGGGGGGGTAGCCGACAACAACAAGAAACAAAACAAAAAGGGGACCTCTACTCTCTACGTTCCTCCAGCCTAACCAGGGACTCAGCCGAGTTCAGCTGGTACTGCTAGGGTGCCACAGCCCAACCTCCCACATTTCCACCACAGATGAAGCTTCATACTGCTGAGTCCCCTACTGCTGCTACCTCCGCGGTCATCTAAGGCACCGGAGGAAGCAGCAGGGCCTACCGGAACTGCGTCACAATCGCTCGCCATTCATTCCTATTTCTAGCACGCTCTCTTGCCTCTCTCACATCTATCCTCCTATCACCCAGAGCTTTCTTCACACCATCCATCCACCCAAACCTTGGCCTTCCTCTTGTACTTCTCCCATCAACTCTTGCATTCATCACCTTCTTTAGCAGACAGCCATTTTCCATTCTCTCAACATGGCCAAACCACCTCAACACATTCATATCCACTCTAGCCGCTAACTCATTTCTTACACCCGTTCTCACCCTCACCACTTCGTTCCTAACCCTATCTACTCGAGATACACCAGCCATACTCCTCAGACACTTCATCTCAAACACATTCAATTTCTGTCTCTCCATCACTTTCATTCCCCCACAACTCCGATCCATACATCACAGTTGGTACAATCACTTTCTCATATAGAACTCTCTTTACATTCATGCCCAATCCTCTATTTTTTACTACTCCCTTAACTGCCCCCAACACTTTGCAACCTTCATTCACTCTCTGACGTACATCTGCTTCCACTCCACCATTTGCTGCAACAACAGACCCCAAGTACTTAAACTGATCCACCTCCTCAAGTAACTCTCCATTCAACATGACATTCAACCTTGCACCACCTTCCCTTCTCGTACATCTCATAACCTTACTCTTACCCACATTAACTCTCAACTTCCTTCTCTCACACACCCTTCCAAATTCTATCACTAGTCGGTCAAGCTTCTCTTCTGTGTCTGCTACCAGTACAGTATCATCCGCAAACAACAACTGATTTACCTCCCATTCATGATCATTCTCGCCTACCAGTTTTAATCCTCGTCCAAGCACTCTAGCATTCACCTCTCTCACCACTCCATCAACATACAAGTTAAAAAACCACGGCGACATCACACATCCCTGTCTCAGCCCCACTCTCACCGGAAACCAATCACTCACCTCATTTCCTAATCTAACACATGCTTTACTACCTGTGTAGAAACTTTTCCCTGCTTGCAACAACCTTCCACCAACTCCATATAACCTCATCACATTCCACATTGCTTCCCTATCAACTCTATCATATGCTTTCTCCAGATCCATAAACGCAACATACACCTCCTTACCTTTTGCTAAATATTTCTCGCATATCTGCCTAACTGTAAAAATCTGATTCATACAACCCCTACCTCTTCTAAAACCACCCTGTACTTCCAGATGCATTCTCTGTTTTATCCTTAATCCTATTAATCAGTATTCTACCATACAGTTTTCCAACTACACTCAACAAACTAATACCTCTTGAATTACAACACTCATGCACATCTCCCTTACCCTTATATAGTGGTACAATACATGCACAGGACCCAATCTACTGGTACCATTGACAACACAAAACACACATTAAACAATCTCACCAACCATTCAAGTACAGTCACACCCCCTTCCTTCAACATCTCAGCTTTCACACCATCCATACCTGATGCTTTTCCTACTCTCGTTTCATCTAGTGCTCTCCTCACTTCCTCTATTGTAATCTCTCTCTCATTCTCATCTCCCATCACTGGCACCTCAACACCTGGAACCGCAATTATATCTGCCTCCCTATCATCCTCAACATTCAGCAAACTTTCAAAATATTCCGCCCACCTTTTCCTTGCCTCCTCTCCTTTTAACAACCTTCCATTTCCATCTTTCACTGTCTCTTCAATTCTTGTGCCGGCCTTTCTTACTCTCTTCACTTCTTTCCAAAACTTCTTCTTATTCTCTTCATATGACTGACCCAGTCCCTGACCCCACCTCAGGTCAGCTGCCCTCTTTTGCCTCACGTACCTTGCGCTTTACTTCCACCTTTTGCTCTCTATATTTTTCATACTTCTCTATACTATTACTCTGCAGCCATTCTTCAAAAGCCCTCTTTTTCTCTTCCACTTTTACCTTCACTCCTTCATTCCACCATTCACTGCCCTTCCTCATGCTGCCTCCAACAACCTTCTTGCCACATACATCACTTGCAATCCCAACAAAATTTTCTTTTGCTAACTTCCACTCCTCCTCTAAATTACCAGTTTCTCTTACTCTCACCTCGTCATATGCCATTTTCAACCTTTCCTGATATTTACTTTTTACCCCCCGGTTTTATTAGCTCTTCAACCCTCACTAGCTCCCTTTTACATCCACCTACTCTATTCCCCCACTCTTTTGCTACAACTAATTTTCCTTCCACTAAAAAATGATCAGACATACCGTTAGCCATACCCCTAAACACGTGCACGTCTTTCAATCTTCCAAACATTCTTTTTGTTATCAACACATAATCCATTAATGCCCTTTCTACTACTCTTCCATTTGCCACTCTTACCCATGTATACTTATTTTTAAGACAATTGTAAGACAATATATTCCCTAGGGCATTATGGACCCTTGAGGCCTTCCATCACAATGCATAGCAACCTGGCCACAGCCTTTGAAGTGGAATCCCAGCATGATTGGCCGCAAGACTACATGAGCAGCGTACAAACCATAGACGATATGAGTGGCGTAACATCCAATGGGATCTCTCGAGATACGCAACGCATCGTTTCGAATACCCAAACACTACATGAATCAAAAGAAAATATATCAACAGTTACAACGCTCAAGCAGCCTGTGGCTTCTTACACATCTCCGAATGATGGTCAACTTGTCTCTACATATTCACCAGTCCCTACTTATTCAACTAAAGGAAATAAACTCGTCCAAAATTATTCACCTAGCGTAGGCCAACCAGTTACAAGTTATTCCCCGAAGGATGGGCAACTAATTCCAAATTATTTGTCCAGAAGTACTTTTACCATGCATATTAGGGAGTAATTAATGTCTAAATTACCATAATATACTTAAAAAAAAAAAAAAAAAAAAAAAAAAAAAAAAAAAAAAAAAAAAAAAAACAATGTTAGATATACTCTAGAATATAGAGCCATCATTCACATGATTAATTTTAAGCGAGTCCAATAGCTATATATTGCCCTCCAAGATTACCATATCGGCTTCAGAGTTATACTCAACAAAGGCCAATTAATAAAAACTAATTTTCTTGAATACTAAAACACTCACTCAGGGATACTCAGAAAAACATTGGTTTTCAGAAAACTAACCAATTTATCTAACTATCTATCTAACTATTTCTTAATAATTAGTTTCTTGTGTATTTTCAGAATAATGGTTCTGTTATTAAACTATGTTGATCAAAAACATCCATTACTATGGTGTACTTAGAATATCATCAGAGATGCAGAAACATAACAAATAATTGTCTTAATGTGTCAGTTTTCCTTTCTATCAATCAATTACTGGTAGTAAAACTTTCTAATAACAATATTAAGAAAGAAAATGTGTTATTTAACCTATGAAAATTCCAGGATACCAATATTTGGTACATTAAACTATTCCTAAAGTTAATAGAAAGTTGTCTAATTTTCATAATCAGGAACTTTTATAGATTTACTTGTTTCCACATTTGATAGAATATCTGATATCCCTAAATAAAGTAACTGATGCCCCATTAAGAGAAAGATTTAAAAAAACATAATTTAAATTGGACTGAAGATTTGATTGTGAGTCACAATAATTCTTAAAAGAAAATCCCAAAACAAAAATCCTCAATAAATAAAAAAAAAAGTAAATACCCATTTTGAGATGTTCATAAATAAGCCTAATGAAATCATATAAAAAATTATATAAGAAGAAAAACGGAAACCCTAATAGTGTCTATCTAAGAAGAAGAAAGTGAACTTTATAACTATTGCCTTTTACAATAGAATGTTTTGTTGATGTGAAACTTTATATCTAACCTATGGTTGTTTTTTGGGATATGTTTATCAGTGTGTGTGTGTATGCGTGCTTTTTCTAACGAATAAAAATTAATTTTTCTATCAAAGTGTTTCGTTACCTATAGATAGAAGGTAAAAATTCAAATTCTTTCTAAAAACCAAATGAATATATATATATATATATATATAATATATATATATATATATATATATATATATATATATATATATATATATATATATATATATATATAAATATATATATATATATATATATATATATATATATATATATATAAATAAATAAATATATATATATGATATATATATATAATATATATATATATATATATATATATATATATATATATATATATATATATATATATATGT
>NC_090758.1:61761975-61764475 GCF_036898095.1 Palaemon carinicauda | reverse complement strand
ATATTTTTTTATAATTGCAATCTCATTTTCATCCACAATTATCCTGATTTGATATCTATCTTTTTTTATAAAATTTTACATATTAGAAATCATTGAATATTTATTCTTAGAAATTGAAATAAAAATCATAGGGAGTGAATTAAATATAACTTTTATGATATACAAATATTAATGCTATATAATTAAAAATATATTTTTTTTCTTTTCCATCAATATGAATGAAATCAATGTGAGTTTCCCCTCAAAGTGAATTAATAATCTCAACATTGAAAGAATCTTTGCATCACTTTTACCGAATATAAAGTGAAAATTTGAGAGAGAAAAAGTCCTTGAATAAACTGAGATCTGAGATTGAACGAATATGGAATACAAAGCTTTTAATTGTCTTCTTTAAAGGTTGGACATTTTATTCTTTGTTGAACTATAAAGCAAATAAGGAAGAAAATATTGAAACAGTTTGCTGTTTCTTTCTCCATATATTTTCCAATAAAAAAAAGTTAACTAGTTTTTCCCTTTCAACCTTTTTAGTATTAAAACCAATTAAATTTTCCCTTGATTTCCTATCTAAATATTTCTGTCAATTGTTTGATTCTTTGTCTTTTTCTTTCAAAGACATTCAATAGTTAATTTTACTTCTTCCTTTTACTGTTTGGTAACTCTCTCTCTCTCTCTCTCTCTCTCTCTCTCTCTCTCTCTCTCTCTCTCTCTCTCTCTCTCTCTCTTCTCTCTCTCTCTCTCTCTCTCTCTCTCTCTCTCTCTCTCTCTCTCTCTCTCTCTCTAATAGATGTCCCGGATATCTTCCTCTTCCTGTCACGGTTATGTATTTCTTTATTTTGAAGGAAATATAAGATTTTATATTTTGGTACCGCAGAATCATGTCAGATTTAATATTTGACAAGATAGATGTACCTCGAGAAGGATTATTATTATTATTTTTATTATTATTATTATTATTATTATTATTATTTTTAGTAGTAGTAGTAGTAGTAGTAGTAGTAGTAGTAGTAGTAGTAGTAGTAGTAGTACTGTATATTGTTTATATTACCAAAAATATTATGTAAGAGTTTATTTGATTCAAACAAACAGAATTGAATGAAATGCTAAAATATTTGTTTACCTACAAATTAGATGTTATCTAAGACCTATAACAGGATGGAAAATATTCCACCAATCTATTCCACTATCATCTGAGATATATTTTCCCTTTTATAGACAAGAGAAAATATAACTTAAAAGCAAAATTTCATCTTGCTAAAAAATCACCTTTAAGACGTCCAAGATTAAGGCTCAAATTGCCCAACTCAGGAGGCGAAAGGGAACGAGGGAAGGTAAATGCCACTTGAGAAACGGATTAAGTTGAGAATGAGAATTGCCACTTTGAAGTTGCTCGTTGATTCCAACAGGAAATAAGGAGAAGAAGAAGAGAAGATCTGACCCGAGGGTCTCCTCAGACCTACTCCTGAGATGTGCCTCGTATGAAAGGGCCTCTTTTGACAGGTCTCATTGCATGGATCTCTACATCATGGGTCCTCAGTCAGTCGGGCAGATTCTTTCTTTTTTTATTGATCAAAGCGAATTAAAATAGAATTTGTAGATAAGAATTTCCTTTGCATATCCGATGCATGAACTATCAGGGAATATTCGTGTATGAAATTAAACATATACATACATACGAACCACTTAAACATATATCACTACTCACTTATCCCTAACCGTTTAAGTGAAAGACATGAGGAAAACAATGATTAAGATTAAAGTAAACCTGGATTTATATAATGATTAACTACAAAGAAAAACGTAAATGAAAACATTTATAATTAAAAAGTGAAATTAATGATAACAAACTTCAAGCAAAGTCTGAGACAGGAAGATACGTTATCGCTTAAAATCCCGAAGAATAAATGACATTATTTCCATAGAGTTTCACCCACTTCATAAGTTTCTCAACCTTGAAATCTGCCTCATCAAAATACATCTGCTTCGGTGAATTCAGTCAAATATTTTTTTTTTCTTTTCGTCGTTGGAAAAACCAAGAAATCCAACGACAATAAGAGAAAAGATTTCTATTTATTCCAGGTCTGTTTTGCTTTGAGATGCTTTGAGAAATATTATATTTTATCGTTTTGTTTATCTATATGTAAGTATAATTTAAATTGGTATATATAGTTATATCAATGGTACATATTTTTGTCCCCTATTCCCACAACTGTTCATTTGTTTACTAATGATTTTGTACCTTCCTCAAAATCGAATTTCTTTGTTCGTTTGAATGGCTCTGTTGAACTTTGTACAGCTTTTCAAGTTATAGAGGTATTCTAAGTTGAGAGAGAGAGAGAGAGAGAGAGAGAGAGAGAGAGAGAGAGAGAGAGAGAGAGAGAGAGAGAGATCCAAATTGGTGCATTAAAACTCTTTACAATATGAATGAGGTAGAGGAAAATCCGAGGGACCTTTGACCTTTGACCTTTGACATCAACTTTTATGAACTTTTTAAAACGTGAGC
>NC_090758.1:61749475-61754475 GCF_036898095.1 Palaemon carinicauda | reverse complement strand
GTTTAAGCCTTGGGCTTATCCCTTAGTGGTTTATCTGAATTAACTTTCGATAAAACTATACTGGGGTGTTACTGTACCTTCCTGTTCCAGTAAGTCTGGTTTCAGAGTGAGACAGAACAACAGAGTTTTTAGTCTGAGTCTGTGTTCGTCTGGCTTGGGGTAGAGTCTCCCTCGCTGGCCTGACACAGACATAGGAGGCTTAGCCTCCTTATGTCACTACCGAAGGTTTCTGTACGAGATGATTCCTTCTTTTGTGATCTAGCAGACTAGTCCTTGTTGCTGTTCTCGGTGGGAGGATAAGATTCTTTCCCTGGGAGTAGCAACACCTTCCATGCTTTGGTTCTTTGGGAGCTGGCAAGTATTGCTGGCCTCCCTCCTTGGATCTCCCTTAGGCTAAGATGAGTTTCCTTGGCTGCGGGTGATCCTTCACTAAAGCAAGGTTGGTAGGACCCTCTTTTGTCCCTTCCCCCTCTATCTCCGTAATGGCCTAGCCATTACAGTACTGTACGTCATTCTACATCTGGACCTAGGATAGGTTAGGATGTGGAATTGTGTCAGTCCTTTGCCGGCCGGCAGAGTCTGCCGGCCGGCAAGGGTCTTCTGCTTGAGTGCTGCCCGGACCTCCCTTGGTCCCTCATCCATGCCTGCCATTGAGTCAGACGGCATTGGTCAGGAAGCCTGAATTAGATTCTCCCCTTCCTTATGCACTCTTTCCGATTGCCGGGCTTGGAGGTTGTTTACGCTCTTATCCTTGCATCCATTCTGTTTTCTTCTAGTGCTGTACCCGACCCGGCTGCCGGCCTATGAGGCCGGCAGCCGGGCAGTCGTAGTCCTCTGGTTCTTTTGCTGCTGGCTGACATCGGTTGTGTACCTTTGCCGGCCGGCTATTGTCAGCCCTTGTCTGCCGGTCGCCAAGAGTGTGGCCGGCAGCCGGGTGCTACCTTGTGTAGCCGACATGGGCTGATTGCCGGCCGGCAGTTACTGCCGGCCGTCACATGCATTTGAACCAGCGTTCTGCCGCCTTATAGCTGTTAAGTAGGATACTTTAAAGCTAGTTATGGTGTGTGCTGCGGCACATAACCTTCTATACTGTACCAGTATTCTTCAGTATAACATATACTGTAAGAGGAAAACTATAGTATAAATTTTGGTACAGCACTGTGTGTTCTAACACTTTTGTGTTGTCTTGCACAACCCTTTGCTGTTGCCTTACAGATAAGAAAGTGATTTCTTTCTTGTCTATTATCCAGGATTTTAAAATCATTGCTTAGGTGTGAGCTACACCTGTTTCCTCTGGAAACTTTTCATTGGTTATTCTAGAAGAGATTAACCATACGATTTTATTATCTGGAAGGCTGCAACAATTGGTTGTGAAGGACACACAAGCGTGTGTCTTTCCTTTCTGAATTTTTATACTAAACTGTGCATATCCAGTGATGCATAGTTCACTTGATACTCATGGAAATTTTCTTCTCTTGTCAGGAGGTACGTCCGAAGTGCGGAAGTGCTTTCTGCAACGTCCGCAGTAAGAACCTCTGCGGACATGGATTATGTAGGAGGCACGCAGCATGCGCTGTCTCTAAGGGTGATCTCCGGTATTGGGACCCCCAGGTATGTACCATGTGCTCTAACCTGATTACTGAAGCTTTTGATTCTCCTAGGACAGCGGAATCAAGGGATAGAGCAAGGGGGAAGCTCCGCACCTGGGTAAGGGCTTCCAGAAGAACACCTCTGGACCTTATCTTCCAAGTGAGAAGGTGAGGGCTTACCTTTTCCCTAGGGCATCAGCTGATGCAGTGATTCCCCAGCTTCAAGAGGAGATCCCCCAAGTTCAGATCCAGGTGGATGCTGAAGTTGCGGTCGCTAAGCAAGACATCCAGTTGGATGACAGGATGTCTGACGTGGATGAGCGTCTGGAGGAACACCTCCTGGCAGAAGCCCAGGATGAAGTTCAAGCCCCAGACGTTGTAGAGGAAGAGGTCGACGAGGTGTCGGCTACTCCGGTTCAGATCCCGGAGCCTATTCCCTCAACATCGGCCGCTCTCCCAGTAGAGCTGGGACAGGCCCTCTCCTCCATTGTTGCAATGATCCAACAACTGCAGAAAGAGAATCAGGAGAAGGCGGCTGCAATGGAACTGCAGATGCAGAGGCTTGCAGCATCACATGGGCCCCAGAAAAGGCTCAATGTGAAAGACCTTCCCTTGTGCTCAGATGCTAACCCATGGAGGTATGCTGAGCACATGCCGATGACGACTGGAAAGATCGTCATCTCTGATAAGTTGGGTTCAGTTCTCCTAGAGGAAGTGGAATTCTGGCCCAGTAAGGGGTCATATCCGGACTGTTATGTCCGGCTGAGGGAGGAACCAGCTTCAAAGGAGGAGACAGAGCCGAATAAGGTCATAGTGATTGACCATGCTAAGGCTCAAGCTTTGCTTTCATCCTCGATGAAAGAGAGGGGCTTCACAAACTCAAAGGTAGTGCATTGAGTAAGAAGCTCCCTTCCTTTGTGTCCTCTCCTGCTAGAGCCTTCCCCTTTTTACAGAAAGGGTTTGCGGCTGTACTAAAAGCAGTCGAGGCCGGCAAGCCTTGCCCCTCCCTGGAGGAGTGTAAACCCTTGTCGCTGGCCCTGCCTATGGACCACAAAGACTGGAAGGATGTCCATCTTACCTTCTCAGTTGGGAAGTTAGAGGCAGATATTGCCGGACGTCAGTTCGGTGAGGACCTCCCTAAGCTGTCTGACTTTCTTTTGCGGAGAGAGCTCGAGACAAAAGAAAGACTGGCTGCCTCAATGTCTGTTCAGACTACTCTTGAGACGATGGCAAGTGACCCCAAGGGCCATGAAATGTTCATGGTAGTGGCCAAGACTCATCTGGCCACAGTGACGAAGGATCTTTATAGCTTCGTCAGGGCGAGGAGAGCTTGTAGGGAGTTCGTGTTCACCTCGGCTACGGTGAGGCACGAGCCAAGGAAACTAATCTCCTCCAACATTTGGGGCAAAGACCTTTTCACTACCGAATTGGTCAAAGAAGTTGTTGAGAGGGCTGCCAGGGAGAATAGAAACCTTCTCCAAGAGTGGGGCCTGGCTATCAAAAGAAAGTCTTCCCCGGATGAGGGTCCTCAACCAAAGAGGAAGACTATGAGGACTAGGCTACCGTCTCGGCCAGCCAAGCCTCTTAGACAGCAACAGTAACTGCAATTGCCATTGCCTTCAGTGCCCCAGATGGTGGCACAAACCCCGACCACATTCCAGTGGGTACCCCAGGCCGTGTCGACACAGTCCACGGCATTCACCCCAACGTTCGAAGGGCAGTCTACTTCCTTTTGAGCAAAGCCTAGAGGAGCAGCCAGAGGCTCGTCTAGGCGCCCCTCAAGGGGAAGGGGATTCAGGGGTGGTCGCGGTCAGGGAAGCAAGACCTCAGGACGGCAGTCCAAGTGAGATGATGCCGGTAGGAGGGAGACTTCTGAATTTTCGGGATCAGTGGACCTTCCATCCCTGGGTCCACAGCCTACTCAAGAACGGACTGGGCTGGAGCTGGTACAGCACTCCACCCCCGTGCCCTCGGTTTTTTCCAACACTCCACCCCCTTTCTGGAGGAGTACGTTCAAGAACTGTTGGAGAAAAAAAGTGATCCGAAGGGTGAAGTCCATCAAATTCCAAGGGAGGCTGTTTTGTGTTCCCAAGAAAGACTCGGGAAAGCTCAGAGTCATTCTGGACTTGTTGCCACTCAACAAGTTCATAGTGAATTGCAAATTCAAGATTCTAACACTGCAACACATAAGGACCTTACTGCCCAAGAGAGCATATTCCGTCTCCATAGACTTGTCAGACGCCTATTGGCACGTTCCAATCAACCGTCGACTCTCCCCCTACCTAGGGTTAGTTACAACGAAGACTATACGCCTTCAGAGCCATGCCATTCGGGCTAAATATAGCCCCAAGGATTTTCACGAAGCTTGCGAGCGTAGCTCTCAAACAATTACGCCTAAAGGGAGTTCAGGTAGTAGCCTACCTGGAAGACTGGTTGGTGTGGGCAGCATCCGAGACAGAATGCTTGCAAGCTTCCAGTCAAGTGATCCAGTTCCTAGAGTACCTAGGCTTCAAGATCAACAGAAAAAGTCTCGACTTTCTCCATCTCAAAAGTTCCAGTGGCTAAGATCCACTGGGACCTTTTGTCACACCGTTTCTCCACCCCAGCGAAGAAAAGGAAGGAGATAGCGGGTTCTGTCAAGAGACTTCAAGATTCCGAAAGGATATCAAGACACGAGCAGGAGAGAGTACTGCGCTCTCTCCAGTTTGCTTCGGTGACAGACCCAGTGCTAAGAGCACAGCTAAAGGATGCAATCGGAGTTTGGAGAAGTTATGCATCAAACGCGTGAAGAGATCTGAGAAGACCAGCCGCTTCGGCTAAGTACTCTTCTCAGGCCTTGGTCCCAAGCCAGACATCTGAAGAAGTCAGGTTCTTCTTCAGCCACCTCCCCCGTCGGTGACGATTCACTCAGACGCCTCGAAGGAGGGATGGGGAGGTCACTCTCATCGGAAAAAAGTCCAGGGGACTTGGTCCAGGCTATTCAAGACCTTTCTCATAAAACTTTCTAGAAGCTAGGGCAGTGCTCCTTACCTTAAAGAAAGTCTCCCCGCGTCATCCGTTCCACATAAAGTGGTAATAGACAGCGAGGTAGTTGTGAGATACTTGAATCGACAAGGATCGAGGTCACCACCTCTCAACCAGGTGATGTTGGCCGTCTTCCGATTGGCGGAAAAGAAGAAGTGGTACCTGTCGGCAGTTCACCTTCAAGGAGTCCGCAATGTGACAGCGGACGCTCTATCCAGGTTCACACCGATAGAGTCGGAATGGTCCTTAGACGCAGGATCATTCTCCTTCATTCTGAATCAGTCCCAGAACTGCAAATAGACCTCTTTGCGACGAAAAACAACAAGAAGTTGCCCCTGTACGTGCCCCGTACGAGGACCCCTTAGCGGAAGCAGTGGACGCGATGTC
>NC_090758.1:61734475-61744475 GCF_036898095.1 Palaemon carinicauda | reverse complement strand
ATTTCCTCTCTCATTTCCACCTTCTGGTCGATGTCGCCCACTGACAATTGGTCAACGCAGTCTCGTACTTGTCGACACCTCTTCAACCCGCCCCCTCTAACCTAGCTCTCCACATCAGCGCACCCACGGATGCCTACGCCCACCTCCTCACATCGTACCCGGAAGTTTTCCGTCCAGAACTTCGCCAAACGCCCACGGTTCCTGCCAAGCACGGTATTTATCACCCTATCAAGACAACGGGACCCCCAGTCTTCGCAAAATTCAGACGTCTAGCACCGGAACGATTGGCAGCCGCCAAACAGACGTTCGCCGAAATGGAGAAAATGGGCCTTTGCCAAAAGGCCTCCAGCCCATGGTCGTCACCCTTACACATCATTCTGAAGAAAGACGGCTCCCTCCGTCCGTGCGGGGATTACAGGCACCTGAATATGCAAACAGAACCGGATCACTACCCCCTCCCAAATATTGCCGATGTAACCTCCTACCTGCACAAAGCGAAGGTTTTCTCTACGCTCGACCTCCTAAAGGGGTATTATCAGGTGCCTATGAACCCAGAAGACATCCCCAAGACCGCCATCACTACTCCGTTTGGCACAAACACCTTCAATTACTCCTGTTTTGGCCTTCGTAATGCGGGGGCAACGTTTCAACGTCTCATGGATGGCATCTTAGGGGACCTCCCTTTCTGTGTATGTTATGTGGACGACATACTTGTGTTCTCCTCCTCAAAAGAGGAACACCTCCGTCACCTGCGCATCGTGCTCGACCGCCTGCAACAAAACGGCCTTATAGTCCGGTACGACAAGTGTACCTTTGGCGCCAACGAAGTGTCGTTTTTAGGGCACCGTATCACTCCTGAAGGAGTCCATCCACTCCCTGAGAAGGTAGCAGCCGTTCAGAATTTCCCCGCGCCCTCGACAGTCAAAGCTCTGCAGGAATTCTTGGGCATGATCAACTATTATCACCGTTTTCTGCCAGCCATTGCCGCCACTCTTGCTCCCCTCTACACCTCCCTCAAGGGCAAGCCAAAGGACCTGAAGTGGGGTCCCCTTCAAGAAGTAACCTTCTGCAATGCAAAGAAGGCCCTATCAACTGCTGCGGCTCTCACTTTTCCCATCCCACACGCCCCTCTCCTTCTCTCCACCGATGCCAGCGACGTCGCTATTGGTGCAGTACTCGAGCAGGTGGTCAAAGGCTCGCCCCGCCCATTGGCCTTCTTCAGCAGAAAACTGTCCAATCAGAATTGGGTTATTTTTGGCTGTGCACTTGGCTGTCCGTCACTTTCGCCATTTCTTAGCAGGTACGCCCTTCATCATTCGCACAGACCACATGGCTCTGGTGCACGCCTTCACTCGACAGTCTGACGCCTGGTCTGCCCGTCAACGCCGACATCTCTCCGCCGTTGCTGAATACAATTGCACCCTCCAATACGTCCGTGGGAAAATGAATCCCGTTGCCGATGCCCTGTCAAGAAACACGTTGGCTGCCGTTCAACTGGGATTGGATTACAACGCCCTGGCTGAAGCCCAACGACAGGATCCAGAGTATCAAGCTTGTAGAACATCCTGCACGTCCCTCCGTTGGGAAGATTTTCCCCT
This sequence comes from Palaemon carinicauda, assembly GCF_036898095.1. Lineage (NCBI taxonomy): Eukaryota > Metazoa > Arthropoda > Malacostraca > Decapoda > Palaemonidae > Palaemon > Palaemon carinicauda. The sequence continues at coordinate 61,742,877 of NC_090758.1, read as the reverse complement.
CGAAGACTCCAACACCACCCTCCTCTGTGTCGTCAGTACTGGTAGACCGCGACCTTGGATTCCTGCTCCCATACGCCGACAGGTGTTTGATTTTATCCACAGCCTTTCACATCCCTCGTGCCGTTCTACTGCACAGCTGCTGAAGGCAAAGTTCATTTGGCACGGCATTTCTAAGGATGCTAAGGATTGGGTCCGCGCCTGTACTTTTTGCCAAACTTCCAAAGTACATCGACACACGGATTCAGGAGTGGGCACCTTTCCTCAACCTCAGCGTCGTTTCGCACACATTCACGTCGACGTTGTAGGCACCCTACCCACATCACAAGGACATCGTTACCTGTTTACCGTCATCGACCGCTCCACTCGTTGGCCTGAAGCCATTCCCATGGAAAATGCAACGTCCGCCTCATGTACATCTGCCTTACTCTCTTGATGGATTTCAAGATTCGGTATCCCTGAGCAAATTACTTCTGACAGGGGAACCACCTTCACCTCTCAATTGTGGACGTCATTAGCGAATCTCCTGGGCATCACCCTACATCAGACAACGGCCTACAACCCCGCTGCCAATGGAATGGTTGAACGTTTTCATCGCACCCTCAAAGCAGCTTGGATGTCCCGCTGCAAGGATTGCAACTGGTTTACTCAGCTTCCCTGGGTCCTCCTTGGACTAAGGACCACTCCTAAAGACGCCCTCGACGTCTCGGCAGCTGAAATGGTGTATGGCGATCCGTTGGTCGTCCCTGCCGAATTTTTTCCTTCTACAACCTCCTCCGACGATCTCCAGCGCATACGTCACGTCGTGGGAAAATTTACTCCGTGACGCCAGACTTACAAGCCCCCAGCGAAGCATCACATACCAACGGACTTGCACTCTGCAACGCACGTCTTCCTGCGCAACGACACCAGCAAGCCACCACTTACGCCCCCTTACACGGGCCCTTTCCTTGTGATCCGACGCAGTCCGAAAGAATTCCTCCTAAACATTCGGGGCAAATAAGACTGGATCTCCATTGATCGTCTAAAACCTGCTTATCTTCTGCCAGATGACCCGACCACAGTTCACCTCTCTAGATCAGGGCGCCCTATTTAACATGTACAGTATGTCATTTTTAGGGGGGGAGCCATGTACCAACCGTGTTTCACACAATTGTACATAATTCCTTTTGTATATATTATGCTTGTATCTTCGCTCTTCCCTCACACTAAAACGAACATGGAAATTCATGTCTGGTTTTTTCTCTGTAATATTGTCTGTCTTGTGAACTTGTTATGTCCTGTTGCCTTGAGGTTTTGTATATAAAGAGAATGTTCTACAATAATATAACTCGGTCGTTTCCAACCTGCCTTTGAGTTCACAGCCTTACTCGTCGCCGTCACAACATCCTCACTCAAATACATTTATCAAATTTAATTTATTCATACGAACACAAAAACTGTTCTGTCAACTTCCTTCTCCAAATGCTAGATGAAAGTGACAAAAAAAAAAATTTATATTTTCCTTCCTCATAAAGACTTGTGGCAAATCCCAAGTCCATTAACAGTTTTCACGAATTATTCATTTGTGTTATAGAAGTCATAAACTAAAAATATAGAATATATAAAGGCAAGTGTTACGCATGACTAGAAAGACCATTCACATGGTTTCTTCCTCTTAAATGCAACACAATCGGGAAGTTTGAAGCAGACGACAGAAACCAAGATATCTGCGAAGGTGATTTCACCAAGTACTCGAATACTAACGTTTACCTTTCCTCGGGAAACGTTGTAATGTTCAAATGTTTAGGAGGAGGAAACATTTGGTAAATGCCTTCATCATTCCAGTTCAGATTGTCTTAATTGCTGAGGCCAACTTCTTTCTCAAATAAATTACAGAATTTATTCGTTATTACTGAAATCAAATTCCTTTTAAATCTCCTATTGACATCTTCAGAACACACCAGACGCACAAGGTCTGCTGCAATGTAACGCAATTCAAGTTTAATGACTTAAAACTTTCTTTTATTGAAACATACAGTTTTGATTTATCCATCCTTTATGGGACTAATTGTTAGTTTCACTAAACATTCATAGATCAGTTATCAACCAATAGAGAGAGAGAGAGAGAGAGAGAGAGAGAGAGAGAGAGAGAGAGAGAGAGAGAGAGAGAGATCATTGTGATGATGTGGGATGTATTTTGAAATATGATGGAAAGAGCTGATGTAGATCAATTATGCTGTTGAATATGATATTGCATTTACAATATGAGGATATGATGAAATTATAAAGTATATTATTTGAACTATAATGTTGTAAAAGATTAAAAAAGAACTTTTAAGGATTGGTGTTGTTAATTCTATTGGGATAAAGAGAATAATATCTAAAATAAAATATGTTTGATTAAACATATCATCGATTAATTGAGACAGTGTTGTACCAACCGTGTGTCACACAATTGTACATAATTATTTTGTATATATTATGCTTGTATCTGCGCTCTTCCCTCGCACTAAAAAGAACCTGAATGATCATGTCTCCGTTTTGCTCTGTAACATTGTCTATCTCTCGAACAGGTCATGTCCTGTTGCCTTGAGGTTTTGTATATAAAGAAGAGTGTTCCTTAATAAATAACTCAGTCGTTTCCAATCTGCCTTTAAGTTCACAACTCCTCTCTCGGCCTGTCACATTGGTGACCCCGGAAGTCGACTCGCTCCCAATGCCTTCCACCCCAATAGCGTATGACGTTCTCAAATCATACCTTCTGCAGCAGTACTCGCCGTCGCCAGCCGCCCGTATAGCAAAGCTTTTTCAGCTCTCGCAACAACCGTTGGGGGACCAAAGGGATTCGCTTGCCCTCAGGGAAATGACCAGTATCGCTCGCCTTCAACCTGCCGCAGACGGCTCTTCTCGTGAGGTGAACCTACTCCGTGCCCTTTGCATACGCCGTTTACCTGAACCTGTGCGCGCTGCCATACCCGATGTCAATAGTTTACCCATAAAGGACTTGATGACCAAAGCCGACACCCTTATGGACAGCCACTTCAAGAGCTCCATCAACGCCTCCACCCCTGACGACGAGGATGACTATTCAACGTCAACCGAAGCTGACATGAATGCCGTAGGACATACACGCCTACCCCGTGACGTGCCGAAGCGGCAACAAAGCCGCCCAACACCCACCAATCGCTCGCGCCCAAACGAACGACTTCTACAGCCACTTACTACCTCCCATCCGCCGCAGTTTTCCTACTACCACTTCAGATTCGGGGCAACCGCGAAGAAATGTGCCAAAGATTGATAATGGCCAAAAAACGTGTAAGTAGGCCATCGCTTGTGGCGGTGGCCTCCCATGTTTCTAATCTTATCTTTTTACAGGATGCAGGAACGGGCGTGCGATTTTTGGTAGACACGGGTGCGTGTCGTTCTCTTTGGCCAAGGAAACCCTTCAAGGCACAACGTAGTCTGTCTACATCTGCCGACGTCCGCTTGGTAGCTGCCAACGGATCTGCGATACCCACCTACGGTTACGAGAACCTCACATTATCGTTCGGAAACGGTAAATTCAATTGGAAGTTTCTCGTTGCTGACGTCACAATGCCAATCCTCGGTGCGGATTTCCTCTCTCATTTCCACCTTCTGGTCGATGTCGCCCACCGACTATTGGTCAATGCAGACTCGTACTTGTCGACACCTCTTCAACCCGACCCCTCTAGCCTCGCTCTCCACATCAACGCACCCACAGATGCCTACGCCCACCTCCTCACGTCGTACCCGGAAGTTTTCCGTCCAGAACTTCGCCAAACGCCCACGGTTCCTGCCAAGCACGGTATTTATCACCATATCAAGACGACGGGACCCCCAGTCTTCGCAAAAATCAGACGTCTGGCACTGGAACGATTGGCAGCCGCCAAACAAACGTTTGCCGAAATGGGGAAAATGGGCCTTTGCCAAAAGGCCTCCAGCCCATGGTCGTCACCCTTACACATCGTTCTGGAGAAAGACGGCTCCCTCTGTCCGTGCGGGGATTACAGGCGCCTGAACATGCAAACAGAACCGGATCACTACCCCCTCCCAAACATTGCCGATGTAACCTCCTACCTGCACAAAGCGAAGGTTTTCTCTACGCTCGACCTCCTGAAGGGGTATTATCAGGTGCCTATGAACCCAGAAGACATCCCCAAGACCACCATCACCACTCCGTTTGGCACATACACCTTCAATTACTCCTGTTTTGGCCTTCATAATGCTGGGGCAACGTTTCAACGTTTCATGGATGGCATCCTAGGGGACCTCCCTTTCTGTGTATGTTATGTGGACGACATACTTGTGTTCTCCTCCTCAAAAGAGGAACACCTCCGTCACCTGCGCATCGTGCTCGACCGCCTGCAACAAAACGGCCTTGTAGTCCGGTATGACAAGTGTACCTTTGGCGCCAACGAAGTGTCGTTCTTAGGGCACCGTATCAATCCTGAAGGAGTCCATCCCCTCCCTGAGAAGGTAGCAGCCGTTCAGTATTTCCCCACGCCCTCGACCGTCAAAGCTCTGCAGGAATTCTTGTGCATGATCAACTATTATCACCGTTTTCTGCCGGCCATTGCCGCCACTCTTGCTCCCCTCTACGCCTCCCTCAAGGGCAAGCCAAAGGACCTGAAGTGGGGTTCCCTTCAAGAAGCAGCCTTCTGCATTGCAAAGAAGGCCCTATCAACTGCTGCGGCTCTCACTTTTCCTATCCCACACGCCCCTCTCCTTCTTTCCACCGATGCCAGCGACGTCGCTATTGGTGCAGTAATCGAGCAGGTGGTCAAAGGCTCGCCCCGCCCATTGACCTTCTTCAGCAGAAAACTGTCCAAGGCAGAATCGGGTTATTCTACCTTCGATCGAGAATTGCTGGCGGTGCACTTGGACTTTCGCCATTTCTTAGAAGGTACGCCCTTCGTCATTCGTACAGACCCTATGCTTCTGGTGCACGCCTTCACTCGACAGTCTGACGCCTGGTCCGCCCGTCAACGCTGACATCTCTCCGCCGTGGCTGAATACAATTGCACCCTCCAATACGTCCGTTGGAAAATGAATCCCGTTGCCGATGCCCTGTCAAGAAACACGTTGGCTGCCGTTCAACTGGGATTGGATTACAACACCCTGGCTGAAGCCCAACGACAGGATCCAGAATATCAAGCTTGTAGGACATCCTGCACGTCCCTCCGTTGGGAGGATTTTCCCCTCGGAGACTCCAACACCACCCTCCTCTGTGACGTCAGTACTGGTAGACCGCGACCTTGGATTCCTGCTCCCATGCGCCGACAGGTGTTTGATTTCATCCACGGCCTGTCACATCCCTCGTGCCGTTCTACTGCACAGCTGCTGAAGGCAAAGTTCATTTGGCACGGCATTTCTAAGGATGCTAAGGATTGGGTCCGTGCGTGTACTTCTTGCCAAACTTCCAAAGTACATCGACACACGGATTCAGGAGTGGGCACCTTTCCTCAACCTCAGCGTCGTTTCGCACACATTCACGTCGACGTTGTAGGCACCCTAACCACATCACAAGGACATCGTTACCTGTTTACCGTCATCGACCGCTCCACTCGTTGGCCGGAAGCCATTCCCATGGAAAATGCAACGTCCGCCTCATGTACATCTGCCTTACTCTCTGGATGGATTTCAAGATTCGGTATCCCTGAGCATATTACTTCTGACAGGGGAACAACTTTCACCTCTCAATTATGGACGTCATTAGCGAATCTCCTGGGCATCACCCTACATCAGACAACGGCCTACAACCCCGCTGCCAATGGAATGGTTGAACGTTTTCATCGCACCCTCAAAGCAGCTTTGATGTCCCGCTGCAAGGATTGCAACTGGTTTACTCAGCTTCCCTGGGTCCTCCTTGGACTAAGGACCACTCCTAAAGACGCCCTCGACATCTCGGCAGCCGAAATGGTGTATGGCGACCCGTTGGTCGTCCCTGCCGAATTTTTTCCTTCTACAACCTCCTCCGACAATCTCCAGCGCATACGTCACGTCGTGGGAAAATTTACTCTGTGCCGCCAGACTTAAAAGCCCCCAGTGAAGCATCATATACCAACGGACTTGCACTCGGCAACGCACGTCTTCCTGCGCAACGACACCAGCAAGCCACCACTAACGCCCCCTTACACGGGCCCTTTCCTTGTGATCCGATGCAGTCCGAAAGCATTCCTCCTAAACATTCGGGGCAAAGAAGACTGGGTCTCCATTGATCGTCTAAAACCTGCTTATCTTCTGCCAGATGACCCGCCTACAGTTCGCCTCTCTAGATCAGGGCGCCCTATTTAACCTGTACAGTATGTCATTTTTAGGGGGGGGAGCCATGTACCAACCCTGTGTCACACAATTGTACATAATTATTTTGTATATATTATGCTTGTATCTGCGCTCTTCCCTCGCATTAAAAAGAACCTGAATGATCATGTCTCCGTTTTGCTCTGTAACATTGTCTGTCTCTCGAAAAGGTCATGTCCTGTTGCCTTGAGGTTTTGTATATAACGAAGAGTGTTCCTTAATAAATAACTCAGTCGTTTCCAATCTGCCTTTGAGTTCATAACTCCTCTCTCGGCCCTTCACAGTGTAATACCAGAGACGTTGATAGAGAAGTGACGTCCCATTTTGATGGATGTGAGATGTTTTGAATGATGATGTTGATGATATATGATGATATAAGACATATGATTGCTCTCTTTCTTAATCAGAATTGTAACTAAATTTCATAAATCATAAAACAGGGTGATATGTCAGTGTAATTAACAGATATAATGAAGACTGACATAACCCTGGATTATTCAATCGTTGCTGTCGTTCCAGGCTGTGTTGGTGTCCTTTTTTCTTCATGTCTGTGATGAGGAATGAAGAAACTATGCATTGTGTGGTGATTTATACATGCTGTGATTTTGTATATAATAAATCCCATTTATTTACGTATAATAGTTATAGGATATATATATATATATATATATATATATATATATATATATATATATATATATATATATGTATATATATATATATATATATATATATATATATATATATATATATATATATATATATATATATATATATATATATATATATAAAGAGAGAGAGAGAGAGAGAGAGAGAGAGAGAGAGAGAGAGAGAGAGAGAGAGAGAGAGAGAGAGAGAGAGAGATTGGGGTACTCGGATGTGATGGCAAAAGTTATTGTTTTAAACTGCTTCCTTTATTATTACATTATGAATGTCGATGCTATTCAAGAGCTATAACTTTAAATTCTTCACCCTACTAAATAACATCTTTAATTGACATATTTCTTCAAGTTATAAACAATTTGTCTTATAATATAAGTAAATCAAGTTGGAGATCCCTTAATAAATATAATGGTCGTTTAACGCCAATTGTCATTCCATAGTTTAGTGTTAGGAAAGCAGCGCTCGGGGTCAAGACAGAACTCTATGTCATAAATCAGTTTTACGAAGCAAGGATATTAAAGTCTTGCTTCAAAGTGGTTATTTAGAGCATCAATAGATGTCATTGCACACACTCAACTACTAGGCGGACGGTTCAATTCTACTAGGCGGGGGAGTAAGGTTGTCAATTTTATCTTTAAATGATTATTTCTATTTGATATGATTATCGTTTTTACATTATAATAACGCATAATCATATCAATTATGTAAATGCATATGTTGCGTATGTATGGACGTAATTTGATTCTTAATGAGAATCTTATTATTCGAATGCACTGTATTTTCGACCCTCGGTGATGATGGAGTCACCCAGTTGTGACGTTATGGGCTTCACAAGGAGATCTCAGCTCTGCTTCCCTGTTCTGCCAATAGATGGACTCAGCGTGCACTTTTGGAGAATTAGAATAGTTTTGCGAGAGGGGGGACTGGATTACGGCTGTGGAGGTAAGGGGGTCAAAGCAGTTCCGCCAAGTAGTTTACACCAGGTATATGATTGGGAGTTTAACACTTTATGTGGTTTTGTTAGAGCTTAGGCAAAAATGTATATACTAAGGTATTTTCACAGTCTTTGATAAAAAAACTTATAAAGCAACATACTATGATTATAAGTGTTAATATATGGCCACAGGAGATGTATTATAAACAAGGTTTTTCTTTCATTTACCCCTGAAATCGGTATTTAAAAAAAAATTGTCATTGTCATAAAGCTTTTGTTCATGAACATGTGAATAAATTTTATATGTTTTCAAAATAGTTACATGCATAAGAATAGCAGAATAGGGAACCATATTATTTATTTAGTCATTTAAACAATAAATAGACAATGGTAAACCCCTAATAGTTCGTAATTTGTGTTAGATTTATTTATTAATTTCCCCAGCTCGTAATCCTTTCCTCCCTCTTTTATTAGTCTGCTTTCAACAATGCCAGTCGTAAGGACA
>NC_090758.1:61709475-61726975 GCF_036898095.1 Palaemon carinicauda | reverse complement strand
GCCCTCAGGGAAATGACCAGTATTGCTCTCCTTCAACCTGTCGCAGACGGCTCTCCTCGTGAGGTGAACCTACTCCGTGCCCTTTGGATACGCCGTTTACCTGAACCTGTACGCGCTGCCATACCTGATGTCGATAGTTTACCCATAAATGACTTGATGACCAAAGCCGATGCCCTTATGGACAGCCACTTCAAGAGCTCCATCAACGCCTCCACCCCTGACGACGAGGATGCCTATTCAACGTCAACCGAAGCTGACATGAATGCCGTAGGACATACACGCCTACCCCGTGACGTGCCGAAGCGGCGACAAAGCCGTCCACCACCCACCAATCGCTCGCGCCCCAACGAACGACTTCTACAGCCACTTACTACCTCCCAACCGCTGTAGTTTTCCTACTACCACTTCAGATTCGGGGCAACCGCGAAAAAATGGGCCAAAGATTGTCAGTGGCCAGAAAATTTGTAAGTAGGCCATCGCTTGTGGCGGTGGCCTCCCATGTTTCTAATCTTTTCTTTTTACAGGATGCAGGAACAGGCGTGCGATTTTTGGTAGACACGGGTGCTTGTCGTTCTCTTTTGCTGAAGAAACTCTTCAAGGCACGACGTAGTCTGTCTACATCTGCCGACGTCCGCTTGGTAGCTGCCACCTACGGTTACGAGAACCTCACATTATCGTTCGGAAACGGTAAATTCAAATGGAAGTTTCTCGTTGCTGACGTCACAATGCCAATCCTCGGTGCGGATTTCCTCTCTCATTTCCACCTTCTGGTCGATGTCGCCCACTGACAATTGGTCAACGCAGTCTCGTACTTTTCGACACCTCATCAACCCGCCCCCTCTAACCTCGCTCTCCACATCAGCGCACCCACGGATGCCTACGCCCACCTCCTCACGTCGTACCCGGAAGTTTTCCGTCCAGAACTTCGCCAAACGCCCACGGTTCCTGCCAAGCACGGTATTTACCACCCTATCAAGACGACGGGACCCCCAGTTTTCGCAAAATTCAGACGTCTGGCACCGGAACGATTGGCAGCCGCCAAACAGACGTTCGACGAAACGGAGAAAATGGCCCTTTAACAAAAGGCCTCCAGCCCATGGTCATCACCCTTACACATCATTCTGAAGAAAGACGGCTCCCTCCGTCCGTGCGGGGATTACAGGCACCTGAATATGCAAACAGAACCGGATCACTACCCCCTCCCAAATATTGCCGATGTAACCTCCTACCTGCACAAAGCTAAGGTTTTCTCTACGCTCGACCTCCTAAAGGGGTATTATCAGGTGCCTATGAACCCAGAAGACGTCCCCAAGACCGCCATCACTACTCCGTTTGGCACAAACACCTTCAATTACTCCTGTTTTGGCCTTCGTAATGCGGGGGCAACGTTTCAACGTCTCATAGATGGCATCTTAGGTGACCTCCCTTTCTGTGTATGTTATGTGGACGACATACTTGTGTTCTCCTCCTCAAAAGAGGAACACCTCCGTCACCTGCGCATCGTGCTCGACCGCCTGCAACAAAACGGCCTTATAGTCCTGTACGACAAGTGTACCTTTGGCGCCAACGAAGTGTCGTTTTTAGGGCACCGTATCACTCCTGAAGGAGTCCATCCACTCCCTGAGAAGGTAGCAGCCGTTCAGAATTTCCCCGCGCCCTCGACCGTCAAAGCTCTGCAGGAATTCTTAGGCATGATCAACTATTATCACCGTTTTCTGCCAGCCATTGCCGCCACTCTTGCTCCCCTCTACGCCTCCCTCAACGACAAGCCAAAGGACCTGAAGTGGGGTCCTCTTCAAGAAGTAACCTTCTGCAATGCAAAGAAGGCCCTATCAACTGCTGCGGCTCTCACTTTTCCCATCCCACACGCCCATCTCCTTCTCTCCACCGATGCCAGCGACGTCGCTATTGGTGCAGTACTCGAGCAGGTGGTCAAAGGCTCGCCCCGCCCATTGGCCTTCTTCAGCAGAAAACTGTCCAATCAGAATTGGGTTATTCTACCTTCGATCGAGAATTTTTGGCGGTGCACTAGGCTGTCCGTCACTTTCGCCATTTTTTAGTAGGTACGCCCTTCGTCATTCGCACAGACCACATGGCTCTGGTGCACGCCTTCACTCGACAGTCTGACGCCTGGTCCGCCCGTCAACGCCAACATCTCTCCGCCGTGGCTGAATACAATTGCACCCTCCAATACGTCCGTGGGAAAATGAATCCCGTTGCCGATGCTCTGTCAAGAAACACGTTGGCTGCCGTTCAACTGGGATTGGATTACAACGCCCAGGCTGAAGCCCAACGACAGGATCCAGAGTATCAAGCTTGTATAACATCCTGCACGTCCCTTCGTTGGGAAGATTTTCCCCTCGAAGACTCCAACACCACCCTCCTCTGTGTCGTCAGTACTGGTAGAAAGCGACCTTGGATTCCTGCTCCCATACGCCGACAGGTGTTTGATTTCATCCACGGCCTTTCACATCCCTCGTGCCGTTCTACTGCACAGCTGCTGAAGGCAAAGTTCATTTGGCACGGCATTTCTAAGGATGCTAAGGATTGGGTCCGCGCCTGTACTTTTTGCCAAACTTCCAAAGTACATCGACACACGGATTCAGGAGTGGGCACCTTTCCTCAACCTCAGCGTCGTTTCGTACACATTCACGTCGACGTTGTAGGCCCCCTACCCACATCACAAGGACATCGTTACCTGTTTACCGTCATCGACCGCTCCACTCGTTGGGCTGAAGCCATTCCCATGGAAAATGCAATGTCCGCCTCATGTACATCTGCCTTACTCTCTTGATTGATTTCAAGATTCGGTATCCCTGAGCAAATTACTTCTGACAGGGGAACCACCTTCACCTCTCAATTGTGGACGTCATTAGCGAATCTCCTGGGCATCACCCTACATCAGACAACGGCCTACAACCCCGCTGCCAATGGAATGGTTGAACGTTTTCATCGCACCCTCAAAGCAGCTTGGATGTCCCGCTGCAAGGATTGCAACTGGTTTACTCAGCTTCCCTGGGTCCTCCTTGGACTAAGGACCACTCCTAAAGACGCCCTCAACGTCTCGGCAGCTGAAATGGTGTATGGCGATCCGTTGGTCGTCCCTGCCGAATTTTTTCCTTCTACAACCTCCTCCGACGATCTCCAGCGCATACGTCACGTCGTGGGAAAATTTACTCCGTGACGCCAGACTTACAAGCCCCCAGCGAAGCATCACGTACCAACGGACTTGCACTCTGCAACGCACGTCTTCCTGCGCAACGACACCAGCAAGCCACCACTAACGCCCCCTTACACGGGCCCTTTCCTTGTGATCCGACGCAGTCCGAAAGCATTCCTCCTAAACATTCGGGGCAAATAAGACTGGATCTCCATTGATCGTCTAAAACCTGCTTATCTTCTGCCAGATGACCCGACCACAGTTCACCTCTTTAGATCAGGGCGCCCTATTTAACATGTTCAGTATGTCATTTTTAGGGGGGGAGCCATGTACCAACCGTGTTTCACACAATTGTACATAATTCCTTTTGTATATATTATGCTTGTATCTTCGCTCTTCCCTCACACTAAAACGAACATGGAAATTCATGTCTGGTTTTTCCTCTGTAATATTGTCTGTCTTGTGAACTTGTTATGTCCTGTTGCCTTGAGGTTTTGTATATAAAGAGAATGTTCTAAAATAATATAACTCGGTCGTTTCCAACCTGCCTTTGAGTTCACAGCCTTACTCGGCGCCGTCACAACATCCTCACACAAATACATTTATCAAATTTAATTTATTCATACGAACACAAAAACTGTTCTGTCAACTTCCTTCTCCAAATGCTAGATGAAAGTGACAAAAAAAAATTTATATTTTCCTTCCTCATAAAGACTTGTGGCAAATCCCAAGTCCATTAACAGTTTTCACGAATTATTCATTTGTGTTATAGAAGTCATAAACTAAAAATATAAAATATATAAAGGCAAGTGTTACGCATGACTAGAAAGACCATTCACATGGTTTCTTCCTCTTAAATGCAACACAATCGGGAAGTTTGAAGCAGACGACAGAAACCAAGATATCTGCGAAGGTGATTTCACCAAGTACTCGAATACTAACGTTTACCTTTCCTCGGGAAACATTGTAATGTTCAAATGTTTAGGAGGAGGAAACATTTGGTAAATGCCTTCATCATTCCAGTTCAGATTGTCTTAATTGCTGAGGCCAACTTCTTTCTCAAATAAATTACAGAATTTATTCGTTATTACTGAAATCAAATTCCTTTTAAATCTCCTATTGACATCTTCAGAACACACCAGACGCACAAGGTCTGCTGCAATGTAACGCAATTCAAGTTTAATGACTTAAAACTTTCTTTTATTGAAACATACAGTTTTGATTTATCCATCCTTTATGGGACTAATTGTTAGTTTCACTAAACATTCATAGATCAGTTACCAACCAATAGAGAGAGAGAGAGAGAGAGAGAGAGAGAGAGAGAGAGAGAGAGAGAGAGATCATTGTGATGATGTGGGATGTATTTTGAAATATGATGAAAAGAGCTGATGTAGATCAATTATGCTGTTGAATATGATATTGCATTTACAATATGAGGATATGATGAAATTATGAAGTATATTATTTGAACTGTAATGTTGTAAAAGATTAAAAAAGAACTTTTAAGGATTGGTGTTGTTAATTCTATTGGGATAAAGAGAATAATATCTAAAATAAAATATGTTTGATTAAACATATCATCGATTAATTGAGACAGTGTTGTACCAACCGTGTGTCACACAATTGTACATAATTATTTTGTATATATTATGCTTGTATCTGCGCTCTTCCCTCGCACTAAAAAGAACCTGAATGATCATGTCTCCGTTTTGCTCTGTAACATTGTCTGTCTCTCGAACAGGTCATGTCCTGTTGCCTTGAGGTTTTGTATATAAAGATGAGTGTTCCTTAATAAATAACTCAGTCGTTTCCAATCTTCCTTTGAGTTCACAACTCCTCTCTCGGCCCGTCACATTGGTGACCCCGGAAGTCGACTCGCTCCCAATGCCTTCCACCCCAATAGCGTATGACGTCCTCAAATCATACCTTCTGCAGCAGTACTCACAGTCGCCAGCCACCCGTATAGCAAAGCTTTTTCAGCTCTCGCAACAACCGTTGGGGGACCAAAGGGATTCGCTTGCCCTCAGGGAAATGACCAGTATCACTCGCCTTCAACCTGCCGCAGACGGCTCTCCTCGTGAGGTGAACCTACTCCGTGCCCTTTGCATACGCCGTTTACCTGAACCTGTGCGCGCTGCCATACCCGATGTCAATAGTTTACCCATAAAGGACTTGATGACCAAAGCCGACGCCCTTATGGACAGCCACTTCAAGAGCTCCATCAACGCCTCCACCCCTGACGACGAGGATGACTATTCAACGTCAACCGAAGCAGACATGAATGCCGTAGGACATACACGCCTACCCCGTGACGTGCCGAAGCGGCAACAAAGCCGCCCACCACCCACCAATCGCTCGCGCCCAAACGAACGACTTCTACAGCCACTTACTACCTCCCATCCGCCGCAGTTTTGCTACTACCACTTCAGATTCGGGGCAACCGCGAAGAAATGTGCCAAAGATTGATAGTGGCCAAAAAACGTGTAAGTAGGTCATCGCTTGTGGCGGTGGCCTCCCATGTTTCAAATCTTTTCTTTTTACAGGATGCAGGAACGGGCGTGCGATTTTTGGTAGACACGGGTGCGTGTCGTTCTCTTTGGCCAAGGAAACTCTTCAAGGCACAACGTAGTCTGTCTACATCTGCCGACGTCCGCTTGGTAGCTGCCAACGGATCTGCGATACCCACCTACGGTTACGAGAACCTCACATTATCGTTCGGAAACGGTAAATTCAATTGGAAGTTTCTCGTTGCTGACGTCACAATGCCAATCCTCGGTGCGGATTTCCTCTCTCATTTCCACCTTCTGGTCGATGTCGCCCACTGACAATTGGTCAACGCAGTCTCGTACTTGTCGACACCTCTTCAACCCGCCCCCTCTAACCTCGCTCTCCACATCAGCGCACCCACGGATGCCTACGCCCACCTCCTCACGTCGTACCCGGAAGTTTTCCGTCCAGAACTTCGCCAAACGCCCACGGTTCCTGCCAAGCACGGTATTTACCACCCTATCAAGACGACGGGACCCCCAGTCTTCGCAAAATTCAGACGTCTGGCACCGGAACGATTGGCAGCCACCAAACAGACGTTCGACGAAACGGAGAAAATGGCCCTTTAACAAAAGGCCTCCAGCCCATGGTCATCACCCTTACACATCATTCTGAAGAAAGACGGCTCCCTCCGTCCGTGCGGGGATTACAGGCACCTGAATATGCAAACAGAACCGGATCACTACCCCCTCCCAAATATTGCCGATGTAACCTCCTACCTGCACAAAGCTAAGGTTTTCTCTACGCTCGACCTCCTAAAGGGGTATTATCAGGTGCCTATGAACCCAGAAGACGTCCCCAAGACCGCCATCACTACTCCGTTTGGCACAAACACCTTCAATTACTCCTGTTTTGGCCTTCGTAATGCGGGGGCAACGTTTCAACGTTTCATGGATGGCATCCTAGGGGACCTCCCTTTCTGTGTATGTTATGTGGACGACATACTTGTGTTCTCCTCCTCAAAAGAGGAACACCTCCGTCACCTGCGCATCGTGCTCGACTGCCTGCAACAAAACGGCCTTGTAGTCCGGTATGACAAGTGTACCTTTGGCGCCAACGAAGTGTCGTTCTTAGGGCACCGTATCAGTCCTGAAGGAGTCCATCCCCTCCCTGAGAAGGTAGCAGCCGTTCAGAATTTCCCCACGCCCTCGACCGTCAAAGCTCTGCAGGAATTCTTAGGCATGATCAACTATTATCACCGTTTTCTGCCAGCCATTGCCGCCACTCTTGCTCCCCTCTACGCCTCCCCCAACGGCAAGCCAAAGGACCTGAAGTGGGGTCCCCTTCAAGAAGTAACCTTCTGCAATGCAAAGAAGGCCCTATCAACTGCTGCGGCTCTCACTTTTCCCATCCCACACGCCCCTCTCCTTCTCTCCACCGATGCCAGCGACGTCGCTATTGGTGCAGTACTCGAGCAGGTGGTCAAAGGCTCGCCCCGCCCATTGGCCTTCTTCAGCAGAAAACTGTCCAATCAGAATTGGGTTATTCTACCTTCGATCGAGAATTTTTGGCGGTGCACTTGGCTGTCCGTCACTTTCGCCATTTTTTAGTAGGTACGCCCTTCGTCATTCGCACAGACCACATGGCTCTGGTGCACGCCTTCACTCGACAGTCTGACGCCTGGTCCGCCCGTCAACGCCAACATCTCTCCGCCGTGGCTGAATACAATTGCACCCTCCAATACGTCCGTGGGAAAATGAATCCCGTTGCCGATGCCCTGTCAAGAAACACGTTGGCTGCCGTTCAACTGGGATTGGATTACAACGCCCAGGCTGAAGCCCAACGACAGGATCCAGAGTATCAAGCTTGTATAACATCCTGCACGTCCCTTCGTTGGGAAGATTTTCCCCTCGAAGACTCCAACACCACCCTCCTCTGTGTCGTCAGTACTGGTAGAAAGCGACCTTGGATTCCTGCTCCCATACGCCGACAGGTGTTTGATTTCATCCACGGCCTTTCACATCCCTCGTGCCGTTCTACTGCACAGCTGCTGAAGGCAAAGTTCATTTGGCACGGCATTTCTAAGGATGCTAAGGATTGGGTCCGCGCCTGTACTTTTTGCCAAACTTCCAAAGTACATCGACACACGGATTCAGGAGTGGGCACCTTTCCTCAACCTCAGCGTCGTTTCGTACACATTCACGTCGACGTTTTAGGCCCCCTACCCACATCACAAGGACATCGTTACCTGTTTACCGTCATCGACCGCTCCACTCGTTGGGCTGAAGCCATTCCCATGGAAAATGCAATGTCCGCCTCATGTACATCTGCCTTACTCTCTTGATTGATTTCAAGATTCGGTATCCCTAAGCAAATTACTTCTGACAGGGGAACCACCTTCACCTCTCAATTGTGGACGTCATTAGCGAATCTCCTGGGCATCACCCTACATCAGACAACGGCCTACAACCCCGCTGCCAATGGAATGGTTGAACGTTTTCATCGCACCCTCAAAGCAGCTTGGATGTCCCGCTGCAAGGATTGCAACTGGTTTACTCAGCTTCCCTGGGTCCTCCTTGGACTAAGGACCACTCCTAAAGACGCCCTCAACGTCTCGGCAGCTGAAATGGTGTATGGCGATCCGTTGGTCGTCCCTGCCGAATTTTTTCCTTCTACAACCTCCTCCGACGATCTCCAGCGCATACGTCACGTCGTGGGAAAATTTACTCCGTGACGCCAGACTTACAAGCCCCCAGCGAAGCATCACATACCAACGGACTTGCACTCTGCAACGCACGTCTTCCTGCGCAACGACACCAGCAAGCCACCACTAACGCCCCCTTACACGGGCCCTTTCCTTGTGATCCGACGCAGTCCGAAAGCATTCCTCCTAAACATTCGGGGCAAATAAGACTGGATCTCCATTGATCGTCTAAAACCTGCTTATCTTCTGCCAGATGACCCGACCACAGTTCACCTCTTTAGATCAGGGCGCCCTATTTAACATGTACAGTATGTCATTTTTAGGGGGGGAGCCATGTACCAACCGTGTTTCACACAATTGTACATAATTCCTTTTGTATATATTATGCTTGTATCTTCGCTCTTCCCTCACAATAAAACGAACATGGAAATTCATGTCTGGTTTTTCCTCTGTAATATTGTCTGTCTTGTGAACTTGTTATGTCCTGTTGCCTTGAGGTTTTGTATATAAAGAGAATGTTCTAAAATAATATAACTCGGTCGTTTCCAACCTGCCTTTGAGTTCACAGCCTTACTCGGCGCCGTCACAACATCCTCACACAAATACATTTATCAAATTTAATTTATTCATACGAACACAAAAACTGTTCTGTCAACTTCCTTCTCCAAATGCTAGATGAAAGTGACAAAAAAAAATTTATATTTTCCTTCCTCATAAAGACTTGTGGCAAATCCCAAGTCCATTAACAGTTTTCACGAATTATTCATTTGTGTTATAGAAGTCATAAACTAAAAATATAAAATATATAAAGGCAAGTGTTACGCATGACTAGAAAGACCATTCACATGGTTTCTTCCTCTTAAATGCAACACAATTGGGAAGTTTGAAGCAGACGACAGAAACCAAGATATCTGCGAAGGTGATTTCACCAAGTACTCGAATACTAACGTTTACCTTTCCTCGGGAAACATTGTAATGTTCAAATGTTTAGGAGGAGGAAACATTTGGTAAATGCCTTCATCATTCCAGTTCAGATTGTCTTAATTGCTGAGGCCAACTTCTTTCTCAAATAAATTACAGAATTTATTCGTTATTACTGAAATCAAATTCCTTTTAAATCTCCTATTGACATCTTCAGAACACACCAGACGCACAAGGTCTGCTGCAATGTAACGCAATTCAAGTTTAATGACTTAAAACTTTCTTTTATTGAAACATACAGTTTTGATTTATCCATCCTTTATGGGACTAATTGTTAGTTTCACTAAACATTCATAGATCAGTTACCAACCAATAGAGAGAGAGAGAGAGAGAGAGAGAGAGAGAGAGAGAGAGAGAGAGAGAGAGAGAGATCATTGTGATGATGTGGGATGTATTTTGAAATATGATGAAAAGAGCTGATGTAGATCAATTATGCTGTTGAATATGATATTGCATTTACAATATGAGGATATGATGAAATTATGAAGTATATTATTTGAACTGTAATGTTGTAAAAGATTAAAAAAGAACTTTTAAGGATTGGTGTTGTTAATTCTATTGGGATAAAGAGAATAATATCTAAAATAAAATATGTTTGATTAAACATATCATCGATTAATTGAGACAGTGTTGTACCAACCGTGTGTCACACAATTGTACATAATTATTTTGTATATATTATGCTTGTATCTGCGCTCTTCCCTCGCACTAAAAAGAACCTGAATGATCATGTCTCCGTTTTGCTCTGTAACATTGTCTGTCTCTCGAACAGGTCATGTCCTGTTGCCTTGAGGTTTTGTATATAAAGATGAGTGTTCCTTAATAAATAACTCAGTCGTTTCCAATCTGCCTTTGAGTTCACAACTCCTCTCTCGGCCCGTCACATTGGTGACCCCGGAAGTCGACTCGCTCCCAATGCCTTCCACCCCAATAGCGTATGACGTCCTCAAATCATACCTTCTGCAGCAGTACTCACAGTCGCCAGCCACCCGTATAGCAAAGCTTTTTCAGCTCTCGCAACAACCGTTGGGGGACCAAAGGGATTCGCTTGCCCTCAGGGAAATGACCAGTATCACTCGCCTTCAACCTGCCGCAGACGGCTCTCCTCGTGAGGTGAACCTACTCCGTGCCCTTTGCATACGCCGTTTACCTGAACCTGTGCGCGCTGCCATACCCGATGTCAATAGTTTACCCATAAAGGACTTGATGACCAAAGCCGACGCCCTTATGGACAGCCACTTCAAGAGCTCCATCAACGCCTCCACCCCTGACGACGAGGATGACTATTCAACGTCAACCGAAGCAGACATGAATGCCGTAGGACATACACGCCTACCCCGTGACGTGCCGAAGCGGCAACAAAGCCGCCCACCACCCACCAATCGCTCGCGCCCAAACGAACGACTTCTACAGCCACTTACTACCTCCCATCCGCCGCAGTTTTGCTACTACCACTTCAGATTCGGGGCAACCGCGAAGAAATGTGCCAAAGATTGATAGTGGCCAAAAAACGTGTAAGTAGGTCATCGCTTGTGGCGGTGGCCTCCCATGTTTCAAATCTTTTCTTTTTACAGGATGCAGGAACGGGCGTGCGATTTTTGGTAGACACGGGTGCGTGTCGTTCTCTTTGGCCAAGGAAACTCTTCAAGGCACAACGTAGTCTGTCTACATCTGCCGACGTCCGCTTGGTAGCTGCCAACGGATCTGCGATACCCACCTACGGTTACGAGAACCTCACATTATCGTTCGGAAACGGTAAATTCAATTGGAAGTTTCTCGTTGCTGACGTCACAATGCCAATCCTCGGTGCGGATTTCCTCTCTCATTTCCACCTTCTGGTCGATGTCGCCCACTGACAATTGGTCAACGCAGTCTCGTACTTGTCGACACCTCTTCAACCCGCCCCCTCTAACCTCGCTCTCCACATCAGCGCACCCACGGATGCCTACGCCCACCTCCTCACGTCGTACCCGGAAGTTTTCCGTCCAGAACTTCGCCAAACGCCCACGGTTCCTGCCAAGCACGGTATTTACCACCCTATCAAGACGACGGGACCCCCAGTCTTCGCAAAATTCAGACGTCTGGCACCGGAACGATTGGCAGCCGCCAAACAGACGTTCGACGAAACGGAGAAAATGGCCCTTTAACAAAAGGCCTCCAGCCCATGGTCATCACCCTTACACATCATTCTGAAGAAAGACGGCTCCCTCCGTCCGTGCGGGGATTACAGGCACCTGAATATGCAAACAGAACCGGATCACTACCCCCTCCCAAATATTGCCGATGTAACCTCCTACCTGCACAAAGCTAAGGTTTTCTCTACGCTCGACCTCCTAAAGGGGTATTATCAGGTGCCTATGAACCCAGAAGACGTCCCCAAGACCGCCATCACTACTCCGTTTGGCACAAACACCTTCAATTACTCCTGTTTTGGCCTTCGTAATGTGGGGGCAACGTTTCAACGTTTCATGGATGGCATCCTAGGGGACCTCCCTTTCTGTGTATGTTATGTGGACGACATACTTGTGTTCTCCTCCTCAAAAGAGGAACACCTCCGTCACCTGCGCATCGTGCTCGACTGCCTGCAACAAAACGGCCTTGTAGTCCGGTATGACAAGTGTACCTTTGGCGCCAACGAAGTGTCGTTCTTAGGGCACCGTATCAGTCCTGAAGGAGTCCATCCCCTCCCTGAGAAGGTAGCAGCCGTTCAGAATTTCCCCACGCCCTCGACCGTCAAAGCTCTGCAGGAATTCTTGTGCATGATCAACTATTATCACCGTTTTCTGCCAGCCATTGCCGCCACTCTTGCTCCCCTCTACGCCTCCCTCAAGGGCAAGCCAAAGGACCTGAAGTGGGGTTCCCTTCAAGAAGCAGCCTTCTGCATTGCAAAGAAGGCCCTATCAACTGCTGCGGCTCTCACTTTTCCTATCCTACACGCCCCTCTCCTTCTCTCCACCCATGCCAGCGACGTTGCTATTGGTGCAGTAATCGAGCAGGTGGTCAAAGGCTCGCCCCGCCCATTGACCTTCTTCAGCAGAAAACTGTCCAAGGCAGAATCGGGTTATTCTACCTTCGATCGAGAATTGCTGGCGGTGCACTTGGCTGTCCGTCACTTTCGCCATTTCTTAGAAGGTACGCCCTTCGTCATTCGTACAGACCACATGCTTCTGGTGCACGCCTTCACTCAACAGTCTGACGCCTGGTCCGCTCGTCAACGCCGACATCTCTCCGCTGTGGCTGAATACTATTGCACCCTCCAATACGTTTACCGTTTGCCGTCATCGACCGCTCCACTCGTTGGCCTGAAGCCATTCCCATGGAAAATGCAACGTCCGCCTCATGTACATCTGCCTTACTCTCTGGATGGATTTCAAGATTCGGTATCCCTGAGCATATTACTTCTGACAGGGGAACAACTTTCACCTCTCAATTATGGACGTCATTAGCGAATCTCCTGGGCATCACCCTACATCAGACAACGGCCTACAACCCCGCTGCCAATGGAATGGTTCAACGTTTTCATCGCTCCCTCAAAACAGCTTTGATGTCCCGCTGCAAGGATTGCAACTGGTTTACTCAGCTTCCCTGGGTCCTCCTTGGACTAAGGACCACTCCTAAAGACGCCTTCGGCATCTCGGCAGCCGAAATGGTGTATGGCGACCCGTTGGTCGTCCCTGCCGAATTTTTTCCTTCTACAACCTCCTCCGACGATCTCCAGCGCATACGTCACGTCGTGGGAAAATTTACTCTGTGCCGCCAGACTTAAAAGCCCCCAGTGAAGCATCACATACCAACGGACTTGCACTCTGCAACGCACGTCTCCCTGCGCAACGACACCAGCAAGCCACCACTAACGCCCCCTTACACGGGCCCTTTCCTTGTGATCCGACGCAGTCCGAAAGCATTCCTCCTAAACATTCGGGGCAAAGAAGACTGGGTCTCCATTGATCGTCTAAAACCTGCTTATCTTCTGCCAGATGACCCGCCTACAGTTCGCCTCTCTAGATCAGGTCGCCCTATTTAACATGTACAGTATGTCATTTTTAGGGGGGGAGCCATGTACCAACCGTATGTCACACAATTGTACATAATTATTTTGTATATATTATGCTTGTATCTGCGCTCTTCCCTCGCATTAAAAAGAACCTGAATGATCATGTCTCCGTTTTGCTCTGTAACATTGTCTGTCTCTCGAACAGGTCATGTCCTGTTGCCTTGAGGTTTTGTATATAAAGAAGAGTGTTCCTTAATAAATAACTCAGTCGTTTCCAATCTGCCTTTGAGTTCACAACTCCTCTCACGGCCCGTCACAGTGTAATACCAGAGACGTTGATAGAGAAGTGACGTCCCATTTTGATGGAATTGAGATGTTTTGAATGATGTTGTTGATGATATATGATGATATAAGACATATGATTGCTCTCTTTCTTAATCAGAATTGTAACTAAATTTCATAAATCATAAAACAGGGTGATATGTCAGTGTAATTAACAGATATAATGAAGACTGACTTAACCCTGGATTATTCAATCGTTGCTGTCGTTCCAGGCTGTGTTGGTGTCCTTTTTTCTTAATGTCTGTGATGAGGAATGAAGAAACCATGCATTTTGTGGTGATTTATACATGCTGTGATTTTGTATATAATAAATCCCATTTATTTCATATAATAGTTATAGGATATATATATATATATATATATATATATATATATATATATATATATATATATATATATATATATATATATATATATATATATATAGAGAGAGAGAGAGAGAGAGAGAGAGAGAGAGAGAGAGAGAGAGAGAGAGAGAGATTGTGGTACTCGGATGTGATGGCAAAAGTTATTGTTTTAAACTGCTTCCTTTATTATTACATTATGAATGTCGATGCTATTCAAGAGCTATAACTTTAAATTCTTCACCCTACTAAATAACATCTTTAATTGACATATTTCTTCAAGTTATAAACAATTTGCCTTATAATATAAGTAAATCAAGTTGGAGATCCCTTAATAAATATAATGGTCGTTTAACGCCAATTGTCATTCCATAGTTTAGTGTTAGGAAAGCAGCGCTCGGGGTCAAGACAGAACTCTATGTCATAAATCAGTTTTACGAAGCAAGGACATTAAAGTCTTGCTTCAAAGTGGTTATTTAGAGCATCAATAGATGTCATTGCACACACTCAACTACTAGGCGGACGGTTCAATTCTACTAGGCGAGGGAGTAAGGTTGTCAATTTTATCTTTAAATGATTATTTCTATTTGATATGATTATCGTTTTTACATTATAATAACGCATAATCATATCAATTAAGTGAATGCATATGTTGCGTATGTATGGACGTAATTTGATTCTTAATGAGAATCTTATAATTCGAATGCACTGTATTTTCGACCCTCGGTGATGATGGTGTCACCCAGTTGTGACGTTATGGGCTTCACAAGGAGATCTCAGCTCTGCTTCCCTGTTCTGCCAATAGATGGACTCAGCGTGCACTTTTGGAGAATTAGAATAGTTTTGCGAGAGGGGGGACTGGATTACGGTTGTGGAGGTAAGGGGGTCAAAGCAGTTCCGCCAAGTAGTTTACACCAGGTATATGATTGGGCGTTTAACACTTTATGTGGTTTTGTTAGAGCTTAGGCAAAAATGTATATACTATGGTATTTTCACAGTTTTTGATAAAAAAAAACTTATAAAGCAACATACTATGATATAAGTGTTAATATATGGCCACAGGAGATGTATTATAAACAAGGTTTTTCTTTCATTTACCCCTGAAATCGGTATTTGAAAAAATTGTCATTGTCATAAAGCTTTTGTTCATGAACATGTGAATACATTTTATATGTTTTCAAAATAGTTACATGCATAAGAATAACAGAATAGGGAACCATATTATTTATTTAGTCATTTAAACAATAAATAGACAATGGTAAACCCCTAATAGTTCGTAATTTGTGTTAGATTTATTTATTAATTTCCCCAGCTCGTAATCCTTTCCTCCCTCTTTTATTAGTCTGCTTTCAACAATGCCAGTCGTAAGGACAAATGAAGAAATAGAAAGTAATTAAGACTGAGAGTAAGATGCCTATAGGCTACATATGAAGCTCAATGGAAATTTGATAATTTAAAGCATAATTATGTGAGTGAATGTAAGGCTAGACTATTCCTTGAGAAATATCACCACTCTACAGCAAATGTATTTGAATTAGATTAGGTAATGGGCCGAATAGCCGCGCTAGTACCTATTTAGTTTAGTGATTTTATTTCTTTATAGTAGATTAGAACTCAACAACATTAAGAGAAAGTTGCCTCTTCCATGAAAAAAAAGCTTTGATTATAACCATACAATCAGTAACTGAAAATAACCATTTACAGTTTTGGTGTTCATGAAGATATGTTATTATCGAATTTGATTTTAATTAATATGAACTTCTTAAATCATTGATTTCTGCAGATTATGTGCTTGAATGGAGAAGTATTTTGTGAACACAATTATTATTTCTCCCTAACTAAATCGAGAGAGAGAGAGAGAGAGAGAGAGAGAGAGAGAGAGAGAGAGAGAGAGAGAGAGAGAGAGAGAGGCATGCAGTCGATTCTAGAACCCCTATCACACCTCAACACGAATACCACAGGATGGTTTTTATATCCCACTGCGTTAACTTGATTGATTGAAGGTTCATATATGTAATCGTGAATATTAATTGCTTAGCGAATGTCATTCACACCTGGTATCTCCATGAACAACATATTTGGACAGGTGAGTAGTTAAGGTCGTAATTGGTAGACAATTATTGGGTTTTGAAATGTTTGTCGTTTTATGAATGGAAAACTTATAGTTAAATTAAGTAGTAATGATATATTTTGACATATCTGTTTTGACGTTGTTACTTTTTTTAGAATAATTTATTGTTAATTTGTTCTCTTCATTTATTTATTTCCTTATTTCCTTTCCCTACTGGGCTATTTTTCCCTATTGGAGCCCCTGGGCTTATATCATCTTGCTTTTCCAACTAGTGTTGTACCTTGAATAGTAATAATAATAATAATAATAATAATAATAATAATAAATAATAATAATAATAATAATAAAGAAGGAATACTTCTAATTACTTCTTTCGTTATAACAAATTTATTCTCAAGTTAAGGTTTATGATCTAGCAGATATTATTAATCAGGACTTGGAAAGGAAAACCATTAGCAATTAAAAATTGTTTGATATTAAATGATGGAAATAGAATTCTTAATTATTATGACAGTAGGATAAATAGTACCCATTTCATAATCATAGTAATACAATGAAACAAATATATACCCTAAATTACCACAGTAATATATAGTAGAAAATATAAATATTAACGATTCATCATACAATTTAACTGCATGTATGTATGTATGTATGTATGTATGTATGTATGTATGCATGCATTATGTATGTATGTATGTATGTATGTATGTATGTATGTATGTCTTCTAACGTGAAGCCTTACAATGTTAAGTATCGTAACATCTCAAAATATGTCATATTAACACTTCTCAGTATTTTCGTAACTTCAACAACTATCGTACCTTATTGAAAAGTCTTTGGTGACACAAAATCACATTATCGCTTGAAACTCTTTGTTGGAAATATTTATTGCATCGCAATTTCCCTCCAGTAAACGATTCGGGAACTTTTAGGAACATAATTTAAAGTTTCTCACTTTCTTCAATATTCCAACTATGTCTTCTCAAGTTATGGTTGGTTCGTGCATTCAAGCAACATCAAATTAGGAAAATGGGAATATTTATCTGTGATATATTTAGTTTATATCAAATTCCTAAAACATGGAGGTAAGGGAATTTGATAAATAGAAGAAATATATATCTGTAATGTTATTATAAAATTATTTCAGAATATGCAACAAACTATACTGAACGAACCCTGACAACACGAACGAACCACAATTTTCTCTACACTGAACGAACCCCACAAACAAGAAATCGTGTCAAGTGAATCCTTTGCGTCAATATCATTATATATAGCCCTTGGGATGATAAAGAGTGTTAGTGGAAGGATGAGGATTAGGGAGGGCTTGCAATATCCTGCAGATGATGAAATGCAACGAGATCCTTTTGATATGATATCCTTCAAAATAAAAAAAGACCTTTGGGGATAAAAG
>NC_090758.1:61686975-61704475 GCF_036898095.1 Palaemon carinicauda | reverse complement strand
ATATTTAAAAAAAAACAATGTAACACTTGAAAAAATATCAAAATTTATGAACTTACTGATAGAATGGGACATTGTTTATAAGCTTTTTGTGTAATTGTGTATAATCAAATTTTATTCAGGATTACCTATAAAACAATTTATAACTATCATGTCTTATGTTATAAATTAGGGATATCGATGAAGCTTTAATATATATATATATATATATATATATATATATATATATATATATATATATATATATATATATATATATATATATATATATATATATATATATATATATATATATATACATATATATATATATATATATATATATATATATATATATATATATATATATATATATATATATATATATATATACATATATATATATATATATATATATATATATATATATATATATATATATATATATATATATATATATATATATATATATATAGTATATTTGAAAATTAGTAATAAGGAATTCTATGATTTATTAAGATTTCCTCTACTGATTTGAATAATGTATTTCAATGATAAAAAGAACTATGACTCGGAATATATTTTTTACAGAACATTCACCCGACTACAAACTTTAAATCTAGATAATAAAAAATAATTGGGAAAAACAAAACAGAGAAGCAAATAGAAACGCATAAGCTCAGACATTTTTTAGACATTGTACCAACCGTGTTTCACACAATTGCACATAATTCCTTTTGTATATATTGTGCTTGTATCTTCACTCTTCCCTGGCACTAAAACGAACATGAAAATTAATGTCTGGTTTTTCCTCTGTAATATTGTCTGTCTTGTGAACTTGTTATGTCCTGTTGCCTTGAGGTTTTGTATATAAGGAGAATGTTCTACAATAATATAACCCAGTCGTTTCCAACCTGCCTTTGAGTTCACAGCATTACTCGGCGCAGTCACATTGGTGACCCCGGAAGTCGACTCGCTCCCAATGCCTTCCACCCCCACCTCCCTCGCCCCTCCATCGTTGGTACTATGACGGAGACGGACTCTACTACAGCAGTTGGAGCCGCGGCCGCCCCATTGAAACTTTCACCGTTCGCCAACATAGAAGCGTTTGCTTGGTTTCAACACGCTGAAGTCCACTTTCGTATCAGGGGCGTGACTCGCTCAACCACCAAAGCGGATTATGTTCACGCGGCGATACCCGAGGACACCCTCCCAGAAATATCCGACTGGCTTTGTGAACAAGGAGACACCCCAATAGCGTATGACGCCCTCAAAACATACCTTCTGCAGCAGTACTCGCCGTCGCCAGCCGCCCGTATAGCAAAGCTTTTTCAGCTCTCGCAACAACCGTTGGGGGACCAAAGGGTTTCGCTTGCCCTCAGGGAAATGACCAGTATTGCTCTCCTTCAACCTGTCGCAGACGGCTCTCCTCGTGAGGTGAACCTACTCCGTGCCCTTTGGATACGCCGTTTACCTGAACCTGTACGCGCTGCCATACCTGATGTCGATAGTTTACCCATAAATGACTTGATGACCAAAGCCGATGCCCTTATGGACAGCCACTTCAAGAGCTCCATCAACGCCTCCACCCCTGACGACGAGGATGCCTATTCAACGTCAACCGAAGCTGACATGAATGCCGTAGGACATACACGCCTACCCCGTGACGTGCCGAAGCGGCGACAAAGCCGTCCACCACCCACCAATCGCTCGCGCCCCAACGAACGACTTCTACAGCCACTTACTACCTCCCAACCGCTGTAGTTTTCCTACTACCACTTCAGATTCGGGGCAACCGCGAAAAAATGGGCCAAAGATTGTCAGTGGCCAGAAAATTTGTAAGTAGGCCATCGCTTGTGGCGGTGGCCTCCCATGTTTCTAATCTTTTCTTTTTACAGGATGCAGGAACAGGCGTGCGATTTTTGGTAGACACGGGTGCTTGTCGTTCTCTTTTGCTGAAGAAACTCTTCAAGGCACGACGTAGTCTGTCTACATCTGCCGACGTCCGCTTGGTAGCTGCCACCTACGGTTACTAGAACCTCACATTATCGTTCGGAAACGGTAAATTCAAATGGAAGTTTCTCGTTGCTGACGTCACAATGCCAATCCTCGGTGCGGATTTCCTCTCTCATTTCCACCTTCTGGTCGATGTCGCCCACTGACAATTGGTCAACGCAGTCTCGTACTTGTCGACACGTCTTCAACCCGCCCCCTCTAACCTCGCTCTCCACATCAGCGCACCCACGGATGCCTACGCCCACCTCCTCACGTCGTACCCGGAAGTTTTCCGTCCAGAACTTCGCCAAACGCCCACGGTTCCTGCCAAGCACGGTATTTACCACCCTATCAAGACGACGGGACCCCCAGTCTTCGCAAAATTCAGACGTCTGGCACCGGAACGATTGGCAGCCGCCAAACAGACGTTCGACGAAACGGAGAAAATGGCCCTTTAACAAAAGGCCTCCAGCCCATGGTCATCACCCTTACACATCATTCTGAAGAAAGACGGCTCCCTCCGTCCGTGCGGGGATTACAGGCACCTGAATATGCAAACAGA
Organism: Palaemon carinicauda; assembly: GCF_036898095.1. Classification (NCBI taxonomy): domain Eukaryota; kingdom Metazoa; phylum Arthropoda; class Malacostraca; order Decapoda; family Palaemonidae; genus Palaemon; species Palaemon carinicauda. Next base: position 61,701,942 of record NC_090758.1, on the reverse strand, counting down.
ACCGGATCACTACCCCCTCCCAAATATTGCCGATGTAACCTCCTACCTGCACAAAGCTAAGGTTTTCTCTACGCTCGACCTCCTAAAGGGGTATTATCAGGTGCCTATGAACCCAGAAGACGTCCCCAAGACCGCCATCACTACTCCGTTTGGCACAAACACCTTCAATTACTCCTGTTTTGGCCTTCGTAATGCGGGGGCAACGTTTCAACGTTTCATGGATGGCATCCTAGGGGACCTCCCTTTCTGTGTATGTTATGTGGACGACATACTTGTGTTCTCCTCCTCAAAAGAGGAACACCTCCGTCACCTGCGCATCGTGCTCGACTGCCTGCAACAAAACGGCCTTGTAGTCCGGTATGACAAGTGTACCTTTGGCGCCAACGAAGTGTCGTTCTTAGGGCACCGTATCAGTCCTGAAGGAGTCCATCCCCTCCCTGAGAAGGTAGCAGCCGTTCAGAATTTCCCCACGCCCTCGACCGTCAAAGCTCTGCAGGAATTCTTAGGCATGATCAACTATTATCACCGTTTTCTGCCAGCCATTGCCGCCACTCTTGCTCCCCTCTACGCCTCCCCCAACGGCAAGCCAAAGGACCTGAAGTGGGGTCCCCTTCAAGAAGTAACCTTCTGCAATGCAAAGAAGGCCCTATCAACTGCTGCGGCTCTCACTTTTCCCATCCCACACGCCCCTCTCCTTCTCTCCACCGATGCCAGCGACGTCGCTATTGGTGCAGTACTCGAGCAGGTGGTCAAAGGCTCGCCCCGCCCATTGGCCTTCTTCAGCAGAAAACTGTCCAATCAGAATTGGGTTATTCTACCTTCGATCGAGAATTTTTGGCGGTGCACTTGGCTGTCCGTCACTTTCGCCATTTTTTAGTAGGTACGCCCTTCGTCATTCGCACAGACCACATGGCTCTGGTGCACGCCTTCACTCGACAGTCTGACGCCTGGTCCGCCCGTCAACGCCAACATCTCTCCGCCGTGGCTGAATACAATTGCACCCTCCAATACGTCCGTGGGAAAATGAATCCCGTTGCCGATGCCCTGTCAAGAAACACGTTGGCTGCCGTTCAACTGGGATTGGATTACAACGCCCAGGCTGAAGCCCAACGACAGGATCCAGAGTATCAAGCTTGTATAACATCCTGCACGTCCCTTCGTTGGGAAGATTTTCCCCTCGAAGACTCCAACACCACCCTCCTCTGTGTCGTCAGTACTGGTAAAAGCGACCTTGGATTCCTGCTCCCATACGCCGACAGGTGTTTGATTTCATCCACGGCCTTTCACATCCCTCGTGCCGTTCTACTGCACAGCTGCTGAAGGCAAAGTTCATTTGGCACGGCATTTCTAAGGATGCTAAGGATTGGGTCCGCGCCTGTACTTTTTGCCAAACTTCCAAAGTACATCGACACACGGATTCAGGAGTGGGCACCTTTCCTCAACCTCAGCGTCGTTTCGTACACATTCACGTCGACGTTGTAGGCCCCCTACCCACATCACAAGGACATCGTTACCTGTTTACCGTCATCGACCGCTCCACTCGTTGGCCTGAAGCCATTCCCATGGAAAAATGCAATGTCCGCCTCATGTACATCTGCCTTACTCTCTTGATTGATTTCAAGATTCGGTATCCCTAAGCAAATTACTTCTGACAGGGGAACCACCTTCACCTCTCAATTGTGGACGTCATTAGCGAATCTCCTGGGCATCACCCTACATCAGACAACGGCCTACAACCCCGCTGCCAATGGAATGGTTGAACGTTTTCATCGCACCCTCAAAGCAGCTTGGATGTCCCGCTGCAAGGATTGCAACTGGTTTACTCAGCTTCCCTGGGTCCTCCTTGGACTAAGGACCACTCCTAAAGACGCCCTCAACGTCTCGGCAGCTGAAATGGTGTATGGCGATCCGTTGGTCGTCCCTGCCGAATTTTTTCCTTCTACAACCTCCTCCGACGATCTCCAGCGCATACGTCACGTCGTGGGAAAATTTACTCCGTGACGCCAGACTTACAAGCCCCCAGCGAAGCATCACGTACCAACGGACTTGCACTCTGCAACGCACGTCTTCCTGCGCAACGACACCAGCAAGCCACCACTAACGCCCCCTTACACGGGCCCTTTCCTTGTGATCCGACGCAGTCCGAAAGCATTCCTCCTAAACATTCGGGGCAAATAAGACTGGATCTCCATTGATCGTCTAAAACCTGCTTATCTTCTGCCAGATGACCCGACCACAGTTCACCTCTTTAGATCAGGGCGCCCTATTTAACATGTACAGTATGTCATTTTTAGGGGGGGAGCCATGTACCAACCGTGTTTCACACAATTGTACATAATTCCTTTTGTATATATTATGCTTGTATCTTCGCTCTTCCCTCACACTAAAACGAACATGGAAATTCATGTCTGGTTTTTCCTCTGTAATATTGTCTGTCTTGTGAACTTGTTATGTCCTGTTGCCTTGAGGTTTTGTATATAAAGAGAATGTTCTAAAATAATATAACTCGGTCGTTTCCAACCTGCCTTTGAGTTCACAGCCTTACTCGGCGCCGTCACAACATCCTCACACAAATACATTTATCAAATTTAATTTATTCATACGAACACAAAAACTGTTCTGTCAACTTCCTTCTCCAAATGCTAGATGAAAGTGACAAAAAAAAATTTATATTTTCCTTCCTCATAAAGACTTGTGGCAAATCCCAAGTCCATTAACAGTTTTCACGAATTATTCATTTGTGTTATAGAAGTCATAAACTAAAAATATAAAATATATAAAGGCAAGTGTTACGCATGACTAGAAAGACCATTCACATGGTTTCTTCCTCTTAAATGCAACACAATCGGGAAGTTTGAAGCAGACGACAGAAACCAAGATATCTGCGAAGGTGATTTCACCAAGTACTCGAATACTAACGTTTACCTTTCCTCGGGAAACATTGTAATGTTCAAATGTTTAGGAGGAGGAAACATTTGGTAAATGCCTTCATCATTCCAGTTCAGATTGTCTTAATTGCTGAGGCCAACTTCTTTCTCAAATAAATTACAGAATTTATTCGTTATTACTGAAATCAAATTCCTTTTAAATCTCCTATTGACATCTTCAGAACACACCAGACGCACAAGGTCTGCTGCAATGTAACGCAATTCAAGTTTAATGACTTAAAACTTTCTTTTATTGAAACATACAGTTTTGATTTATCCATCCTTTATGGGACTAATTGTTAGTTTCACTAAACATTCATAGATCAGTTACCAACCAATAGAGAGAGAGAGAGAGAGAGAGAGAGAGAGAGAGAGAGAGAGAGAGAGAGAGAGAGAGAGAGAGAGAGAGAGAGATCATTGTGATGATGTGGGATGTATTTTGAAATATGATGAAAAGAGCTGATGTAGATCAATTATGCTGTTGAATATGATATTGCATTTACAATATGAGGATATGATGAAATTATGAAGTATATTATTTGAACTGTAATGTTGTAAAAGATTAAAAAAGAACTTTTAAGGATTGGTGTTGTTAATTCTATTGGGATAAAGAGAATAATATCTAAAATAAAATATGTTTGATTAAACATATCATCGATTAATTGAGACAGTGTTGTACCAACCGTGTGTCACACAATTGTACATAATTATTTTGTATATATTATGCTTGTATCTGCGCTCTTCCCTCGCACTAAAAAGAACCTGAATGATCATGTCTCCGTTTTGCTCTGTAACATTGTCTGTCTCTCGAACAGGTCATGTCCTGTTGCCTTGAGGTTTTGTATATAAAGATGAGTGTTCCTTAATAAATAACTCAGTCGTTTCCAATCTTCCTTTGAGTTCACAACTCCTCTCTCGGCCCGTCACATTGGTGACCCCGGAAGTCGACTCGCTCCCAATGCCTTCCACCCCAATAGCGTATGACGTCCTCAAATCATACCTTCTGCAGCAGTACTCACAGTCGCCAGCCACCCGTATAGCAAAGCTTTTTCAGCTCTCGCAACAACCGTTGGGGGACCAAAGGGATTCGCTTGCCCTCAGGGAAATGACCAGTATCACTCGCCTTCAACCTGCCGCAGACGGCTCTCCTCGTGAGGTGAACCTACTCCGTGCCCTTTGCATACGCCGTTTACCTGAACCTGTGCGCGCTGCCATACCCGATGTCAATAGTTTACCCATAAAGGACTTGATGACCAAAGCCGACGCCCTTATGGACAGCCACTTCAAGAGCTCCATCAACGCCTCCACCCCTGACGACGAGGATGACTATTCAACGTCAACCGAAGCAGACATGAATGCCGTAGGACATACACGCCTACCCCGTGACGTGCCGAAGCGGCAACAAAGCCGCCCACCACCCACCAATCGCTCGCGCCCAAACGAACGACTTCTACAGCCACTTACTACCTCCCATCCGCCGCAGTTTTGCTACTACCACTTCAGATTCGGGGCAACCGCGAAGAAATGTGCCAAAGATTGATAGTGGCCAAAAAACGTGTAAGTAGGTCATCGCTTGTGGCGGTGGCCTCCCATGTTTCAAATCTTTTCTTTTTACAGGATGCAGGAACGGGCGTGCGATTTTTGGTAGACACGGGTGCGTGTCGTTCTCTTTGGCCAAGGAAACTCTTCAAGGCACAACGTAGTCTGTCTACATCTGCCGACGTCCGCTTGGTAGCTGCCAACGGATCTGCGATACCCACCTACGGTTACGAGAACCTCACATTATCGTTCGGAAACGGTAAATTCAATTGGAAGTTTCTCGTTGCTGACGTCACAATGCCAATCCTCGGTGCGGATTTCCTCTCTCATTTCCACCTTCTGGTCGATGTCGCCCACTGACAATTGGTCAACGCAGTCTCGTACTTGTCGACACCTCTTCAACCCGCCCCCTCTAACCTCGCTCTCCACATCAGCGCACCCACGGATGCCTACGCCCACCTCCTCACGTCGTACCCGGAAGTTTTCCGTCCAGAACTTCGCCAAACGCCCACGGTTCCTGCCAAGCACGGTATTTACCACCCTATCAAGACGACGGGACCCCCAGTCTTCGCAAAATTCAGACGTCTGGCACCGGAACGATTGGCAGCCGCCAAACAGACGTTCGACGAAACGGAGAAAATGGCCCTTTAACAAAAGGCCTCCAGCCCATGGTCATCACCCTTACACATCATTCTGAAGAAAGACGGCTCCCTCCGTCCGTGCGGGGATTACAGGCACCTGAATATGCAAACAGAACCGGATCACTACCCCCTCCCAAATATTGCCGATGTAACCTCCTACCTGCACAAAGCTAAGGTTTTCTCTACGCTCGACCTCCTAAAGGGGTATTATCAGGTGCCTATGAACCCAGAAGACGTCCCCAAGACCGCCATCACTACTCCGTTTGGCACAAACACCTTCAATTACTCCTGTTTTGGCCTTCGTAATGCGGGGGCAACGTTTCAACGTCTCATAGATGGCATCTTAGGGGACCTCCCTTTCTGTGTATGTTATGTGGACGACATACTTGTGTTCTCCTCCTCAAAAGAGGAACACCTCCGTCACCTGCGCATCGTGCTCGACCGCCTGCAACAAAACGGCCTTATAGTCCGGTACGACAAGTGTACCTTTGGCGCCAACGAAGTGTCGTTTTTAGGGCACCGTATCACTCCTGAAGGAGTCCATCCACTCCCTGAGAAGGTAGCAGCCGTTCAGAATTTCCCCGCGCCCTCGACCGTCAAAGCTCTGCAGGAATTCTTAGGCATGATCAACTATTATCACCGTTTTCTGCCAGCCATTGCCGCCACTCTTGCTCCCCTCTACGCCTCCCTCAACGGCAAGCCAAAGGACCTGAAGTGGGGTCCCCTTCAAGAAGTAACCTTCTGCAATGCAAAGAAGGCCCTATCAACTGCTGCGGCTCTCACTTTTCCCATCCCACACGCCCCTCTCCTTCTCTCCACCGATGCCAGCGACGTCGCTATTGGTGCAGTACTCGAGCAGGTGGTCAAAGGCTCGCCCCGCCCATTGGCCTTCTTCAGCAGAAAACTGTCCAATCAGAATTGGGTTATTCTACCTTCGATCGAGAATTTTTGGCGGTGCACTTGGCTGTCCGTCACTTTCGCCATTTTTTAGTAGGTACGCCCTTCGTCATTCGCACAGACCACATGGCTCTGGTGCACGCCTTCACTCGACAGTCTGACGCCTGGTCCGCCCGTCAACGCCAACATCTCTCCGCCGTGGCTGAATACAATTGCACCCTCCAATACGTCCGTGGGAAAATGAATCCCGTTGCCGATGCCCTGTCAAGAAACACGTTGGCTGCCGTTCAACTGGGATTGGATTACAACGCCCAGGCTGAAGCCCAACGACAGGATCCAGAGTATCAAGCTTGTATAACATCCTGCACGTCCCTTCGTTGGGAAGATTTTCCCCTCGAAGACTCCAACACCACCCTCCTCTGTGTCGTCAGTACTGGTAGAAAGCGACCTTGGATTCCTGCTCCCATACGCCGACAGGTGTTTGATTTCATCCACGGCCTTTCACATCCCTCGTGCCGTTCTACTGCACAGCTGCTGAAGGCAAAGTTCATTTGGCACGGCATTTCTAAGGATGCTAAGGATTGGGTCCGCGCCTGTACTTTTTGCCAAACTTCCAAAGTACATCGACACACGGATTCAGGAGTGGGCACCTTTCCTCAACCTCAGCGTCGTTTCGTACACATTCACGTCGACGTTGTAGGCCCCCTACCCACATCACAAGGACATCGTTACCTGTTTACCGTCATCGACCGCTCCACTCGTTGGCCTGAAGCCATTCCCATGGAAAATGCAATGTCCGCCTCATGTACATCTGCCTTACTCTCTTGATTGATTTCAAGATTCGGTATCCCTGAGCAAATTACTTCTGACAGGGGAACCACCTTCACCTCTCAATTGTGGACGTCATTAGCGAATCTCCTGGGCATCACCCTACATCAGACAACGGCCTACAACCCCGCTGCCAATGGAATGGTTGAACGTTTTCATCGCACCCTCAAAGCAGCTTGGATGTCCCGCTGCAAGGATTGCAACTGGTTTACTCAGCTTCCCTGGGTCCTCCTTGGACTAAGGACCACTCCTAAAGACGCCCTCAACGTCTCGGCAGCTGAAATGGTGTATGGCGATCCGTTGGTCGTCCCTGCCGAATTTTTTCCTTCTACAACCTCCTCCGACGATCTCCAGCGCATACGTCACGTCGTGGGAAAATTTACTCCGTGACGCCAGACTTACAAGCCCCCAGCGAAGCATCACATACCAACGGACTTGCACTCTGCAACGCACGTCTTCCTGCGCAACGACACCAGCAAGCCACCACTAACGCCCCCTTACACGGGCCCTTTCCTTGTGATCCGACGCAGTCCGAAAGCATTCCTCCTAAACATTCGGGGCAAATAAGACTGGATCTCCATTGATCGTCTAAAACCTGCTTATCTTCTGCCAGATGACCCGACCACAGTTCACCTCTTTAGATCAGGGCGCCCTATTTAACATGTACAGTATGTCATTTTTAGGGGGGGAGCCATGTACCAACCGTGTTTCACACAATTGTACATAATTCCTTTTGTATATATTATGCTTGTATCTTCGCTCTTCCCTCACACTAAAACGAACATGGAAATTCATGTCTGGTTTTTCCTCTGTAATATTGTCTGTCTTGTGAACTTGTTATGTCCTGTTGCCTTGAGGTTTTGTATATAAAGAGAATGTTCTAAAATAATATAACTCGGTCGTTTCCAACCTGCCTTTGAGTTCACAGCCTTACTCGGCGCCGTCACAACATCCTCACACAAATACATTTATCAAATTTAATTTATTCATACGAACACAAAAACTGTTCTGTCAACTTCCTTCTCCAAATGCTAGATGAAAGTGACAAAAAAAAATTTATATTTTCCTTCCTCATAAAGACTTGTGGCAAATCCCAAGTCCATTAACAGTTTTCACGAATTATTCATTTGTGTTATAGAAGTCATAAACTAAAAATATAAAATATATAAAGGCAAGTGTTACGCATGACTAGAAAGACCATTCACATGGTTTCTTCCTCTTAAATGCAACACAATCGGGAAGTTTGAAGCAGACGACAGAAACCAAGATATCTGCGAAGGTGATTTCACCAAGTACTCGAATACTAACGTTTACCTTTCCTCGGGAAACATTGTAATGTTCAAATGTTTAGGAGGAGGAAACATTTGGTAAATGCCTTCATCATTCCAGTTCAGATTGTCTTAATTGCTGAGGCCAACTTCTTTCTCAAATAAATTACAGAATTTATTCGTTATTACTGAAATCAAATTCCTTTTAAATCTCCTATTGACATCTTCAGAACACACCAGACGCACAAGGTCTGCTGCAATGTAACGCAATTCAAGTTTAATGACTTAAAACTTTCTTTTATTGAAACATACAGTTTTGATTTATCCATCCTTTATGGGACTAATTGTTAGTTTCACTAAACATTCATAGATCAGTTACCAACCAATAGAGAGAGAGAGAGAGAGAGAGAGAGAGAGAGAGAGAGAGAGAGAGAGAGAGAGAGAGAGAGAGAGATCATTGTGATGATGTGGGATGTATTTTGAAATATGATGAAAAGAGCTGATGTAGATCAATTATGCTGTTGAATATGATATTGCATTTACAATATGAGGATATGATGAAATTATGAAGTATATTATTTGAACTGTAATGTTGTAAAAGATTAAAAAAGAACTTTTAAGGATTGGTGTTGTTAATTCTATTGGGATAAAGAGAATAATATCTAAAATAAAATATGTTTGATTAAACATATCATCGATTAATTGAGACAGTGTTGTACCAACCGTGTGTCACACAATTGTACATAATTATTTTGTATATATTATGCTTGTATCTGCGCTCTTCCCTCGCACTAAAAAGAACCTGAATGATCATGTCTCCGTTTTGCTCTGTAACATTGTCTGTCTCTCGAACAGGTCATGTCCTGTTGCCTTGAGGTTTTGTATATAAAGATGAGTGTTCCTTAATAAATAACTCAGTCGTTTCCAATCTGCCTTTGAGTTCACAACTCCTCTCTCGGCCCGTCACATTGGTGACCCCGGAAGTCGACTCGCTCCCAATGCCTTCCACCCCAATAGCGTATGACGTCCTCAAATCATACCTTCTGCAGCAGTACTCACAGTCGCCAGCCACCCGTATAGCAAAGCTTTTTCAGCTCTCGCAACAACCGTTGGGGGACCAAAGGGATTCGCTTGCCCTCAGGGAAATGACCAGTATCACTCGCCTTCAACCTGCCGCAGACGGCTCTCCTCGTGAGGTGAACCTACTCCGTGCCCTTTGCATACGCCGTTTACCTGAACCTGTGCGCGCTGCCATACCCGATGTCAATAGTTTACCCATAAAGGACTTGATGACCAAAGCCGACGCCCTTATGGACAGCCACTTCAAGAGCTCCATCAACGCCTCCACCCCTGACGACGAGGATGACTATTCAACGTCAACCGAAGCAGACATGAATGCCGTAGGACATACACGCCTACCCCGTGACGTGCCGAAGCGGCAACAAAGCCGCCCACCACCCACCAATCGCTCGCGCCCAAACGAACGACTTCTACAGCCACTTACTACCTCCCATCCGCCGCAGTTTTGCTACTACCACTTCAGATTCGGGGCAACCGCGAAGAAATGTGCCAAAGATTGATAGTGGCCAAAAAACGTGTAAGTAGGTCATCGCTTGTGGCGGTGGCCTCCCATGTTTCAAATCTTTTCTTTTTACAGGATGCAGGAACGGGCGTGCGATTTTTGGTAGACACGGGTGCGTGTCGTTCTCTTTGGCCAAGGAAACTCTTCAAGGCACAACGTAGTCTGTCTACATCTGCCGACGTCCGCTTGGTAGCTGCCAACGGATCTGCGATACCCACCTACGGTTACGAGAACCTCACATTATCGTTCGGAAACGGTAAATTCAATTGGAAGTTTCTCGTTGCTGACGTCACAATGCCAATCCTCGGTGCGGATTTCCTCTCTCATTTCCACCTTCTGGTCGATGTCGCCCACTGACAATTGGTCAACGCAGTCTCGTACTTGTCGACACCTCTTCAACCCGCCCCCTCTAACCTCGCTCTCCACATCAGCGCACCCACGGATGCCTACGCCCACCTCCTCACGTCGTACCCGGAAGTTTTCCGTCCAGAACTTCGCCAAACGCCCACGGTTCCTGCCAAGCACGGTATTTACCACCCTATCAAGACGACGGGACCCCCAGTCTTCGCAAAATTCAGACGTCTGGCACCGGAACGATTGGCAGCCGCCAAACAGACGTTCGACGAAACGGAGAAAATGGCCCTTTAACAAAAGGCCTCCAGCCCATGGTCATCACCCTTACACATCATTCTGAAGAAAGACGGCTCCCTCCGTCCGTGCGGGGATTACAGGCACCTGAATATGCAAACAGAACCGGATCACTACCCCCTCCCAAATATTGCCGATGTAACCTCCTACCTGCACAAAGCTAAGGTTTTCTCTACGCTCGACCTCCTAAAGGGGTATTATCAGGTGCCTATGAACCCAGAAGACGTCCCCAAGACCGCCATCACTACTCCGTTTGGCACAAACACCTTCAATTACTCCTGTTTTGGCCTTCGTAATGCGGGGGCAACGTTTCAACGTTTCATGGATGGCATCCTAGGGGACCTCCCTTTCTGTGTATGTTATGTGGACGACATACTTGTGTTCTCCTCCTCAAAAGAGGAACACCTCCGTCACCTGCGCATCGTGCTCGACTGCCTGCAACAAAACGGCCTTGTAGTCCGGTATGACAAGTGTACCTTTGGCGCCAACGAAGTGTCGTTCTTAGGGCACCGTATCAGTCCTGAAGGAGTCCATCCCCTCCCTGAGAAGGTAGCAGCCGTTCAGAATTTCCCCACGCCCTCGACCGTCAAAGCTCTGCAGGAATTCTTGTGCATGATCAACTATTATCACCGTTTTCTGCCAGCCATTGCCGCCACTCTTGCTCCCCTCTACGCCTCCCTCAAGGGCAAGCCAAAGGACCTGAAGTGGGGTTCCCTTCAAGAAGCAGCCTTCTGCATTGCAAAGAAGGCCCTATCAACTGCTGCGGCTCTCACTTTTCCTATCCTACACGCCCCTCTCCTTCTCTCCACCCATGCCAGCGACGTTGCTATTGGTGCAGTAATCGAGCAGGTGGTCAAAGGCTCGCCCCGCCCATTGACCTTCTTCAGCAGAAAACTGTCCAAGGCAGAATCGGGTTATTCTACCTTCGATCGAGAATTGCTGGCGGTGCACTTGGCTGTCCGTCACTTTCGCCATTTCTTAGAAGGTACGCCCTTCGTCATTCGTACAGACCACATGCTTCTGGTGCACGCCTTCACTCAACAGTCTGACGCCTGGTCCGCTCGTCAACGCCGACATCTCTCCGCTGTGGCTGAATACTATTGCACCCTCCAATACGTTTACCGTTTGCCGTCATCGACCGCTCCACTCGTTGGCCTGAAGCCATTCCCATGGAAAATGCAACGTCCGCCTCATGTACATCTGCCTTACTCTCTGGATGGATTTCAAGATTCGGTATCCCTGAGCATATTACTTCTGACAGGGGAACAACTTTCACCTCTCAATTATGGACGTCATTAGCGAATCTCCTGGGCATCACCCTACATCAGACAACGGCCTACAACCCCGCTGCCAATGGAATGGTTCAACGTTTTCATCGCTCCCTCAAAACAGCTTTGATGTCCCGCTGCAAGGATTGCAACTGGTTTACTCAGCTTCCCTGGGTCCTCCTTGGACTAAGGACCACTCCTAAAGACGCCTTCGGCATCTCGGCAGCCGAAATGGTGTATGGCGACCCGTTGGTCGTCCCTGCCGAATTTTTTCCTTCTACAACCTCCTCCGACGATCTCCAGCGCATACGTCACGTCGTGGGAAAATTTACTCTGTGCCGCCAGACTTAAAAGCCCCCAGTGAAGCATCACATACCAACGGACTTGCACTCTGCAACGCACGTCTCCCTGCGCAACGACACCAGCAAGCCACCACTAACGCCCCCTTACACGGGCCCTTTCCTTGTGATCCGACGCAGTCCGAAAGCATTCCTCCTAAACATTCGGGGCAAAGAAGACTGGGTCTCCATTGATCGTCTAAAACCTGCTTATCTTCTGCCAGATGACCCGCCTACAGTTCGCCTCTCTAGATCAGGTCGCCCTATTTAACATGTACAGTATGTCATTTTTAGGGGGGGAGCCATGTACCAACCGTATGTCACACAATTGTACATAATTATTTTGTATATATTATGCTTGTATCTGCGCTCTTCCCTCGCATTAAAAAGAACCTGAATGATCATGTCTCCGTTTTGCTCTGTAACATTGTCTGTCTCTCGAACAGGTCATGTCCTGTTGCCTTGAGGTTTTGTATATAAAGAAGAGTGTTCCTTAATAAATAACTCAGTCGTTTCCAATCTGCCTTTGAGTTCACAACTCCTCTCACGGCCCGTCACAGTGTAATACCAGAGACGTTGATAGAGAAGTGACGTCCCATTTTGATGGAATTGAGATGTTTTGAATGATGTTGTTGATGATATATGATGATATAAGACATATGATTGCTCTCTTTCTTAATCAGAATTGTAACTAAATTTCATAAATCATAAAACAGGGTGATATGTCAGTGTAATTAACAGATATAATGAAGACTGACTTAACCCTGGATTATTCAATCGTTGCTGTCGTTCCAGGCTGTGTTGGTGTCCTTTTTTCTTAATGTCTGTGATGAGGAATGAAGAAACCATGCATTTTGTGGTGATTTATACATGCTGTGATTTTGTATATAATAAATCCCATTTATTTCATATAATAGTTATAGGATATATATATATATATATATATATATATATATATATATATATATATATATATATATATATATATATATATATATATATATATATATATATATATATATATATATATATATATATATATATATATATATATATATATATATATAGAGAGAGAGAGAGAGAGAGAGAGAGAGAGAGAGAGAGAGAGAGAGAGAGAGAGAGAGAGAGAGATTGTGGTACTCGGATGTGATGGCAAAAGTTATTGTTTTAAACTGCTTCCTTTATTATTACATTATGAATGTCGATGCTATTCAAGAGCTATAACTTTAAATTCTTCACCCTACTAAATAACATCTTTAATTGACATATTTCTTCAAGTTATAAACAATTTGCCTTATAATATAAGTAAATCAAGTTGGAGATCCCTTAATAAATATAATGGTCGTTTAACGCCAATTGTCATTCCATAGTTTAGTGTTAGGAAAGCAGCGCTCGGGGTCAAGACAGAACTCTATGTCATAAATCAGTTTTACGAAGCAAGGACATTAAAGTCTTGCTTCAAAGTGGTTATTTGGAGCATCAATAGATGTCATTGCACACACTCAACTACTAGGCGGACGGTTCAATTCTACTAGGCGAGGGAGTAAGGTTGTCAATTTTATCTTTAAATGATTATTTCTATTTGATATGATTATCGTTTTTACATTATAATAACGCATAATCATATCAATTAAGTGAATGTATATGTTGCGTATGTATGGACGTAATTTGATTCTCAATGAGAATCTTATAATTCGAATGCACTGTATTTTCGACCCTCGGTGATGATGGTGTCACCCAGTTGTGACGTTATGGGCTTCACAAGGAGATCTCAGCTCTGCTTCCCTGTTCTGCCAATAGATGGACTCAGCGTGCACTTTTGGAGAATTAGAATAGTTTTGCGAGAGGGGGGACTGGATTACGGTTGTGGAGGTAAGGGGGTCAAAGCAGTTCCGCCAAGTAGTTTACACCAGGTATATGATTGGGCGTTTAACACTTTATGTGGTTTTGTTAGAGCTTAGGCAAAAATGTATATACTATGGTATTTTCACAGTTTTTGATAAAAAAAAACTTATAAAGCAACATACTATGATATAAGTGTTAATATATGGCCACAGGAGATGTATTATAAACAAGGTTTTTCTTTCATTTACCCCTGAAATCGGTATTTGAAAAAATTGTCATTGTCATAAAGCTTTTGTTCATGAACATGTGAATACATTTTATATGTTTTCAAAATAGTTACATGCATAAGAATAACAGAATAGGGAACCATATTATTTATTTAGTCATTTAAACAATAAATAGACAATGGTAAACCCCTAATAGTTCGTAATTTGTGTTAGATTTATTTATTAATTTCCCCAGCTCGTAATCCTTTCCTCCCTCTTTTATTAGTCTGCTTTCAACAATGCCAGTCGTAAGGACAAATGAAGAAATAGAAAGTAATTAAGACTGAGAGTAAGATGCCTATAGGCTACATATGAAGCTCAATGGAAATTTGATAATTTAAAGCATAATTATGTGAGTGAATGTAAGGCTAGACTATACCTTGAGAAATATCACCACTCTACAGCAAATGTATTTGAATTAGATTAGGTAATGGGCCGAATAGCCGCGCTAGTACCTATTTAGTTTAGTGATTTTATTTCTTTATAGTAGATTAGAACTCAACAACATTAAGAGAAAGTTGCCTCTTCCATGAAAAAAAAGCTTTGATTATAACCATACAATCAGTAACTGAAAATAACCATTTACAGTTTTGGTGTTCATGAAGATATGTTATTATCGAATTTGATTTTAATTAATATGAACTTCTTAAATCATTGATTTCTGCAGATTATGTGCTTGAATGGAGAAGTATTTTGTGAACACAATTATTATTTCTCCCTAACTAAATCGAGAGAGAGAGAGAGAGAGAGAGAGAGAGAGAGAGAGAGAGAGAGAGAGAGAGAGAGAGAGAGAGGCATGCAGTCGATTCTAGAACCCCTATCACACCTCAACACGAATACCACAGGATGGTTTTTATATCCCACTGCGTTAACTTGATTGATTGAAGGTTCATATATGTAATCGTGAATATTAATTGCTT
>NC_090758.1:61671975-61679475 GCF_036898095.1 Palaemon carinicauda | reverse complement strand
TGCGAATCAGTGGGCTGCCGCCTATTAGTTAAAGGTAGTATATCTTTGAACTATATAGGGGTAGATGCCGGTCGGTACGTGCGCCGGCACGTACCGGCGCATGCTGGCCGATAAAACAGCATGCGATGTACAGCAGTTACTATATTTGTAGTGTAGTACACACTGCGTTAATAAAACTACAGTACAGAGTTTGTGATAACACTGAAGTTTTTCAATATACTTAATATTATCTTGTACAGCCTTTTGCTGAGACCGTACAATATATAAAAAGTGAGTTTTTTCTGTTTTCTTTCTATCCCGTATATTAAAACTTTATATCAAAGTGTGAACTACATCTTAAATTTCCGTTTAGGAAATTACATAAGGTATTCTAGAATAGAATTAACTTTAGTTTTAATATCTTGGGAGGTTACAGCAATTGACCGGACAGGAAATACAAGTATGTGTCTTTCCTTCATTCTTTTATAGCTTTTACATATAAGCTAAATGTTTCAATATAAGTGAAAAGCCTTCACTTGATACTCATGGATTTTTCTTCTCTTTACAGGAGGACCATCCGAAGTGCGGGAGTGTGTTCTGTAATGTCCGCAGTAAGAAATTCTGTGGACATCAACTTTGCAGGAGGCACTCAGCATGCGCAGCCTCCAGAGATGATCTCCGGTATTGGGACCCTCAGGTTTGTACTGTTTGTTCTAACCTGATTACCGAGGCTTTTGACGACCCTAAGTCGACGGAGTCAAGGGTTGCTGACAGGGAAATGTTAGAATCCTGGATGAGGGGTTTTCAGAAAAACACCTCAGGTCCCTACCTTCCAAATGAGAAGATGAGGGCCTACCTTTTCCCTAAAGCATCGGCTGATGCAATCATCCCCTAGCCTCAGGTGGAGATAACAACGGCTCAGAATTCGGTAGATTCTGAAGTCTTGGCCGCCCTTCAAGACATCCAATTGGATGATAAGATGTCGGAGGTGTCGGATTTTACTGAAAAGGACCTTCAAGGAGAAGGTCTGGAGGAGGAGCTGTTCCAGGCTCCTCAAGTAGAAGAGGAAGAAATTGACGAGGTGTCGGTTACATCGGTTCCGGACCCAGAACCTGTTCCCTCTACTTCGTCTGCTATCCCAGATGAACTTGGAAGGACTCTTTCTTCCATAGTTGAGATGATTCAACAAATTCAAAGGAAGAATAATAAGAAGGAAGCTGCATGAAACTGGAGATACGTAGACTTGCAGCATCATGTGGGCCCCAGAAGCGACTCAGCGTAAAGGATCTTCCTTTGTGCTCGGACACCAATCCTTGGAAGTATTCCGAACACATGCCAATGACAACCGGGAAGATCGTGATTTCAGAAAAGTTGGGAGCAATTCCGCTGGAAGAGGTGGAATTTTGGCCCAACAAAGATTCTTATTCGGAGTGCTTTGTCCGTGTTAGGAAGGAGCCAGCCTCAAAGGAGGAGACTGAGCCAAAGGAGGCGATAGTTTTTTACCATAGTAAAGCTCAGGCGTTACTAGCGAGATCGATGAAAGAGAGGGGCTTCACGAACTCAAAGGTGCCAGCCTTGAGTAAGAAGCTTCCATCCTTTGTGGCCTCATCTACAAGAGCCTTTCCCTTCATGGAAAAGGGATATAAGGCAGCCTTAAAGGTGGTGAAGGCAGGGAAACCATGCCCCTCCTTGGAGGAGTGCAAGCCATTATCCTTGACCTTGCCCTTGGACTAAGAAGACTGGAAGGACGTACACCCTACCTTCTCAGTTGGGAAGCTGGAAGCTGATATTGCTGAGCATCAGTTCAGTGAGGAACTTCCAAAACTTTCGGAGGTTCTCTTGCGTAGAGAGCAAGAGACAAAGGAAAGACTTGCGGCATCGATGTCGTTGCAAACGACATTAGAAACGATGGCAAGTGACCCAGAGAACCAGGACATGTTCATGGTAGTGGCCAAAACCCATCTGGCCACAGTTACGAAGGATCTCTATAGCTTTATTAAAGCTATGAGAGCCAGTAGAGAGTTCGTGTTTGCCTCGGCTGCGGTGAGGCACGAACCAAGGAAACAGATCTCCTCTCGTATCTGAGTTAAAGACCTCTTTCCCAATGAAGCGGATTAAGAGGTAGAAGGCAAAAAGGCCTAGGCTATCCTCTCGGCCGGCTAAACCCTACCGACAGCAACAACAACAACAACCTCCTGTGACCGCGTTGCCTCAGATAGTAGCACAACCTCCAACCAAGTACCAGGTGGTACCTGAACAAGTGGCGACACAGTCGCCAGTTTTTAACCCAGCCTTCGAAAGGCAGACTTCTTCCTTTCGTTCGAGAGCTAGAGGAACATCCAGAGGTTCTTCTAGATGCCCTTCAAAAGGAAGGGGATACAGGGGAGGACGCGGTCAAGGAGGCAAGGCCTCAGGTCCACAACAGCAGAAATGAGATACTTCCAGTAGGAGGGAGACTACAGCTATCTAGGGATCGCTGGACCTTCGATCCCTTGGCCATAGCCCAATCAAAAATGAACTAGGTTGGAACTGGAGCAGTCCTCCACCTCAATTGCCTAAATT
Organism: Palaemon carinicauda; assembly: GCF_036898095.1. Lineage (NCBI taxonomy): Eukaryota > Metazoa > Arthropoda > Malacostraca > Decapoda > Palaemonidae > Palaemon > Palaemon carinicauda. Next base: position 61,676,934 of record NC_090758.1, on the reverse strand, counting down.
CTTCCAATACTCAACCCCCGTTCTGGATGAATATGTCCGAGAACTCTTAGACATAAGAGTAATCCGGAATTTAAGTCCATACAATTCCAAGGAAGGCTGTTTTGTGTTCCAAAGAAGGACTCAGAAAAACTCATAGTTATTCTAGACTTGTCGCCACTCGACAAGTTCATTGTGAACTACAAGTTCAGAATGCCTCACGCTTCAGCACATATGGACCCTACTGCCCAGAAGGGCATATACTGTCTCTATAGACTTTTCTGACGCTTATTGGCACGTTCCAATTAATCGTCACCTCTCCTCCTACCTAGGCCTCAAGATATATAGAAAACTTTATGCCTTCAGAGCCTTGCCTTTTGGGCTAAACATAGCCCCAAGGATTTTCACGAAGCTTGTGAACGCAGCCGTCCATCAATTACGCCTAAAGGGGATCCAAGTTGTAGCCTACTTGGACAACTGGCTGGTGTGGGCAGCATCCAGGACAGAATGCATGCAAGCTTCTAAGATAGTGATCCAGTTCCTGGAACATCTGGGATTCAAGGATTAACATAAAAAAGTCTCGACTTTCTCCAGCTCAAAAACTTCAGTGGTTAGGAATCCACTGGAATTTGGAGTCACATCGACTTTCCATTCCTGGTAAGAAGAGGAAAGAAATAGCAGGATCTGTCAAGAGACTATTGAAATCCAAATGGATGTCAAGATGCGAACAGGAGAGAGTGTTGGGCTCTCTATAGTTTGCTTCGATTAGAGATCCAGTGCTAAGAGCACAGCTAAAGGATGCAACAGGAGTCTGGAGAAAGTACGCATCAAACGCGCAAAGAGATCTAATAAGACCACTACCGACTCGACTGCGAACGCTTCTCAAGCCGTGGTCCAATGCCAAGCAATTGAAGAAATCAATACTTCTTTAACCTCCTCCCCCGTCAGTAAATATCCACACAGACACTTCAAAGGAAGGCTTGGGAGGTCATTCTCATCAGATGAGGGTCAAAGGAGCTTGGTCCAATCTTTTCAAGTCATTTCACATCAACTTTCTAGAAGCCATGTCAGTTCTTCTGACACTAAAGAAAGTATCTCCTCGCCACTCGACCCACATAAGACTGGTTCTAGACAGTGGGGTGATAGTTAGATGACTGAATCGACAAGGGTCGAGGTCACCTCAAATCAACCAAGTGATTTTGGCCATATTCCGTTTGGCAGAATGGAAGAAATGGCACATGTCAGCCATTCACATTCAAGGGTTCCGAAATGTGATAGCTGACGCTCTATCCAGGTTTACACCTATAGAGTCAGAATGGTCCTTTGACGCAGGATCGTTCTTCTTCATTTCGAGCCAAGTCCTGGAGCTGCAGATAGACCTCTTTGCGACGAAAGATAACAAGAATATAGATTGTTACGTGTTCCCATATGAGGATCCACTAGCGGAGGCAGTGGACGCTATGTCCCTACACTGGAACAGATGGTCCAATATTTATCTGTTCCCTCCACACAAACTCCCTTTGAAGGTTCTCGATAAGCTGAGATCCTTCAAAGGAAAAGCAGCAATAGTGGCCCACAAGTGGCCAAATAGCGTGTGGTTCCCTCTGGCATTGGAACTACGACTAAAACTCGTACCGCTACCGGATCCATCCCTTTCTCAGCAAGTACAGAAGTCGACTGTCTTCGCTCCATCACAGAAAACACGGAACCTACATCTTATTATTTTCTCTCCTTAGCGATGAGAAAAAGATTCGGTGTTAAAAGTCAGTTTAGACTTTTGGAGGAAACCAGAAGACATTATGAGGCTTCAAGGAAGAAATAGATATCCTTTGTCAAGGCGAAGAAACCAAAAGAAATCTCGACAGATTCCTATTTATCATTCTTCATTGACCTTCATGAGCAAGGTTTATTAGCCAACACAATTCAATTGTTGAAGCCTGCCTTGACAAATCAGATACCATATTCCTTTCAGGTCGACCTGTCTAACGACGTTCTTAATGAACTACAAAGGCCCATGCTGGGTTTAGCCCTTCAGCGCCTCCAAAGACTCTTTGCATGGTCACTAGATAAGATTCTTCATTGTGTATAAATAATGGACAATGAGGAATACACTTAGAAGGTTTTGAATTTAAGTCATATTTCTGTTTGTACTCGCTTTGGGAGCCAGAGTTAGTGAAATAGTGGCTCTCTCTAGAGAGGAAGGCCACGTCCAGTTCTTGGAGGGAGAACTGAATCTATTTCCAGACCCAACGTTTCTTACCAGGAACTAGCTACCCACAAACAGGTGGGGTCCCCAGAGAATCTGCCCTCTGAAGGAAGATGCATCTCTATGTCCAGTGGAGTGCCTAAAGGTCTATCATCATAGAACTTCAGACTTTATGGGAAAACAGCTGTTCAGAAGAGAAACCCTGGGTTCAAAGTTTTCTATAACTAAGGGCGAAAATCACCCATGTTATTCGCAGAACGGATCCAGACAGTACACCCGTTAGTCATGATCCGAGGAGAGTTACCTCATCCATAAAATTTCTTTAATTATATGGACTTTGAACACCCTTGTTTGTACACCTGCTAGTAGTCATCCAATGGGTTCTTTATGCAGTATGCGAAGCAAGTGGAGCAGCTTAAGAGGTCTGTGGTAGCAACAGGTAGAATTCTTTAACCTTCTGTTTTAAATCTGCAAGGAAGAGTGTAATTAATTTGGGATGATTAATTAAGAGGGTGCGTGTGTAGTCACTGTATGTTACTACACACTGTGCAATAGGCCACGAAAGTGTCCTTACGAACTGTTCCATTGACATCGGTGAACTATAGCATAATACGGACACTTTTGCCAAGTTTTTTTTACGCTAGTGTAAATAAACAGTATACAGACTATATCATTATCAATAATAATTCAATTCAAGTGGCAAATCTGTTTCCTAGTAGTCGAAACAATATTTTCTGTTGACTGTTTTTCTTTATGCTTTAACGCATATCATCCATATTTTATAAATTTTATAAATGTTGATCTGATACATACGTTTATTGAATTTTAATAATCTAGTTCATAGTGAACCCTACGTCTTATTCGCCCACACTCATTTTATTAGAAATGTACTGAGCATTAAGATTGAAATATGGATATTCTTATCATGGTATGTCTTTTAAGACTGTTCCCTGACTCAAGCAAAAGTCCACTCACTTTAACCCTTCCTTTGGAAGGGTTGATGTGGTACCCTAGCGGGATAGTGGCAAAGAGGCAAAATTTGTTCCTATGCAGATACAACCATTATCCAATAGTTAATAAGAGTAGTCACATTGGGGAAGGTGTCACAAATTCATACTGACATTGGTGACTCTTATACAAACTTTGCTTTATAATGTATAGGGCGAGACCACTATACAAGCTTGTGATTTGTCATCCATAGTTATTACGTACTCCTCAATACTTTTTCCAGAGTCTAGTACGACTCTTCCCTGTAGGGGGCAGGAAGCACTAACATAGTTCATGCTTAGATGGAATGATGTATGACGGTAACATCATAGGTCTCTAGGTCTAGACAGACCAGGAAAATACTTTCTTGAAAGTACGGCACCGATTGAGAATCCACGGATACAGTAATGCTCTGGTAAACTTCCATCAGGACGACATGGCTTGAGCCCAAAAAACGGATTTTGAGCGAAGCAAAAAATCTATTTTTAGGTGAGGTAGCCAAGTCGTCCTGATGGACCCACCCTTTCTTTTATTGTAAAAGGGCTTATTGACCCCTCCCTATAATAGAGTATCTGTAGCACCTCGTATATCGCTACAAGGAATAAAGAGGGCGCTACCGCCTTCATCAAATACACACTGGAAACGGAATAGGAGAGATGCCTTATGAGCGGCTCTCTTTTCATTCTCGTTTCAGATTCTTGTCACTGTAACCCCTTGAAGCGTTAATACTGTTCGGGGTGAGCATAGCTATGTGACGTGTCAAGAATACGTCCTCTGATATTATGCGATATCCCTGTGAGATTATTTAGGGATATTCGCTGCTGGAGTTAGAATTCTGGATACCTTAAGGTAAAATTCTCTGGGAATATCACTGTAGTCAAATATACCCTAGGAAGCTACCTATCAGGAACTTCCATCAGGACGACATGGCTACCTCACCCAAAAATACATTTTTCGCTTCGTTCAAAATCCGTTTTATATATATATACATATATATATATATATATATATATATATATATATATATATATATATATATATATATTATATATATATAATATTATATATATATATATATATATATATATATAATATATATATATATATACATATATATATACATATATATATATATATATATATATATATATATATATATATATATATATATATAAATATATATATATATATATATATATATATATATATATATATATATATATATATATATATATATATATAATATATATAAATATATATATATATATATATATATATATATATATATATATATATAATATATATATATATATAAATAGATAGATAGATAGATAGAGAGATACCTGCATAAAAATAAGAAATGGAGAGAGAGAGAGAGAGAGAGAGAGAGAGAGAGAGAGGAGAGAGAGAGAGAGAGAGAGAGAGAGAGAGAGAGAGAGAGAGAGAGAGAGAGATTGTTTTAATCAATTTATTGCGCCCATTGGCGTCAGACATTTGAGTACATGGTATTACAGTAATATCGTTTACATGTACATTGTAATTCAGTTATACCTAAAGAATAAAAAAAAAGTATATACAGACATTTAAGTACATATTTAAACAGCATTGTTTACATCTATAGCATATAATGAAGGTTATACAAAGGAATACAAAATAAAGTATAGACAGATATTCAGTACATATCAAAAATAATATTGCTCATTTCTATATATTTATGGTTATGCAAATGAATTCATATGGATTACAAATTAAATCTAGTTTGATTTCTTAGGTAGGTTGTACCTATCTTT
>NC_090758.1:61656975-61666975 GCF_036898095.1 Palaemon carinicauda | reverse complement strand
CTCTCTTCTCTCTCTTCTCTCTCTCTCTCTCCCTCCTCTCTCTCTCTCTCTCTCTCTTGATACTTTTTTTTTTCATTTTAGAAATTCTGATATCCCTATTCTATTTACAAGTAAATTCGATGATTCAATGATTGATATGATAGTTATATTTATTCTTTGTGTGTGTGTGTTTGTGTGTGTGTGTGTGTAAACTGTAGCCAAAAACATTCCGGCATTTGTTTTACTTAATAATATCTATCTTATTCATTCTAAGGCAAAAGACCTTTAAAAAACATCATATTTAATTTCCCGTTTAAATTACCTCCGAAAAACAAACAAATAAATCGTAAATGAGTTTTTCATCCTTTATTATATTCTTCTTTCATCTTAATAATTTTTTTCTATTCGAAACAAATCTCATCTTTGCTCGAATGTAACATTAAACACCATCCTTTACGATTTTCCTCGTTGATCCTTATCCTATAATTAGAGGATTTTTCCTTTTCATTTTCTTTACCTGTTTTTTGTGTTTCTATTCTTAATTGGGATTTGTCGTTAAATTTTTCCAATTACGTATTCATTCTTTGTGTCCTAATCATATTATTTACATTTATCTATTTGTATAATATCTTTTAATTCCTTTCAGTCGTTGCATTGCATCATAAAAAGAAAAAAAAAAGTATTATTTGAATCAAATTAGATCACAAATTTGCACACACCACACACCTTATATATATATATATATATATATATATATATATATATATATATATATATATATATATATATATATATATATATATACATATATATGTATATATATATATATATATATATATATATATATATATTATATATATATATATATATATATATAAATATACATATATATGTATATGTATATATATATATATATATATATATATATATATATATATATTATATACATATATATATACATATATATGTATACATATATATATATATATATATATATATATATATATATATATATATATATATATATATATATATATATATATATATATATATATATATATATTTAAATATGGGTATAATCCATCTATACATAAGTATCTATACGTAAAATGTATGCAATCATGAACTTCAATTGACCATAAAAACTCCATCATTGATATATAGAAAGTGTGTGCGTCCAATTCATATATATATATATATATATATATATATATATATATTATATATATATATATATATATATATATATATATATATATATATATGTATATATATATACATATATATATATATATATATATTATATATATATATATATATATATATATATATATATATATATATATATACAACGAGTTGGTTTGTTTATTAATTTATCTGTGTTTCTGTGGACAGGATTATGTCAAAACTACTCAATGGATTTTGACAAAATTTTCACAAAAGATAGATCTTAATTCATGGATTACTGCGTTAAATATTGGAGATGATTTGGATCTGAATCAAAATTCTAGATCCAAATTGGCATTTTTCATAGTTTTAAAGATTACATTAAAACAAATTGACTTGGATATTCTCCCAATGTTTCTCATCTTTCCTCACTAGAATATGAATATCCAGCATCAATCCTCGTCTCTTATTTCATAGAGAAGTCAAACGCCAGAGAATGGAACACCGATCGTAAGTGAATCCAATGTTGCCTTTCCACTCAGGTGAATTTCATTTCATTCAAATTTCCAGAGTCCATCGCTTCCCATTCACACATAAGTTTGAACGCAAAGTCTTCTGTTGTCAAGAGATTCAGGCACAAGAACTCTACTTCTCTCTGTTTAGAGGCTGATAGAGCGAAGCAATTTTATAGGGGAAATATTTACCTCTGGCAACGAAGTTGAAAGGAGGTTATGTTTTCACAGCTGATTGCGTGTTTGTGTGTTTGCATACAAGTGTAAGTGTTTGTTTGTGAATAGCTTCCTGGCCACAATTTTAATAGTAGAATAATGAAACTTACAGGAAGTAATTGATATGTAAAATGCTGAAAATATCTAAATTTTGGAAGGTCAATTTCAAAGGTCAAGGTCATGGTTAAGTAAAATGTCCAGTTCACGTAATCAGCCGTAAGTTTGGTCATCGTTGACACAGAGACTTAATATTTCAGTGTATGAAAATCATCAACAATTAATAGATGTTAAGGTCAAAGGTTAAGGTCAAGGCAAAGCAAAAGGTCAATAAATAAGCTGCCGTGACGGAGGTCTCTGCTATACTGGATTCCCCTGTAATTCAAGCTATTTCAATAGGATGAATCATTTTTAAAAAATTCTTACAAATTGCTGACATATCTTTCAAGTCAGGTAGATCTCAATGATTCTATCAATCTTTCAATGAAATATATTATAAGATGATATGATATAACATATTATAATATAGTATAATATAATAGAATATAAAATATAATAAGATATAATAAAATATGGTCTGTTTTTTCCCGATATCCAGGAGAACTTATCTGCGTTTCTTTCGAATTATCGTCTGATATTTTATTCAGTTCAAAACATTTTAACTATTATTCACATTAGGATTTTAAAGTCTTTTCTCTTCACTCAGTTATTTTAATTTTATCATTCTTATATTCTTAAAAATCCATTCTGCACTTTTAATCTCATTTTCAATTACCATTATTCATTATACATTATATAAGTTTTTAATATCTGTAGGTTTGTTGTGTGTAAATGGGTGTTTATATATGAGTGTGTATATACATGTGTATGTAATCATGAAGCATTGCTGAGTGAAAGCAAGAGTTAAATAGTATGAAGCTTCATCAAGCAACACTTTAGAAAGCTTCCTGAAAAAAAAGGAAGCTCGTAGAGATATAATTTGTTACTGCAATTGCTTGAAGGTAATTGGCGTTTTGGAAGCAATTGATCCTCCCGAGACGTCCTTCACCTCTTTTTGTCTTCCTAATTAAAGGGGGTGGAATAAAAATGAATTTAGGCTCTACTTATGTCAATATCAGGAATTACGCACATCAAGGATTTGAGATTGTAATATATATTTTAGGAATATATATACATATACAGTGTAAGCACATAGACACACACATGCCTTGAGTATGCTGATGATGCTGTCCTTGTTAGCAAAACACCACAGGACTGGCAAATCAATTCTCTGTAAACTAATGCTATCTCGTTCAGGATTCGAACCCATATCTCAGAATCAGTACAAAGCTGGCAGTAGACTTAGACCTTTTGTACCTCCACAAGAGGTTCACATGCAGCTTGTCTGTATCTCCATAAACTCAGCTGTGCACACTATGCTGTGGAAGCTATTCATAGCTGGGTATACTCGTTTCTAGACAGCCACAGGCGACTCCTGTCGGTCCTTGCAAATATGAACCGAGAACTGTCAACACCTTGATATATGAAGAATGAAAAATGTGTATAGCAGATTAAATAAAAATATAACTTATGTGATGGAGAGAGAGAGAGAGAGAGAGAGAGAGAGAGAGAGAGAGAGAGAGAGGAGAGAGAGAGAGAGAGAGAGAGAGAGAGAGAGAGAGAGAGAGAGAGTAATAAGATAAAAGATAAACAGCAAATTTTTTTTTAAATTGAATGATGCAAAATGAATGAGAAAGAATATACAAGAATGCACAGTGACATGCAGTTCATTGACCTTTGATATCATTATATTATCTAGAATAAAGTTTACCATATAATCATAGCAAACCTCAACCAGCTGTTCTTTGACCTGGTACATCAATAAATGCATCACCATAGAATATGAGCTTAATTAAGTATTACTGTTCTTAAGGGTTCTAATAAAATCTTTGATTTTCTTGATGATAAATTGTGGGTAGAATGTTTGAGTAACATACTGGACTGACTTACTTTGTCATTGAACTTGAGTAGGAAAGAACATGGGCACTATAGCTAGTACTGCATTATGAAGAGGATGATCTCTGCTAAAAGAAGCCTTAAAGTAGATACATTACAGGCGTCTTTTGATATTTAATCTAAGAGTTTCTAAGTCAATAACTTAGAATGGAACTTATCTAGGGGTGACATAAAGTCTTCTTTGGAATACCAATTAAATTTGTGAGCCTATTCGGAAAGAGTCAATGAACTTCAATGTAATGTGAGCACAAGGTCTTTCTTACTCCCAATTTCTGCCATAAAATTTGATGAGGAATTTTCAATTATAAACAGGCATGAAGTTAGAGCAATTCATGGAACTCTTAGATGCAAATACCAGGGGAAGGTGACATTAATGCTGCGAGAGACTAAAGTAGGTAATATAAAAGAGAGAGAGAGAGAGAGAGAGAGAGAGAGAGAGAGAGAGAGAGAGAGAGAGAGAGAGAGAGAGAGAGAGAGAAATAAACCTTCTAATTCCTTCAAAACTTTTTCGTAAAAATTTCAAGCAATTTAAGCAGTTACTAAAGCAAATGATTACAGAAGCTGTGCTATGTTTTGTGCACTGTTTAACTTTACCTGTCTGGAGAAATACGATCCAGTGACGAAAAAGGCGGAAAAATAATCTTATTTATTTTTTTCTTCTATTCTTCCATTCATAAAAGGCACAGACGGGCCATGACATATCGGATTGCTAAAACTTTATCCCAAAACTGCTTGACTCATTTCAATCGATGTATCTAAACCCAGTTTTACATTGTCGGAGATACTTTTCATCGGGAGAGGTTAAGTTAAATTTGTGAACAGGATTCAACAGCAAATTTTTGGATAGAATATATGATTGAAAATAAAATTTTAAACACATAGAGGATACTTCCATAGATCAACCAGTTCTTTTGGTTGTTTTCATTTTTAATGCTGCTTTTGTTACTACTACATTGTTTCAGCAATTGCCACTTTAGATTTATTTTGTTTATATTGACGCTGGTACTAATATTAATAATATTGGTATTACTAACCCTTTTAATTCTCTCAAATCAAAATAATCGAAAGAAAAAAGGTAAAATAGCATTATCAGTTTATAAGCAAAAGGGAAAGTTCTAACTTTTTTACTTCAAGGCATTCATATTAACAGCCTTCAGATTCTAATCAACCGAATTTGGGTTTCACGCCTGAATGATGAGCGATCTCGCACTGGCTGTGGAGGACTGCAAATGCCAGTAGGCAGCGGAAGGTGGGCCCAGTTCGTAGACATTTAAAAAAAAAGGAAAACACAAACCATCTAGTGTAGCCATGGCTGTATATAGGGTGACGGAGAGATGGTGTACCAGTGACGCACTCAATGAGTATTTTTGCCATCTAAATATTCGTATGGAAGAAAGACGTTGATCCTTGAGATAAATTAAATGAACTGCGTACAACCTCGAATGAGTTCAGTGGTTACGCAATAATCTTGTACGTGAATACGTACAATTTCAGACTGATCACAACGATTTGGACTAACTACGTACCAGACTGTGCGAGCCATTCCGCATACGAAAATAAACATGATTATTTTTTCTTCAATCGACTTCGGACAGCTTCGGAAAGGCCCGTACCACCCCGTACAACATCGGCCAGATTACGAGGTTTTCGAAATTCAGTGTGAAAGAGGTAAAAATGGGTTTTCACACTGGATGGGCAAGTGATCTTGCACTGGGTGTATGGATGCTGATGAATGTGGACGCCAGTACAGAGCTGTACGTGGGGCAAGTTAAAAAAAAATAATAATAATAACTAATTGAAATAAAAAAAAACATGATCAATCTGACAGAGTCATAGTGATTTCACTGCAGAATAGTAGGTAAGAAAATGTTCTCAACTGTTCTCATTGCTGAAGTTGATGCTAAGTATAAATTTTTCTCTGTTGACATTGGTAGCAGCTCTGATGCAGTGTGGTTTTTCTTCTGCAAATTTGAACCAAACCCTGTACAAAATCTATTGATGAACATAGTACCCCACATTCCTTACTTTAAATCAATCAATCAATCAATCCTTACTACCTGGGGGGGGGGTGATGTCTTCACCCTGAAGACCTGGATGAGGAAACTCCTACCGCCTCGCAACATGTCTTATGAACGAAGAATTTACAATTACGGAATTTCACATGCAAAAGGACTGTAACCGCTTTCAAAGTGTATAAAATACGCAAATTGAACGAGAAAAGCCGTATAATTTACATATGAAATATTCACCCTTATTTGTCCCTCCAGAGGAATACAAATACCTGTGTTTTATGCTAAATAAAGTTAGTTATACGAGAACTCGCCTTTGAGCCGTTCCTCTCCTATGCACGTCACAGTACATGGAATTCCATTGAAACATACACGAATACCTAATATATATGGATTGGGATTTAAGCAAATAACACTAAAAAATGTTAAAATTCATTTCAAATAAGTGAAACAAAATGACTCATAAGTCAATCAAAGGAAAAACATAAAGAGATCGTTCATAGTTTTCTTTTCATATTTGAGCAGAACATTAAAATTTCAGTATATTTTCATCGATTGGTTCTTCATGAAAAAAACACTTTGAAGTTATGATTGACTGTCTTATATGTTTGATAATCCTTTCAGGTGTAAAGGGGATACCCACTAATAATGCAGATACCGTTTGCTCAATCATACATCATACAAATTTGCTGAAATTCCTGACTCATGTATGAGATACGACTCTCCCTGCATAGCAGCGTTCTTCTGAGTAATGGTATCCATATGAATCTCTCGTGAGGTCCTCGGCGCTTTTATGATACAGGGGTGATTTTTATGTATCAATTTCTCCTTAAATAGAAGCTTGAGTTATTCGAGAGTAGCAGTTTCAAATTGGAAGTTCAATATTTGGTTTTGTGGAAATTCGGTGTCAAATGTTTGGGGATGAAACATTAATATGATAGAGAGAGAGAGAGAGAGAGAGAGAGAGAGAGAGAGGGAGAGAGAGAGAGAGAGAGAGAGAGGAGAGACTTGGATACAGAAGAATATTAATGAAGCTGCAGATGATATTATACAACCAACTGCATTTGGTTATTTGTCAGTTTTATTTCAAATGTAGTAGATGTAATAAAGAAACACTTTATGAAAGATATCTATAATAATTTAGCTTTTGATTAGTTGTAAACGTCTTTGATATTGACAAACAGATCTTGGTTAGAATTGTGGTTTTTTATTCTATGGTTAAGGTTCAACTATCTGTTTGCAGAATATTGGAATCTGCTTTATATATTATACATATATATTATATATATATATATATATATATATATAATATATATATATATATATATATATATATATATACATACATATATATAAAAGATATAAAACATATTAACTGTATTTTATATGTGATTACTATAACAAAGAGCCTAGCAAAATCAGATAAAGAAAATAGTATTATTAAAATGATAGTTTTAGATGAATTAATCAAAAGTAACTAATCATGAAAGTAGTCTTTAATAATCACAGATGTCTCCTAATTTGAGATGAGGCCGAATCTTGCGTCTGGTCAAAAGAGGGTAGCACATGTCCCTTGTTCCATTAATATCAATGGTTATATTATAATTATTATTACTAGCTAAGCTACAACCCTCGTTGGAAAAGGAAGATGCTATGATCCCAAGGGCTCCAACAAGGAAAAGTACCCCAGTGAGGAAAGGATATAAGGAAATAGATAAATGATTATATGGAATTGAAAAAAATGGGAATATATTCACATTTGTATACCAATATGTGTAGCAGGAATAAAATATATTCAGTTGCAATCAAGTGAACATTTTAGGTTATTTTCTAATAAAATCACGGTATGGAAGATTAGAACGCAAGCATTGGAAAGCTCTACACATTGTTTCATTTCGTGTCTGATAGATGGCATTAGTAGAGTAACAGAATTTTAATTCCCCTCATCATCCCCTCATTATAATTTTCATTACTTTATTTTTGGCCAAATTTTTCTATGAAAAAAGACACAGTGGAACTTGTGGCTCAAAGTTTTCTGAGCAAGACTAAATCCTCTTTAGAAATATGAAAAATTTGCATTAAACGTCAGACACATCGACAGTTCAATTATATTTGGGGGTCAGGGTGTGTATGCTGCAAGAGAGAATGCCAAATATACTGAAAACATTGATAAATCGAGTTATGAAGCCGTTATTTGATCTAATTCTATTTAGAGTTTTATAAAACTTGGATAGTATCAATATGTTTAATGGTATAACTTGTATTGTTAGTAAAAAAGAGGTATAATAACAGACCTCCGTCTACCTCCCTCAGTAAATCGTAACGAGTTTTACTTTACTGCCATCAGATGGCATCAGAGGGTCCTTAGCTTAACTAATATAGTCAATTATTTGACGACCACGTGGGTCTAGAAAAGAAAAGTATTTTAAGAGGGTAGAGGATAGAGAATTGGTGAATTGTTCAACTATGATTTCCTAATTATAAAAGGACATTTTTATCAGAAAATCATGTGATTTTCCTCTTATATTACGGAAAATAATCCCAGTTTACTCATGAAAGTGTGTAAGATTTCTTTTTTTCTTTAGATCGCATGGATGATAAGGCATGACCCTGGGCAAATGATCCAGGAAACAACCATCCGCATATTTAAGATTGGTGGGACGGGTTTGGGACAGCGCTGCCAAATTGAATTTCCTTTGGTGGAGAATAACATCATTCATTACAAATTCAAACAATCTAGTGAGTACTAGTTATGTGCTTAAAGGTGTAGGATTATGGTGTAATTTGATGTTCTTATCATCAGCGTAATCAACATAAACAAATCGAATAACGAAAAAGAAAATTGTCATATTTCTGTGTCTTTGCCAACGTCTGACTGACTGTGATGCGCCATCTACCTGCGAATTTGTGTTTGTTGATAAGGGCGTTATGGATTGTATATCACCTATAAAATAAACCTTAGCAGTATTTCCTTAGGGAATATAAGCATGTCAGTAAAGCTGTTCATTGTTTCAATATAGGTTAATAGAAGCCCTTGAGTACATATTGTAGACAATAGTGCATGTTTTTTTTTTTTTTTTTCAAAATTGTAAACTTGTAATATAGATACAAATGTAATCAAATAGTTACTTTGAAATCAATATAGAGATATTAAAGATCTTTATCAAATGTTGAAAAAGGGAAAAAAATATATTTGGTTGAAAATGTATCACGATATTTTTGTTGGTCTTAAGTATTTTGAGATACTAATTGTGAAAACAATATGAACAAACAAGGATTAAAAAAAAATGCATATATTGATTTCATGAATTAAATTGTTGAAAAATGTTAAGATTAAAAAGAATTTATTGCACTTGATCAATTTGATGTAGGATATTGAACAATGCTTCTCTTTAGCAATGACGATCCAGTATCTGAATGCATACACATTGTAATAAATTTGAATGATTGCATTTTAATTTGTGAGATGAAAATGATAGATTGATTAATTAGAGTTAATCCATTAATAATGTTTATCTTCACATAAAATATTAAGTGAAATAGTTCTTCTGAATAACATAGATAATGACTGAGGTTATATATTTATGAAGGAACTTAGAAAAACACTAATATCATTAGGTTTCTCAATTGCAAAAAAAAAAAAAAAAAAAAAAAAAAAAACTCTTCCTTGCACCTCTTAATATATTATCATAAAATAACCTTTATTTCTTATGGTATTGCTATTAGAGATATAGAAAAATTCCGAATAACAACTTGCGAAAATAGTCCAACAATTCTAAAATAAAAAATATTTTATTCTTTTATATTACTGAAAAAGAAATACATCCAATTAGAAGAGAAAACTATCTTAGAAATGAAGGAAAAAATATGATTTAGGAAATATTCTATTTGACTGAAGCGAATAAAAACGTATTTTGCAAAGCAATTAAATTCTCAAATAATTCATATATCAGGGAATTAAACGTAAGCATTTCCCGCCCCTTGAAATAAAACAAAAACCGAATGGTTTAAAATTGACTTAGGTAAAAGGAATTTCAGGAATTGCTCGGGTGCTGTGCCTGGGAATTATATTAGAAATTCCAGCCATTGCATGAAATAACTTATTTAGGATTCAACACTTAAAAT
>NC_090758.1:61644475-61649475 GCF_036898095.1 Palaemon carinicauda | reverse complement strand
CAGAATTATCCCAGATAAGATACATAGAATTAAAATGCTCAATTATACCAATAAATTGACACAGGTGAAAGAGATGCAAGGTTCTCAAGAACAAGTTTATTGACAGATAATAAACAGACAGGTTAACAACAAATATATATTTTTATATAAAAGAGGGTAACCCAAAACTTTAAGCATAAGTATGATAGTAAACAGAACTTGTTTATCTGAAAGAAAAACATTAAACACCACTTTAATAAGATACCAAGGTATCAAGTCATAAAAAATCTGTATTACAAATCAATCACATTAGCGTTAGAAACGCTTGGCACACATGTCTGAACTTATGCAAGGTTCACCTTTGAAAGAAGGAACAGTCTATATGGGCACTTGGTGCCCTCATTTAGTTTGTAGTACAGTATGTACCTACACACTCACCCTGGACTTAATCGTCCCAATTAAGACCACTGTTCCTCGCAGAGTTAAACAGTAGGGTTAACTACACGACCCACTGCTACCACAGATCTCTTAAGTTCCTCTACTTGCTTCGCATAGTGGCGAAAGAACACCCTGGAAGACTTCCAGCCCGTGTATGAACGGAGATGTTCAAAATCCATACAATTAAAGAAATTTAGGGATGAGGCAACTTTCCTCGGATCGTGACCTGCGGGTGTACTGTAAGGATCCGCTCTGCGAATAAAATATGTCATTTTCGCTCTGAGTTGATTCAGAGATAAATTTGAGCCTGATGTTTCTCCCCTGAATAGTTGACCACCCTTGAAGTCTGAAGTTCTACGAAGATAGACCTTTAGGCATTCTACTGGACATAGAGATGCATCTTCTTTCAGAGGGCAGATTCTCCAGGGACCCCACCTGTTGGTGGGTAACTCATTCTTGGCGAGAAACGTAGGATCCGGAAACAGGTTCAGCTCCCCCCCATCCAGGAACTGAACACGACCTGCCTCTCTCGAGAGGGCTACGATCTCACTAACCCTGGCCCCGGGACGCGAGTGCAAATAGGAAAATAACTTTTTGCGTCAAATCCTTTAACGCACATTCTTCATTGCTCAACAAGGAGGCGAAATGAAGAACTTTGTCTAAAGACCATGAGATGGGCTTTGGAGGTGCTGAAGGTCTGAGCCTAGCGCAGGCTTTCGGAACTTTATTAAAGATCTCGTTACCTAGGTCGATCTGGAAGGCAAATAAAATGGGTCTCATCAAAGCCGATTTACACACTGAAATCGTGTTAGCTGCCAATCCTTGGCCATGGAGATGGATGAAGAAAGATAAGCAGAAGTCTGTTGAGATCTCCTGCGGATTCTTTGCCTTTACAAAGGCCACCCATTTTCTCCAAGATGACTCATATTGCCTTCTAGTCGATTTGCACTTGTATTCCTCTAGGAAGTCTATGCTGGCTTTCGAAATCCCGAAACGCTTTCTCACCGCTAGGGCGAGAAAATCATGAGCTTCAGGGTCTGGGTTTTCTGTAATGAAGCGCAGACAGTCGACTTCTGGACTCGCTGGGTCAGAACTGGATGTGGTAGCGGCACGAACTTCATCTGTAGTTCCAACGCCAAGGGGAACCACATACTGTTCGCCCACTTGTGGGCCACTATTGCCGCTACCCCCTTGAAGGATCTCAGTTTGTTGAGGACCCTCAACAGAAGGTTGTGAGGAGGGAACAGATAAATCCTGGACCATCTGTTCCAGTCGAGGGACATTGCGTCCACTACTTCCGCTAAGGGGTCCTCGTACGGGGACACGTACAGGGGCAACTTCTTGTTTTCTTTCGTCGCAAAGAGGTCTATTTGCAGTTCTGGGACTTGATTCAGAATGAAGGAAAATGATCCTGCGTCTAAGGACCATTCCGACTCTATCGGTGTGAACCTGGATAGAGCGTCCGCTGTCACATTGCGGACTCCTTGAAGGTGAACTGCCGACAGGTACCACTTCTTCTTTTCCGCCAATCGGAAAATGGCTAACATCACTTGGTTGAGAGGTGGTGACCTCGACCCTTGTCGATTCAAGCATCTCACAACCACCTCGCTGTCTGTCACCAATCTTATGTGGATCGAGTGACGCGGGGAGACTTTCTTTAAGGTAAGGAGCACTGCCATAGCTTCTAGAAAGTTTATATGAAAGGTCCTGAATAGCTTGGACCAAGTCCCCTGGACTTTTTTCCGATGAGAGTGACCTCCCCATCCCTCCTTTGAGGCGTCTGAGTGAATCGTCATCGACGGGGGAGGTGGCTGAAGAAGAACTGACTTCTTTAGATGTCTGGCTTGGGACCAAGGTCTGAGAAGAGTACGTAGCCGAGGCGGCACTGGTCTTCTCAGGTCTCTGCGCGCGTTTGATGCATACCTTCTCCAAACTCCGGTTGCATCCTTTAGCTGTGCTCTTAGCACTGGGTCTGTCACTGAAGCAAACTGGAGAGAGCCTAGTACCCTCTCCTGTTCGCGTCTTGATATCCTTTCGGAATCTAGAAGTCTCTTGACAGAGCCCGCTATCTCCTTCCTTTTCTTCATTGGTATGGAGAAACTGTGTGACAAAAGGTCCCAGTGGATTCCCAGCCACTGGAACTTTTGGGATGGAGAAAGTCGAGACTTTTTCTTGTTGATCTTGAAGCCTAGGTACTCTAGGAACTGGATCACCTGACTGGAAGCTTGCAAGCATTCGGTCTCGGATGCTGCCCACACCAGCCAGTCGTCCAGGTAGGCTACTACCTGAATTCCCTTTAGGCGTAATTGTTTGAGAGCTGCGCTCGCAAGCTTCGTGAAAATCCTTGGGGCTATGTTTAGCGCGAATGGCATGGCTCTGAAGGCGTACAGTTTCCGTTGTAGCCTGAACCCTAGGTAGGGGGAGAGTCGACGGCTGATTGGAATGTGCCAATAGGCGTCTGACAAGTCTATAGAGACTGAGTATGCCCTCTTGGGCAGTAAGGTCCTTATGTGTTGCAGTGTTAGCATCTTGAATTTGCAATTCACTATGAACTTGTTGAGTGGTGACAAGTCCAGAATGACTCTGAGCTTTTCCGAGTCTTTCTTGGGAACACAAAACAGTCTCCCTTGGAATTTGATGGACTTCACCTTTCGGATCACATTTTTCTCCAACAGTTCTTGAACGTACTCCTCCAAAACGGGGGTGGAGTGTTGGAAAAACCGAAGGCATGGGGGTGGAGTGCTGTACCAGCTCCAACCCAGTCCATTCTTGAGTAGGCTTTGGGCCCAGGGATCGAAGGTCCAGCGATCCCAAAATTTCATCAGTCTCCCTCCTACCGGTATCATTTCACTTGGACTGCCGTCCTGAGGTCTTGCTTCCCTGACCACGACCACCTCTGAATCCCCTTCCCCTTGAGGGGCGCCTAGACGAGCCTCTGGCTGCTCCTCTAGGTTTTGCACGAAAGGAAGAAGACTGTCCTTCGAACGTTGGGGCGAATGTGGTTGACTGACCTGGCACAGCCTGGGGTACCCACTGAAAGGCAGTCGGTGTTTGTGCCACCATCTGGGGCACTGGAGGCAAAGGCAATTGCAGTTGCTGTTGCTGTCTATAAGGCTTGGCTGGCCGAAATGGTAGCCTAGTCTTCATATTCTTCCTCTTTGGTTGAGGACCCTCATCCGGGGAAGATTTTCTTTTGATAGCCAGGCCCCACTTCTGGAGAAGGTTTCTATTCTCCACGGCGGCCTTATCAACAACCTCTTTGACCACATCGGTAGGGAAAAGGTCTTTTCCCCAAATGTTGGAGGAGATTAATTTCCTTGGTTCGTGTCTCACCGAAGCCCCGGCGAACACGATCTCCCTGCAAGCTCTCCTTGCCTTGATGAGGCCATAAAGGTCCTTCGTCACTGTGGCTAGGTGAGACTTAGCCACTACTTGGTCTCGAACTCTCTTCGTAAAAGAGATTCGGGCAGCTTGGGGAGGTCCTCGCCGAATTGCCGTCTGGCAATATCAGCCTCCAACTTTCCCACTGAGAATGGCAGATGGACATCCTTCCAGTCTTTGTGGTCCATAGGCAGAGCCAGCGACAAGGGTTTACACTCCTCCAGGGAGGGGCAAGGCTTGCCGGCCTCGACTGCCTTTAGGACAGCCGCAAACCCTTTTTGTAAAAAGGGGAAGGCTCTATCAGGAGAGGACACAAAAGAAGGGAGCTTCTTTCTCAATGCAGCTAACCTTCGAATTCGAGAAGCCCCTCTCTTTCATCGAGGATGAAAGTAGGGCTTGAGCCTTAGCGTGGTCCATAATAATGACCTCCTTCGGCTCTGTCTCCTCCCTTTAAGCTGGTTCTTTTCTCAGCCGGACATAGCAGTCCGGATATGATGCCTTGCTGGGCCAGAATTCTACCTCCTCTAGGGGAACTGGAACCCAGCTTATCCGAAATGACGATCTTACCAGTCGTCATTGGCATGTGCTCAGCATACCTCCATGGGTTAGCATCTGAGCATATGGGAAGGTCTTTGACATTGAGCCTTTTCTGGGGGCCCATGTGATTCTGCTAGGGACTGCATACGCAGTTCCATTGCAGCCGCCTTCTCCTGATTCTCCTTCTGCATTTGTTGGATCATTCCAACAATCGAAGAGAGGGCCTGTCCCAGTTCTACTGGGAGACCAGCCGATGTTGAGGGGATGGGCTCCGGCATCTGAACCGGAGTAGCCGACACCTCGTCGACCCCATCCTCTACGACATCCGGGGTTTGAACTTGATCCTGACCTTCTGCCAGGAGGTCTTCTTCCAAACCTTCGTCCAGGTCAGACATCCTGTCACACAACTGGATGTCTTGCATCGCATCTGCGACTTCCTCGTCCACCTGGACTTGATCTTGAGGGATCTCCTCTTGAGGCTGGGGAATCACTGCTTCAGCTGATGCCTGAGGGAAAAAGATACGCCCTCATCTTCTCACTTGGAAGATAAGGGCCAGAGGGTGTTCTTCTTGAAGCCCCTTACCCAAGTACGAAGCTTTTCCCTAGCTATATATCCCTTGATTCCGCCGTTCTAGGGAATCAAAAGCCTCAGTAATCAGGTTAGT
>NC_090758.1:61636574-61639074 GCF_036898095.1 Palaemon carinicauda | reverse complement strand
ATTACATATAATAGTTTAAAAAATAAGAAATTCAAGTATTTTTTTCCCACATGGACGAATTTGTATGATATTTTGTTTTGTGGTTTAAACGTATTTATTTCTATATAGATTTCCTACCAGTATTTAATCAAGTTAAGTGAGAGAGTAAATTTCCCCGAGGTCACATTCAATACACTTGAGTTGCCAGATAGTTATTTATTATATCAGTCTTTTTCCCAACCAATAAATTTGATCATATCTTCTTCGTATCGTTCAGCTATGAAGCCTTGAATTATTATTATTATTATTATTATTATTATTATTATTATTATTATTATTATTATTATTATTATTATTATTATTATTATTATTATTATTATTATTATTATTATTATAATGTTGTTGTTTTTTTTCTATGATTCAAATAAAATAAATTTTATTAGGAAATTGGGTATTAGAACTTAGTAACAATTAATTTGATCAATTCTAGAATGATTTTACTTTCAATATTAATTACCAAGCATAAATTACTTTAAAAAAATTATTAAAAATTATGTCCAAAAATATAGCTTCTTTGTGAGAGAGAGAGAGAGAGAGAGAGAGAGAGAGAGAGAGAGAGAGAGAGAGAGAGAGAGAGAGAGAGAGACTGACCTCACCTTACCTTAATGCCTTATTTTTTGTTTCGGTTCCCCCAGGTCACTCAGTGTGAGGCACCTCGTATATCCACCAGAGAGTTGCTAATGCATCTTCCAGTGTATTTTGCATCTTCCAGTCTTGGATGGTCTGGGATGTATCTTAGATATTTATCGAGCTTATCCTTAAACACATCTACGCTCACTCCTGATATGTTTCTTAGATGAGCTGGCAGCACATTAAATAGTCGCTGCATTATCGATGCTGGTGCGTAGTGGATTAATGTCCTGTGCGCCTTTCTTAGTTTACCTGGTATATTTTTTGGCACTATTAATCTACCTCGCCTTGCTCTTTCTGATATTTTTAGCTCATGATGTTTTCAGTAATTCCTTCTATTTGCTTCCATGCTTTTATTATCATGTAGCGTTCGCTTCTCCTTTCTAGACTGTATAGTTTTAAAAATTGCAGTCTTTCCCAGTAGTCAAGGTCCTTAACTTCTTCTATTCTAACAGTATAGGACCTATGTACACTCTCTATTTGCGCAATATCCTTTTGGGAGTGTGGGTACCATATAACATTGCAGTACTCGAGTGTACTACGTACATAAGTTTTGTAAAGCATAATCATGTGTTCAGCTTTTCTTGTTTTAAAGTGTCTGAATAACATTCCCATTTTTGCTTTATATTTAGCCAACAGTGTTGCTATTTGGTCGTTGCATAAAATATTCCTATTTAACATTACACCAAGGTCTTTAATTGTTTCCTTGTTTGTGATTGTCTCATTATTAGGTCCCTTGTATGCATATACCATTCCTTCTCTGTTTCCATAATTTATGAATTCGAATTTATTGGAGTTAAATACCATCCTATTTATCTCTGCCTATTCATATATTTTGTTTAGATCTCTTTGTAGTGAGTTCCTGTCTTCATCACAAGTAATTTCTCTACTTATTCTTGTGTCATTGGCGAAACTTCTCACTACGGAGTTTTCAACATCACAGTATATGTCTGAGATCATAATAACAAACAGCAGTGCAGCTAATACCATACCTTGTAGCACGCCAGATATTACCTGGGCTTCATCTGATTTCTCGTCATTTGCAACGACTATCTGTTTTCTTTTTTGCAGGAATTCTTTTACAAATATTCCTATTTTTCCCACAATATTATGCTTTCTCATTTTTTTCTCTAATATATTATGGTCTACCTTGTCAAAGGCTTTTGCAAAATCTAGATAGATCACATCTGTGTCTTTTTCATTTATCATATTTTTGTATATGTTTTCATAGTGTGCTATCAGTTGGGTCTGTGTACTTTTTCCAGGCACAAAACCGTGTTGACCTATATTAAACAAATTATTTTTAACAAAATGGTTCATTATTTTCTTTTTTATTACCCTCTCATACGATTTCATAATATGTGATGTTAGACTAACAGGTCTATAATTGCTTGCTTCTAGTCTTGATCCACGTTTGAAGATAGGGGTTATATAAGCTAATTTATGTTTAACATATATCTCGCTCATATCTACACTTTGTCTTAGCAGTATTACAAGCGGCTTCGCGATAGTGTTTGCAGTTTTTTTTTTAACAAAATCGCTGGAACTCCATCTGGTCCGGCTGCCGACCCATTTCTAATTTCGTTTATAGCCTTGACAATAGCTGCTTCATTAATATCTATATCCGTTAGATATTCAACATTTTTTTCTCTCATTTCTGTTTCATTTTTCTCATTTGCAATTCTTGGCGTGAACTCACTCTTATATTTTTCTGCTAATATGTTGCATATTTCCTTTTTTTCATTCGTTAGCCGTCCTTCAATTCTTAGAGAGTCTATTTCTATTCTCCCTTTATTCATCGTTTTTGCATAGGAGTAAAGTACTTAGGGGT
>NC_090758.1:61629074-61631574 GCF_036898095.1 Palaemon carinicauda | reverse complement strand
AATAATAATAATACATGATATATATACCAAGGCACTTCCCCCAATTTTGGGGGGTAGCCGACATCAAACAATGAAACAAAAAGTGGACCTCTCCTCTCTACGTTCCTCCCAGCCTGACAAGGGACTCAACCGAGTTCGGCAGGTACTGCTAGGGTGCCACAGCCCACCCTGCCCCGTTATCCACCACAGATGAGGCTTCATAACGCTGAATCCCCTACTGATGCTACCTCCGCGGTCATCAAAGGCACCGGAGGAAGCAGCAGGGCCTACCGGAACTGCGTCATAATCGCTCGCCAATCATTCCTATTCCTAGCAAGCTCTCTTGCCTCTCTCATATCTATCTTCCTATCACCCAGAGCTTTTTTCACTCCATCCATCCACCCAAACCTTGGCCTTCCTCTTGTACTTCTCCCATCAACTCTTGTATTCATCAACTTCTTTATCAGACAGCCATTTTCCCTTCTCTCAACATGGCTAAAGCACCTGAACACATTCATATCCACTCTAGTTACTAACTCATTTCTTACACCCGTTTTCACCCTCGCTACTTCATTCCTAACCCTATCTACTCGAGATACACCAGTCATACTCCTTAGACACTTCATCTCAAACAAATTCAACTTGTGTCTCTCCGTCACTTTTATTCCCCACTACTCCGATCCATTCATCATAGTTGGTACAATCACTTTCTCAGACAGAACTCTCTTTATATTCATGTCCAACCCTCTATTTTTTACTACTCCCTTAACTGCCCCCAACACTTTGCATCCTTCATTCACTCTCTGACGTACATCTGCTTCACACTCCACCATATGCTGCAACAACAGACCCTAAGTACTTAAACTGATCTACCTCCTCAAGTAAGTCTCCATTTAACATGACATTCAACCTAGCAACACCTTCCCTTCTCGTACATCTCATAACCTTGCTTTTACCCACATTAACTCTCAACTTCCTTCTCTCACACACTCTTCTAAATTCTGTCACTAATCGGCCAAGCTTCTATTCCGATTCTGCACAAAGTACAGTATCATCCACAAACAACAACTGATTTACCTCCCATTCATGGTCATTCTCGTCTACCAGTTTCAATCCTCGTCCAAGTACTCAAGCATTCACCTCTCTCACCACTCCATCAACATACTAGTTGAAAAAACCACGGCGACATCACACATCCCTGTCTCAGCCCCATTCTCACCGGAAACCAATTGCTCACTTCATTTCCTATCCTAACACATGCTTTACTACTTTTGCAGAAACTTTTCACTGCTTGCAACAACCTTCCACTAACTCCATATAACCTCATCACATTCCACATTGTTTCCCTATCAACTCTATCATACACTTTTTCCAGATCCATAAACGCAACATACACCTCCTTACCTTTTGCTAAATATTTGTCGCATGTCTGCCTAACTGTAAAAATCTGATTCATACAACCCCTACCTCTTCTAAAACTATCTGATACTTCTAAGATTGCATTCTCTGTTTTATCCTTAATCCTATTAATCAGTACTCTACCATACACTTTTCCAACTACAATCAAAAAACTAATTCCCCTTGAATTACAACACTCATGCACATCTCCTTTACCCTTATATAGTGGTACAATACATGCACAAACCCAATTTACTGGTACCATTAACAACACAAGACACATATTAAACAATATCACCAACCATCCAAGTATAGTCACACGCCCTTCCTTCAACATCTCAGCTCTCACACCATCCATACCAGGTGCTTTTCCTACTCTCGTTTCATCTAGTGCTCTCCTCCCTTCCACTCTTGCAATCTCTCTCTCATTCTCATCTCCCACCACCGGCACCTCAACACCTGCAACAGCAATTATATCTGCCTCCTATTATCCTGAATATTCAGTAAACTTTCAAAATATTCTGGCCACCTTTTCCTTGCCTCCTCTCCTTTTAACAGCATCCCATTTACATCTTTCATTGTCTCTTCAATTCTTGAGCCAGCCTTCCTTACTCACCACACTTCTTTGAAAAACTTCTTCTTATTCTTTTCATAGGAATGACCCAATCCCTGACCACAACTCAGGTCAGCTGGCCTCTTTGCCTCACTTACCTGGCGCTTTACTTCTATATTTTTATCTCTATATTTCTCATACTTCTCTACACTATTACTCTGCAGCCATTCTTCAAAAGCCCTCTTTTTCTCTTCCACTTTTATCATCACTCCTTTATTCCACCATTCACTGCCCTTCCTTATGCTGCCTCCAACAACAACAACAACAACAGCAATAATAATAATAATAATAATAATAATAATAATAATAATAATAATAATAATAATAATAATAATAATAATAATAATAATAATAATAATAATAATAGAATTTTGGGAGGAAACCCGTTTTTAGGCAATTTACATTAGAGATGATTGCTGCCTTATCCACATTAACTTTGAGCTTTTTTATTTCCTGTATTTTTCATCTTTCCTCAGTACTGAGTACTGCTAGTGACTGTGCTATGTTAGT
>NC_090758.1:61614074-61616574 GCF_036898095.1 Palaemon carinicauda | reverse complement strand
ATTAGCTTATATAACCCCTATCTTCAAAAGTGGATCAAGACTAGAAGCAAGCAATTATAGACCTGTTAGTCTAACATCACATATTATGAAATCGTATGAGAGGGTAATAAAAAAGAAAATAATGAACCATTTTGTTAAAAATAATTTGTTTAATATAGGTCAACACGGTTTTGTGCCTGGAAAAAGTACACAGACCCAACTGATAGCACACTATGAAAACATATACAAAAATATGATAAATGAAAAAGACACAGATGTGATCTATCTAGATTTTGCAAAAGCCTTTGACAAGGTAGACCATAATATATTCGAGAAAAAAATGAGAAAGCATAATATTGTGGGAAAAATAGGAAAATTTGTAAAAGAATTCCTGCAAAAATGAAAACAGATAGTCGTTGCAAATGACGAGAAATCAGATGAAGCCCAGGTAATATCTGGCGTGCTACAAGGTATGGTATTAGCTGCACTGCTGTTTGTTATTATGATCTCAGACATATACTGTGATGTTGAAAACTCCGTAGTGAGAAGTTTCGCCAATGACACAAGAATAAGTAGAGAAATTACTTGTGATGAGACAGGAACTCACTACAAAGAGATCTAAACAAAATATATGAATAGGCAGAGATAAATAGGATGGTATTTAACTCCAATAAATTCGAATTCATAAATTATGGAAATAGAGAAGGAATGGTATATGCATACAAGGGACCTAATAATGAGACAATCACAAACAAGGAAACAATTAAAGACCTTGGTGTAATGTTAAATAGGAATATTTTATGCAACGACCAAATAGCAACACTGTTGGCTAAATATAAAGCAAAAATGGGAATGTTATTCAGACACTTTAAAACAAGAAAAGCTGAACACATGATTATGCTTTACAAAACTTATGTACGTAGTACACTCGAGTACTGCAATGTTATATGGTACCCACACTCCCAAAAGGATATTGCGCAAATAGAGAGTGTACATAGGTCCTATACTGTTAGAATAGAAGAAGTTAAGGACCTTGACTACTGGGAAAGACTGCAATTTTTAAAACTATACAGTCTAGAAAAGAGAAGAGAACGCTACATGATAATAAAAGCATGGAAGCAAATAGAAGGAATTACTGAAAACATCATGAGCTAAAAATATCAGAAAGAGCAAGGCGAGGTAGATTAATAGTGCCAAAAAATATACCAGGTAAACTAAGAAAGACGCACAGGACATTAATCCACTACGCACCAGCATCGATAATGCAGCGACTATTTAATGTGCTGCCAGCTCATCTAAGAAACATATCAGGAGTGAGCGTAGATGTGTTTAAGGATAAGCTCGATAAATATCTAAGATACATCCCAGACCATCCAAGACTGGAAGATGCAAAATACACTGGAAGATGCATTAGCAACTCTCTGGTGGATATACGAGGTGCCTCACACTGAGTGACCTGGGGGAACCGAAACAAAAAATAAGGCATTAAGGTAAGGTGAGGTCAGTCTCTCTCTCTCTCCTCTCTCTCTCTCTCTCTCTCTCTCTCTCTCCTCTCTCTCTCTCACTCTCTCTCACTCTCTCACAAAGAAGCTATATTTTTGGACATAATTTTTAATAATTTTTTTAAAGTAATTTATGCTTGGTAATTAATATTGAAAGTAAAATCATTCTAGAATTGATCAAATTAATTGTTACTAAGTTCTAATACCCAATTTCCTAATAAAATTTATTTTATTTGAATCATAGAAAAAAAACAACAACATTATAATAATAATAATAATAATAATAATAATAATAATAATAATAATAATAATAATAATAATAATAATAATAATAATAATAATAATTCAAGGCTTCATAGCTGAACGATACGAAGAAGATATGATCAAATTTATTGGTTGGGAAAAAGACTGATATAATAAATAACTATCTGGCAACTCAAGTGTATTGAATGTGACCTCGGGGAAATTTACTCTCTCACTTAACTTGATTAAATACTGGTAGGAAATCTATATAGAAATAAATACGTTTAAACCACAAAACAAAATATCATACAAATTCGTCCATGTGGGAAAAAAATACTTGAATTTCTTATTTTTTAAACTATTATATGTAATAAATCCTCTCTTTTTTTAGTTTTTTAATTATTTATATATGAACGATCTAGCCTAATATTGCTACTGTTCATGAAATACTCGATTTTGATTTATCATTCTTCCCTTTTATTTTATTTATTCCCTTATTTCCTTTCCTCACTGGGCTATATTTTCCTGTTTCACCCTTTGGATGTATAGCATCTTGCTTTTCAATCTAGGGTTATAGACTAGCTTGTAATAATAATAATAATAATAATAATAATAATAATAATAATAATAATAATAATAATAATAATAATAATAATAATAATAATAATAATAATAAACATATTTAGATAAAAAAATAATATAAAATAATGCATTACTTTCTTTAAGTGAGAAAATAAATTTCCCCAGTCAACAACTTCCACTCGAGTTGCCAGGTA
>NC_090758.1:61604074-61606574 GCF_036898095.1 Palaemon carinicauda | reverse complement strand
CAAGAATTGTACCTTGCATTGTTCTTTAGAATTCAATTACATTAAACTATACTTGTATCTTGCATTGCTGAAAGAAATTTATTGTAATTATTCAATTATTGTAACTTAGCAATAATTGTAGATTATATTGTTTCCCCTCAGTAAATAATATATACCAGAATATCAAGTAAACAAGGAATAAGAACAGGAAATACATTCTACAACCTTCTTATTATATATATCATCCCTTGAATTAAATAAAAAATAGATGTCCCACCATTTCATCACGAACATTTGAACTCTAGAAACCACATGAAACGAAAGAGGTAAAATCAAGTCTCGTGGAATTTTGGGCGCAAATAATAACAGGTCAAAGGAAATAAACGATCCACAATATCACTCAAATAATAGTTCTTGGAGGGACATAAATTTTCTGAATTTTTCTCGGGGCTCTACGAAGCAAGGGATGTTACTTAATTTTTTTTTCCAATATTTTTTCACAATAATCACAATTATATTAATTAATTCGTATGATTAGGTATAGAATTGCTTAATTATTATAAAAAATGTTATTCTTTTACATAGACATTCTACAGTATACAGAACAGAATATCTAAAAACATGTCAGGATTACCGTACGCTAACCGCGCTGGAACATTTGGGAATAAATTTCGTGACTACGTGATGGTAACTTTTTGGAGATGCCAAATGTCACCAACAGCACATCTCTTTGATGTTCGTCGGAGTTTGTCCTTTCAAAGTTTATTAAACGGAAATGGAAGAGTCCGTCTCTGGAGGTATGCCTGACGTTCTGGAGAGGCATCTTTTAGTGGGAGGCCTCTTTTCTGGTAGGTCTCTTTTCTGGTAGGCTTCTTTTGTGGGTAAGTCTCTTTTGTTGAAGGCCTCTTTTGTGGAAGGCCTCTTTTCTGATAGGCTTCTTTTGTAGGTGGGCTTCTTTCCTGTAAGGCCTCTTTTATGGGTAGGTCTCTTTTTTGGTAGGCATCTTTTGTGGGTAGGCCTCTTTTGTGGGTAGCCCTCTTTTGTGGTAGGCCTCTTTTCTGGTAAGCATCTTTTGCTGGATGCCTCTTTTGAGTCGGGGCCTCTTTTGAGGGGTTGCATCTTTTGCGGGAGGGTTTTTTTTTATCGGAAGACCTCTTTTGTTGGAGGCTTCTTATGTGGAAAGTCTTATTTTATGAGAAGACCTCTTTCATGGGATGCCTCATTTGTAGGATGCCTCTCGTATGGGGAGCGCTCATTTTGTGTGAAGGCATCTATTGTTGTCATCTGCTATTGGTGGAAGGCCTCTTATTTTAGGAAGGACTGTTTTGTGTGGAGGCCTCATTTGTGGGAAGGCCTCTTTTCTTGGAAGCACTGTTTTGTGTGGAGGCCTCATTTGTGGACTAAACTTTTTATTTGGAAGGAATGTTTTGTATGGAGGCCTCATTTGTGGAGAGGACTCTTTTTTTGGATGGATTGTTTTGTGTGGAGGCCTCATTTGTGGGAAGGCCTCATTTGTGGGAAGGTCTCTTTTTGGAAGGGCTGGTTTGTGTGGAGGCCTCTTTTTTGGAAGGGCTATTTTGTGTGGAGGCCTTATTTGTGGGAAGACCTCTTTTTTTTTTAGAAG
The DNA here is from genome assembly GCF_036898095.1 of Palaemon carinicauda. Lineage (NCBI taxonomy): Eukaryota > Metazoa > Arthropoda > Malacostraca > Decapoda > Palaemonidae > Palaemon > Palaemon carinicauda. The sequence continues at coordinate 61,604,971 of NC_090758.1, read as the reverse complement.
GGCTGTTTCGTGTGGAGGCCTCATTTGTGGAAAGTACTGTTTTGTGTGGAGGCCTCATTTGTGGGAAGGCCTCTTTTCATGGAAGGAACGTTTTATGTGGAGGTCTCACTCGTGGAAAGGACTCATTTTTGGATGAACTGTTTTGTATGGAGGCCTCATTTGTGGAAAGGACTTTTTTTTGGAAGGACTGTTTTGTGTGGAGGCCTTATTTGTGGAAAGGACTCTTTTTTGGGGGAGACCTCATTTGTGTGAAGCCACTTTGCAAAAACCCTCTTTTATGAAAATGACTCCTTTGTGGGAGCCATCTTTTATAGCAAGTCATCTTTTGTTTAGAGGCCTCTTTTGAGGAAAGGACTCTTTTATTGAGAGGTTTCTTGTGTTGGAAGGTCTCTTCTAAGAGGAGGAGTCTTATGTTGGAAACCGGGTTTCGTTGTATAGACTCTTATATGGGGAGGCTTCTTTTGTTTGAAGGCCTCCTTTCTGTGGAGGCCTCTTCTATGGGTGGGTGTGACTCTTTTGTGAAAAGGTCTCTTTTATTGGAAGACTCTTTTGTTGTGATATGCCTAACAGGTTCTTTGATATTCTGAAGTTTACGTTTAACTTCTAACTCTGGAAGAATTATTTTTATTTTATTTTTATTTTTAGGGTCTTAAATCATACGACACATTGAATTAGATATGGAAAAATAATACCTCTTTAAAAAAGCCATACTAACACATGTATGCGTACATATCTACACTCACACACACACATATATATAATATATATATATAATATATATATATATAATATATATATATATATATATATATAATATATATATATATATATATATATATATATATATATATAATATATATATATATATATATATATATATATATATAATATATATAT
>NC_090758.1:61580830-61603574 GCF_036898095.1 Palaemon carinicauda | reverse complement strand
AGAAAAGAAAATATCCTTTGTCTCCAACAATTTTGTTTTTACCAAAGATAAGTGTGAGAAAATTATCGTAAAAATTCAAGACAAAATTAAATCTTTCTCCTCAATCTCTCAATGATTTCAAAAACACTTTCCTTTTTCTGAAGAGAGGTGAATTCTGTTTTATTCCTTTTCCTAAATAGGAAATAAAAGTTGAATGTTATTAAACTTAAGGCGAGTCTTTTCATAAGGCCTTTTTAGCAGAATTCAATTTTTATTTCTGAGATAAAAAATCAGCAAAAATTTCTTTTATTAACATTATCCTTGCTCTTGATAATGTATGAATATGAGAATATTGTATGAACTGCTTTTTTTAGGCCAGATTGATTTATTTTTTAATTGTATATTTTTTAGGATTTAAAATTTTTTAATAAAATTGAATAAGAGAGACATCAGTAAACATCAGTTATAATTTATTTGTTATTTTTTTTTATTTATTTTATTATTACTTCATGTTAATTAATCTGGATAAATATACATTTTAAAGCAAAAAAAAACACTAAATAGTTTTATGCATATTTTAGTAATACAAAAATATTACATACCAAAAAAAAAAAAAAACGAGAAGAAAAATACAAAACTTTGCCTTTTATAGATTTATCTTAATATTCTAATAAGAAGAGCCTAATACAGGAGGAGAAATTTGGAGATATATAAGCAATGGAGATAAATGGAGGGAAAATGGAATATGGTTAATTATTTATAAACTCTATATTTGTAAAAAAATGGAGGGATAATATGGAAAGAGTAAAAGACGAATCTTATACAAAAATGACACTGCAGTAAATACCTTTAAAGTTCAACAGTCCAATGAGGAAAGCAGTATTAAATGTTTTGATATATATATATATATATATACATATATATATATATATATATATATACATATATATTTATATATATATATATATATATATATAAATATATATATGTATATATATATATATATATTTGTATATATATTTATATGTATATATATATATATATATATACGGATAAAATTATCTATACATATATATATATAAAAAAATATAAATATATATATGTATATATATATATATGTATATATATATATATATATATGTATATATATATATATATATATAAATATATATATATATATATATATATATACATATATATATATATATATATATGTATATATATATATATATATATATACAGGTATATATATATATCATAAGAGTGTGTGTATGATATATAACAGATATACGAAAAAGACATAGAAAATAAGGAAAAATAATCTTGTACCTTCATGAAATGTTATTTAAATCTCCCTCTCTCTCTCTCTCTCTCTCTCTCTCTCTCTCTCTCTCTTTCCTAAGTCATCAAATTGAAAGTCATATCAAGAAGGCTGAATATTCCGATAACTTTTTAATTTCTCATTTGGCTTCGTTGATCTATGATTATATATTCTGGAAAAGTAATTTTTTCTTTTCCAATATGGTTTTTCATTTCTAGCGGAATAAAAGAGAATTTTTTATATCTATTTATTCATCGTCATATTGAAATAGATACGAGATATGAATCCTGCCTAAATTATTTCTTAGTGGCTTTATTAGTTTTAGATGGATTTGAAGGGAGCTTTCTCAAAAATATAGTCGAAGAAATTTTACTTATTCTCGAAACGAAATTTAGTGGTTGATTAAATATAATGGGGAAAAACTGTCCATTTTATAATATGTATGTGTTATATTAAACAACAACAACAACAACAACAACAATAGCAATAAAAAATAACAATAAAAACAACAATAGCAATAAAAAATAACCATAAAAACAACAGCAATAATAATAATAATAACAATATTAATAATGATAATAATAATAATAATAATAATAATAATAATAATAATAATAATAATAATAATAAGAGCCCAGGTTACGTTCATCCACTGCCCTCTGTTTATGGTCTATCTGTGGTAGTTCAATATATATATATATATATATATATTTATATATAAATATATATATATATATACATATATATATATATATATATATTTATATATATATATATATATATATACAAAATATATATATATATATATATATATATGTATATATATGTATATATATACATATATATATATAAATATATATATATATATATATATATAAATATATATATTATATATATATATATATATATATTTATATTTATATATATATATATTTATATATATATGTATATATATATATATATATATACATACATATATATATATATATATATATTGAACTACCACAGATAGACATATATATATATATATATATAAATATATATATATATATATATATACATATATATATATATATATATATACATATATATATATATATATATATGTATATGTTTCATATTTTTCTTATGAAATTTAAAATAGCCCTCCACTATTATTCAATATTGTATAAAAATTCAATTCAATATAGGACCTCCTTTTTTATCATATATAGAAAATAGAAAGTATTTTATACACACCAACATAATATTATTATCTATCCCTCCAGTATTAAATTCGAAATCATTATGAACATCAAACGAAACCTAATAATCCAGAATCTGTCTCAACATGATAACCAATTTCCCCATCCCTCCACAGTACGAAAATCCCTGGCACTTTTCCCATTGTTTCCCAGTAAACAAAAATCAAATTTGCGTCCCAAGGCAAATCGTTTATATACAGAGGTGCCTCTTGACATCGGTAATAAAATTTTGGAAAATCTCGTTTTCTGAAAATAAAGTGGAGCTTGTACCAGTCCCCGCAAAAAATGGAAATAATAAAAAAAAAGAATTTGGTTAAATTTATGTTGTATAGAAACTGGGTTAAATGTAAAACTGTATTTGCAGGATAAATCACAGATATCTTGTATATCCTTTTTTACTGTTCTTATTTTTTCATGGCTCAAAACTTGAATTATTATTATTATTATTATTATTATTATTATTATTTTTATTATGATATATATATATATATATATATTTATATATATAAATATACAGTATATATATATATATATATATATGTATTTATATATATACATATATATATATATATATATATGTTTATATATATATATATATATATATGTTTATATATATATATATATATATATATATTTATATATATATATATATATATATGTATATATATATTTGTGTATATATATATATATATATATATATATTATTTTGTTTTTCATTTATTTACTATATATGTTTAAGTGGCAGAACATGACTAAAGGTTAAGATATAAGAGAGATTACTCGAGAGCCATATATGGAAGAGATCATGATGAGGGGTAAATAAAGATGGTTTGGTCATGTTCTTCACACTTTCCAAAAGAGAATTATTCACCAGACTTTTAACTTGGCGCCGCAGGGCACTAGGAGAGTTGGAAGATCCAGGCCTAAAAGGCTGAGAACTATGAAGCGTGAAATAGATGATTCATGGAGAAGTATTGTTTTAAAAGCTCAAGATAGGGACGACGGTTGAAATCTAACGAGGCTATTTATGTCAACGGGCGTTGGAAGAGATGATGATGATCCTGATCATGATGACTATATATGCTCCTTTTGTGTAACATATTTGTGTGTTCGTTTGCATGTCTACATGTACATAATTATGTGTAATTTCTTTTCATAGGTTATATCAGCATTTGAAGCCATTTATTACTAATTGTATCTTGCTTTTATGAAATGAGTTCATTATCATTTAGAAATGATTATAGGTGGTATTAATTAACACAATTTCTTCCCGTTTTCCAAGATTTGTACCTTGCATCGTTCTTTAGAATTTAATTTAATTACATTAAACTATAATTGTATCTTGCAATTATATATATATATATATATATATATATATATATATATATATATATATATATATATATATATATATATATATATATATATATATATATATATATATATAAATGTGTGTGTGTATGCACACAACAGTATATTCAAATTTGTGTACATGTTACCACTTAAGAGTAGATAATTATCAATGAAATAAACTACAGCTATATTTCTAAATTGCAGAATTATAATATAAATCAAATTTAATTTTCCTACATAATAAAAATACATTTATTTCACAACACAATAAAAATTAAATTTTCATCCTTTACATTGGAAATTCAACTAATCTAGATATAAATAAAAAGTTAGGTATGTCTCACTAACTTGTGAAAAAAAGGAAAAATGGAGTATCAAAACAGTGTTGTTTGGATCACAGAGAAAATGAAGGAGATTAGAAACTATGCTTTATATATCCTTATTGACTCCATCTCCGTCCTAATTCCTATGTATTTTATGGAAGAGATCTTTCACAAGCCTCAAAAGAGAGAGAGAGAGAGAGAGAGAGAGAGAGAGAGAGAGAGAGAGAGAGAGAGAGAGAGAGAGGTTAGAAAAGATGCACTTAGTGGGAACTTCAAGGTTGAGATTCAGATTCTGCCTAATTCTTTTGGTAAGTGGCATTAAGCTTTCTCGCTCGCTTTGACCTGGAGGAGCCAGGGAGATTTTATCCTTAATCTTGGGGTCGTTAAGAATCCTTTTAGAGTAGGATAATGTTAGTCTTTTCCTTTCTGGGTAATTTTTCCCACTGGGAATATCAGGAGATTAAATGGAAGTGCAGATGATTGATGGTGGAATAAGTTTCCAAGATAAAAAAAAAGTTCATTAATTGTACAAGAATTTTCGATGTTCACCTAAAAGGGGAAACTGTTAAGAAAAAAAATAATATAAATGAATACATCTGAAAATGTTATCACTCAAAGAATTTTTATGTTATATATTGAAATGTGGAGCTAATCAAGAAAAGTATGCAATAAAAAAAATAATGTTTTTTTTTTTAACAATTGAATAAAAATTTTGTCAATAAAAGTATCTTGATGGTATATTTTACAATTCAAACTAATAAAATATTTCAAATAATTGGATGGCCTGTTCACAATTATTTTTTTTTTTAAGAATTGAGCACAAACGTTTATCAGTAATATTATTCTAATGGAATATATTACAATAAGGAATAACAGAAAATAAAGTTTATTCATTGGAAAAATGTATATTTCTAAACCTATTTATTTTTATAATTATCTTAAGAGATAAATTAATAGTAACGTATTGGTATATTTTTCACGTATAAATCTCATAATAGTATATTTAGCTCTTTATACTTTTTGCAATTAAACATTTATTATTTACTCATATCCATATAATATCTTTACCTAAATATTATGGAAATAAATTCTGAAATAGTATTCAATCGACCATCAAGTTATCAAAATGTTTTAATCATATTCTTTATTGCAATGTGAAATGTTTTTAGGTTTTATGAAAACAAGTAGAGTTTTCATAACTAAAAATTAATCTTTTGTAACATTTTTCAATAAAAAAAAATTATCAATCAATTGTTATGAACTCAACTAACAATGAAACATCAAACATCTTATTTTTGCGGATACAAATATTTTTGAATCGCCATACAACTGTTAAAAATAATTCTTATTATTGAATTCTTTTATTTATTAAATATTTTATGTGAAATTCTTGAATAGCAAACTTTATTAATAATAGATTTTTTTAATACAATTATATGCCAAGCCACCATTAAATTGATGAAAACTGAATTCATTGACCGAGAGAAAGATGAGCTTTTTAATTAGATAAAGGTAATGACTAGGAAATATATGTATATATATATATATATATATATATATATATATATATATATATATATATATATATATATATATATATATATATATATATATATATATATATAAAACGGATTTTGAGCAAAGCGAAAAATCTATTTTTGGGTGAGGTGGACATGTCGTCCTGATGGAAGTTCCTATTAGTTAGCTTTCTAGGGTATATTTGACTACAGTGATATTCCTAGAGAATTTTACCTTAAGGTATCCAGAATTCTAACTCCTGGAGCGAGTATCCCTAAATAATCTCACAGGGATATCGCATAATATCAGAGGACGTATTCTTGACACGTCACATAGCTATCTTCGCCCTGAACAGTATTAACGCTTTGAGGGGGAATCGTGACAAGAGTCTGAAACGAGAATGAAAAGAGAGCCGCTCACAAGGCATCTCTCCTATTCCGTTTCCAGTGTGTATCTGATGAAGGCAGTAGCGCCCTCTTTAATCCTTGTAGCGATATATGAGGTGTTAGAGATACTGTACTATAGGGAGGGGTCAACAGGGCCTTTTACAATAAAAGGAATGGCGGGTCAATCAGGACGACATGGCTACCTCAAAATCTGTTTTTGGTCTCAGGCCATGTCGTCCTGATGGAAGTTTACCAGAGCATTACTGTATCTGTGGATTCTCCATCAGTGCCGTACTCTCAAGAAATTATTTTCCTGGTCCGTCTAGACCTAGAGACCTATGATGTTACCGTCATACATCATTATCATCTAAGCATGAACTATGTTAGTGCTTCCTGCCCCCTACAGGGAAGAGTTGTCCTAGACTCGGGAAAAAGTCTCGAGGAGTAAAAAAAAATTTATCGATGACAAAATGACAAGCCTGTAGGTGGTCTCGCCCATTACAATATAAAGCAAAGTTTCTATAAGAGTCACCAATGTCAGAATGAATTTGTGACACCTTCCCCAATATGACTACTCTTATAAACTATTGGATAATTGTTGTATCCACATAGAAACAAATTCTGCCTCTTTGCCACCAACCCGTTAGGGTACCACGTCAACCCTTCCATTAGTGGACTTTTGATTGAATCAGGGAACAGTCTTGAAAGAGATACCATGATAGAAATATCCATATATTAATCTTAATGCTCAGTACATTTCTAATAAAATGAGTGTGGGCGAAAAACACGCAGGGTTCACTATGAACTAGTTTATTAGAATTTAATAAACGAACATATCAGATCAACATTTATAAAATTTATAAAATATTGTTTCATCTACTAGGAAACAGATTTGCCACTTCAATTGAATTATTAATATTAATGATATAGTCTCTATACTGTTTACATACACTAGCATAAAAAACGTTTGGCACAAGTGTCTGTATTATGCTATAGATTACCGACGTCAATGGATCAGTTCGTAAGGACACTTTCGTGGCCTATCGCTCAGCGTATAGTAACATGCAGTGACTACACGTGCACAACATTAATTAATCGTCCCAAATTAATTACACTGTTCTTCGCAGACTTAAAACAGAAGGTTAAAGAATTCTACCTGCTGCTACCACAGATCTCATAAGTTGCTCCACTTGCTTCGCATAGTGCATAAAGAACGCCTTGGATGACTACCAGCCGGTGTGCAAACAAGGATGTTCAAAGTCCATATAATTAAAGACATTTTTTGGGGAGGCCACTTTTTTCGGATCATGACTAACGGGTGTATTGTCTGGATCTGTTCTGCGAATAACACGGGTGAATTTTGCCCTTAGTTATAGATAACTTTGAACCCAGGGTTTCTCTTCTGACCAGCTGTCCTCCCATAAAGTCTGAAGTTCTATGAAGATAGACCTTTAGGCACTCCACTGGACATAGAGATACATCTTCCTCCACAGGGTAGATTCTCTAGGGACCCCACCTGTTGGTGGGTAGCTTGTTCCTGATGAGAAATGTTGGGTCTGGAAATAGATTCAGTTCTACCTCCAAGAACTGGACGTAGCCTTCCTCTCTAGAGAGAGCCACTATTCACTAACTCTGGCCCTCAAGGCGAGTACAAACAGAAAAATGACTTAAATTCAAAACCTTCTAAGCACATTCCTCATTGTTCATTATTTATACACAATGAGGAATCATATCTAATGACCAAGCAAAGAGTCTTTTGAAGCGCTGAAGGGCTAGTTCCTTAAGAACGTCGTTAGAAAGGTCGACCTGTAAAGCATATGGTATCTGATTTGTCAAGGCAGGCTTGAACAATAGAATTGTGTAGGCTGCTAAACTTTACTCATGAAGGTGAATGAAGAATGATAAATAGGAATCTGTCGGGATTTCTTTCGGTTTCTTGGCCTAGACAAAGGATAGCTATTTCTTCCCTGAAGTCTAATAATGTTTTCTAGATTCCTCCAAAAGTCTAAACCGACTTTTAAACACCGAATCTTTTTCTCATCGTTAAGGAGAGAAAATCATGAGATGTAGGTTCCGTTTTTTCTGTGATGGAGCGAAGACAGTCGACTTTTGTACTCGCTGAGACAGGGATGGATCCAGTAGCGGTACGAATTTTAATCGTAGTTCCAATGCCAGAGGGAACCACACGCTATTCGGCTACTTGTGGGCCACTATTGCAGCTTTCCCTTTGAAGGATCTCAGCATATCGAGGACCTTCAAAAGGAGGTGTGCGGAGGGAACCGATAGATACTGGACTATCTGTTCCAGTCCAGGGACATAGCGTCCACTGCCTCTGCTAACAGATCCTCGTAAGGGGACACGTCACGAACTATTTTATGGTTGTCTTTCGTTGCAAAGAGGTCTATCTGCAGCTTTGGGACTTGACTCGAGATGAAGGAGAACGATCCTGCGTCAAGGGACCATTCTCGTTTGATGCGTATTTTCTCCACACTCCTGTTGCATCCTTAAGCTGTGCTCTTAGCACTGGATCTGTTATGGAAGCAAACTGTAGAGAGCCCAGCATTCTCTCCTGTTCGCGTCTTGATATCCGTTTGGATTTCAATAGTCTCTTGACAGATCCTGCTATTTCTTTCCTCTTCTTACTAGGAATGGAAAGCCGATGTGACTCCAAATTCCAGTGGGTTCCTAACCACTGAAATTTTTGAGCTGGAGAAAGACGAGACTTTTTGATGTTGATCTTGAATCCCAGATGTTCCAGGATCTGGATCACTATCTTAGAAGCTTGCATGCATTCTGTCCTGGATGCTGCCAAAACCAGCCAGTCGTCCAAGTAGGCTACTACTTAGACTCCCTTTAGGCGTAATAGATGGACGGCTGCGTTCGCGAGCTTCGTGAAATTCCTTGGGGCTATGTTTAGCCCGGAAGGCATGGTTCTGAAGGCGTAAAGTTATCAATGTAACTTGAAGCCTAGGTAGGGGGAGAGGTGATGATTAATTGGAACTTGCCAATAAGCGTCAAACAAGTGTATAGACACAGCATATGTCCTTTTGGGCTGTAGGGTCCTTATGTGTTGAAGTGTGAGCATTCTGAACTTGTAATTCACTATGAACTTGTTGAGTGGCGACAAGTTTAGAATGACTGAGTTTTTCCGAGTCCTTCTTTGGAGCACAAAACAGCCTTCCTTGGAATTTGGACTTAATCTTCCGGATTACTCTTTTGTCTAAGAGCTCTCGGGCATATTCTTCCAGAGCGGGGGTTGGGTGTTGGAAGAATTGAGGATATTGAGGTGGAGGACTGCTCCAGCTCCAACCTAGTTCATTCTTATTTAGGCCGTGGGCCCAGAGATCGAAGGTTCAGCGATCCCTAAAAAGCTGTAGTCTCCCTCCTACTGGAAGGATCTACTTCTGCTGTTGTGAACCTGAGGACTTCCCTCCTTGACCGCATCCTCCCCTGGATACTCTTCCTCTCGAAGGGCGTCTAGAAGAATCTCTGGCTCTCGAACGAAAGGAAGAATTCTGCCTTTCGGAGGCTGGGTTAAGGACTGGCGACTGTGTCGCCGTTTCTTGAGGTACCAGCTGGTACGTGGTTGGAAGTCGTGCCACTATCTGAAGCACCGCGGTCACAGGAAGTTGTTGTTGATGTTGCTTTCGGTAGGGTTTAGCCGGCGAGAGGATGGCCTAGGCCTTTTTGTCTTCCTCTTGGGTTGGGGACCCTCATCTGGAAAAGACTTTCTCTTAAGTTCTAGGCCCCACTTTTTGAGAAGGTTTTCTGTGGCGGCCTTGTCTACTACCTCTTTAACCACTTCATTGGGAAAGAGGTCTTTACCCAAAATACGAGAGGAGATCAGTTTACTCGGTTCGTGCCTTACCGCAGCCGAGGTGAACACGAACTCTCTACAGGCTCTCATAGCTTTAATAAAGCTATAGAAATCCTTCATAACTGTGGCCAGATGGGTTTTGGCCACAACCATGAACATGTCCAGGTTCTTGGGGTCACTTGCCATCGTTTCTAGTGTCGTTTGCAACAACATGGATGCCGCAAGTCTTTCCTTTGTCTCTTGCTCTCTGTGCAAGAGAACCTCCGACAGTTTTGGAAGCGCCTCACCGAACTGGCCTTCAGCAATATCAGCTTCTAGCTTCCCGACTGAGAAGGTAAGGTGTACGTCCTTCCAGTATTCTTGCTCCAAGGGCAAGGTCAGAGATAACGGCTTGCTCTCCTCCAAGGAGGGGCATAGTTTCCCTGCCTCCACTGCTTTTAAGGCAGCCTTATATCTCTTTTCCAAGAAGGGAAAGGCTCTGGTAGGAGAGGCCACAAAGGAGGGAAGCTTCTTACTCAAGGCGGGCACCTTTGAGTTAGCGAAGCCCCTCTCTTTCATCGAGCTCGCTAGTAACGTCTGAGCTTTACTATGGTAAAAAACTATGACCTCCTTCAGCTCCGACTCCTCCTTTAAGGCTGGCTCCTTCCTAAGATGGACATAGCAGTCCGGATAAGAATCAATGTTGGGCCAAAATTCCACTTCTTCCAGGGGTTTTGCTTCGAACTTTTCTGAGATCATGATCTTCCCGGTTGTCATTGGCATGTGCTCGGCATACCTCCAAGGATTGGTATTCGAGCACAAAGGAAGATCCTTCACGCTGAGCCGCTTCTGGGCCCCACTTGATGCTTCAAGTCTACGTATCTCCAGTTTCATTGCAGCTTACTTCTCATCATTCTTCCTTTGAATTTGTTGGATCATCTCAACATTGGAAGAAAGAGTCCTTCCCAGTTCATCTGGGATAGCAGACGATGTAGAAGGAACAGGTTCTGGGTCCGGAACCGACGTAACCGACACTTCGTCGATTTCTTGCTCTTCCACTTGTGGAGCCTGGAACAGCTCCTCCTCCTGACCTTCTCAGTAGAATCCGACACCTCCGACATCTTATCGTCCAATTGGATGTCTTGAAGGGTGGCTGAGACTTCAGAATCTACTGGATTCTGGGCAATTGGTATATCCACCTGAGGTTGTGGGATGATTGCATAAGCCGATGCTTTAGGGAAAAGGTAGGCCGTTATCTTCTCATTTGGAAGGTAGGGACCTGAGGTGTTTTTCTGAAAACCCCTCACCCAGGATCGTAACGTTTCCTAGGCAGCATCCCTTGACTCCGTTGGCTTAGGGTTGTCAAAAGCCTCGGTAATCAGGTTAGAACAAACTGTACAAATCTGAGGATCCAAATAGCGGAGATCACCTCTGGAGGCTGCACATGCTGCGTGCCTCTTGCAATGTTGATGTCCACAGAAGTTCTTATTGCGGACATTACAGAACACACTCCCGCACTTTGGATGGTCCTCCTGTAACGAGAAGAAAAATCCATGAGTATCAAGTGAAGGCTTTCACTTATATTGAGATATTTAGCTTATATAGAAAAACTATAAATGTTAGAAGGAAAGACGCATACCTGTATTTCCTGCCCAGTCAATTGCTGAAACCACCAGAGATATTAAAACTAAGGTTAATTCTATTCTAGAATACCTTACGTAATTTCCTAAACGGTAATTTAAGGTTTAGTTCACACCTTGAGATAAAGTTTTAATATACGTGATAGAAAGAATATAGAAAGAACTTACTTTCTATATATTGTACGGTCTCAACAAAAGGCTGTACAAGATAACATAAAGTATGATGAAGAACTTTTAGTGTTATCACGATCTCTGTTGTCATGGGTGACAATGCTAGAGTGGGGGCTGGAGAGGTAGAAGGTGTCATTAGGAACTATGGCGTACCAGGTGAAAATGAGAGTGGTGAGAGACTGGTAGATATGTGTGTTGAACAAGAGATGGTAATAAGTGCTAGCTTTTTTAAAAAGAAAGATAAAAATAAGTATACATGGGTAAGAGTGGTAAATGGAAGAGTAGTAGAAAGGGCATTAATGGATTATGTGTTGATAACTAAAAGAATGTTTGGAAGATTGAAAGACGTGCACGTGTTTAGGGGTATGGCTAACGGTATGTCTGATAATTTTTTGGTGGAAGGAAAATTAGTTGTAGCAAAAGAGTGGGGGAATAGAGTAGGTTGATGTAAAAGGGAGCTAGTGAGAGTTGAAGAGCTAATAACACCGGGGGTAAAAAGTAAATATCAGGAAAGGTTGAAAATAGCATATGACGAGGTGAGAGTAAGAGAAACTGTTAATTTAGAGGAGGAGTGGAAGTTAACAAAAAAAAATTTTGTTGAGATTGCAAGTGATGTATGTGGCAAGAAGGTTGTTGGAGGCAGCACGTGGAAGGGCAGTGAATGGTGGAATGAAGGAGTGAAGGTAAAAGTGGAAGAGAAAAAGAGGGTTTTTGAAGAATGGCTGCAGAGTAATAGTATAGAGAAGTATGAAAAATATAGAGAGAAAAAGGTGGAAGTAGAGCGCAAGGTACGTGAGGCAAAGAGGGCAGCCGACCTGAGGTGGGGTCAGGGACTGGGTCAGTCATATGAAGAGAATAAGAAGAAGTTTTGGAAAGAAGTGAAGAGATTAAGGAAGGCTGGCGCAAGAATTGAAGAGACAGTGAAAGATGGAAATGGAAGGTTGTTAAAAGGAGAGGAGGCAAAGAAAAGGTGGGCGGAATATTTTGAAAGTTTGCTGAATGTTGAGGATAATAGGGAGGCAGATATAATTGCTGTTGCAGGTGTTGAGGTGCCAGTGAAGGGAGATGAGAATGAGAGAGAGATTACAATAGAGAAAGTGAGGAGAGCACTAGATGAAACGAGAGTAGGAAAAGCATCTGGTATGGATGGTGTGAAAGCTGAGATGTTGAAGGAAAGGGGTGTGACTGTACTTGAATGGTTGGTGAGATTGTTTAATATGTGTTTTGTGTTGTCAATGGTACCAGTAGATTGGGTTTGTGCGTGTATTGTACCACTATATAAGGGTAGGGGAGATGTGCATGAGTGTTGTAATTCAAAAGGTATCAGTTTGTTGAGTGTAGTTGGAAAAGTGTATGGTAGAGTAATGATTAATAGGATTAAGGATAAAACAGAGAATGCAATTTTGGAAGTACAGGGTGGTTTTATAAGAGGAAGAAGTTGTATGAATCAGATTTTTACAGTTAGGCAGATATGTGAGAAATGTTTAGCAAAAGGTAAGGAGGTGTATGTTGCGTTTATGGATCTGGAGAAAGCATATAATAGAGTTGATAGGGAAGCAATGTGGAATGTGATGAGGTTATATGGAGTTGGTGGAAGGTTGTTGCAAGCAGTGAAAAGTTTCTACAAAGGTAGTAAAGCATGTGTTAGAATATGAAATGAAGTGAGCGATTGGTTTCCGGTGAGAGTGGGGCTGAGACAGGGATGTGTGATGTCGCCGTGGTTGTTTAACTTGTATGTTGATGGAGTGGTGAGAGAGGTGAATGCTCGAGTGCTTGGACGAGGATTAAAACTGGTAGGCGAGAATGACCATGAATGGGAGGTAAATCAGTTGTTATTTGCGGATGATTCTGTACTGGTAGCAGACACAGAAGAGAAGCTTGACCGACTAGTGACAGAATTCGGAAGGGTGTATGAGAGAAGGAACTTGAAAGTTAATGTGGGTAAGAGTAAGGTTATGAGATGTTCGAGAAGGGGAGGTGGTGCAAGGTTGAATGTCATGTTGAATGGAGAGTTACTTGTGGAGGTGGATCAGTTTAAGTACTTGGGGTCTGTTGTTGCAGCAAATGGTGGAGTGGAAGCAGATGTACGTCAGAGAGTGAATGAAGGATGCAAAGTGTTGGGGGCAGTTAAGGGAGTAGTAAAAAATAGAGGGTTGGGCATGAATGTAAAGAGAGTTCTATATGAGAAAGTGATTGTACCAACTGTGATGTATGGATCGTAGTTGTGGGGAATGAAAGTGATGGAGAGACAGAAATTGAATGTGTTTGAGATGAATTGTCTAAGGAGTATGGCTGGTGTATCTCGAGTAGATAGGGTTAGGAACGAAGTGGTGAGGGTGAGAACGGGTGTAAGAAATGAGTTAGCAGCTAGAGTGGATATGAATGTGTGTAGGTGGTTTGGCTATGTTGAGAGAATGGAAAATGGCTGTCTGCTAAAGAAGGTGATGAATGCAAGAGTTGATGGGAGAAGTACAAGAGGAAGGCCAAGGTTTGGGTGGATGGATGGTGTGAAGAAAGCTCTTGGTGATAGGAGGATAGATGTGAGAGAGGCAAGAGAACGTGCTAGAAATAGGAATGAATGGCGAGCGATTGTGACGCAGTTCCGGTAGGCCCTGCTGCTTCCTCTGGTGCCTTAGATGACCGCGGAGGTAGCAGCAGTAGGGGATTCAGCATTATGAAGCTTCATCTGTGGTGGAATTGTGGGAGGTAGGGCTGTGGCACCCTAGCAGTACCAGCTGAACTCGGCTGAGTCCCTGGTTAGGCTGGAGGAATGTAGAGAGTAGTCCCCTTTTTGTTTTGTTTCTTTGTTGATGTCGGCTACCCCTCAAAATTGGGGGAAGTGCCTTGGTATATGGATGAATGGACGATCTCTGTACAGCAGTTTCTGGTAATGCAGTGTGTACTAAACTATGAATACAGCAACTACTGTACATCAAATGCTATTGTGCGGGCTAACATGCGCCGGTACGTGCCGTCGTGCGCCTGCACGTACCGGCCGGCAACTACCGCTGTATAGTTCAAAGATATACTATCTTTAACTAATAGGCGGCAGCCCACTGATTCGCGACTGTGTCCCGGCTGGCAATCATTGCCAGCCGACGGCTGAAAACACTAAAACCCGGCTGCCGGCCGCTAATCGTAGTAGCCAGCAGATTCGGGCAATGTTTCCCCTGCCGGCAGGCAAAGGTAATAAAACCCGTGCCCGCCGACAGTAGCTAAGAACCAGAGAACCTCCACCTGCCCGGCTGTCGGCTGTTAAGCCGGCAGCCGGGTTAGGGGTGCAACATAATAGTCAGAGAAACAGTATGGATGAAAGGTTATAAGGCGGCATAGCCATACGACCTTCCATCCAGAAAGAGTGAACTTATGGAAGGGGAGAATGTAATATTCAGGCTTCCAAAGAATCCATAGTCTGCCGGGCTCTACCGACGGACATGGAAAGGAGGCCAAGGGAGGTCTGTGGTTCACTCTGCAAAGAATAAAGGGTCTCTGCCGGCCGACACGTAGTGCCAGCCGGCAGAGAGCTGAGCCTGTCCTCCATCCTAACCTATACCAGGTACGGAAGTAGGACGCTGGCCAAAAAGAAAAAAATGAAAGAGAGGTGGGGAAGGGATAAGGGTCCTATAGACTTCGTTCTAGCAGGAGACACACTCAGCCGTTAGGGAAGCTCATCCTAACCAACAGTTTTCTATTATGGAGGAAGACTGGCAACACTTGCTAACCTCCTCCCAACCAGAACAAAGTTAGGTGAAGTTATTTCGCCGGGCAACAGAGAAAACTCATTCTCCAGCCCGAGAAAAACAACACAGGACAGTCTGCTAGGCCATTAGAGGAAGGAATCATCTCTTACAGAATCCTTCCAACATGGACTAGGGAAGCAAAGCTTCCTGTGTCTGCCCCTAACCTAGCAAAGGAGACTCATTCTCTATGCTAGGAAAAAGCAGACCACAGACTAGAAACTCTGATGTTTTGCCCTAACCCAAAAAACCAGTTACTCTGGTTATCAGGTCAGGAAAAACATATCCTGGAATAGTTATACCTGAATTATTATACAGATAGAATCACTAGGATTAAGCCGAAGGCTTACAGAGGGAGAGGGGGATTGAACTTAGCCTCCAGAGGAGAAAAGAACACTCGGGGATGTGCGAAAGTATACTACTGTACCTAGAATACTAGACTAGGTAAGATGAGAATCGATTATCTAACCGAAACTCTCTCGTATACAATCTTGGAAAAACATACAACAATATCTTATATGTATAAAATATTTGCCTATAGCTTCAATAATATAACATTCAGAAAAACTTATATCATGCATGAAAGTACTAAGGCCAGAAGTCTAAACTACGAAGTGTCACGAAGGGCAGGATCGCTACCTCGACCCGTGTCAAAATCACCGAGCTAACAACTGACAGTAATAAATAAGCATTCCTAGCGGAGCTAAATAGCTAAATTATCAAAGCGTAGCAAACCGGGAACGTCGCTCCAGCTAACTGAATGACCCATATGAGCGAGCGATAGTATCCAGGATGCCTGCGGTAGGCAACAGCTCTTGTTTACGTTAAAATCACTTGATTTAATTCAAAACGACTAGAGCTTACGTTTATAAATAGTAAAGATAATACTCAACTTCCTAGAGGCAGAAGAGGCCGGAGAAGTCATCAAAATGTTGAAATAAATCCAAAATAACGAGAGAACACAGGGGAAAACACAGAGTAGTAGAGCTACACGAAAAGGAGAAAAGAGGCCGCTACCGCCTTCATCAGATACACACTGGAAACGGAATAGGAGAGATGCCTTATGAGCGGCTCTCTTTTCATTCTCGTTTCAGATTCTTGTCACTATTCCCCCTCGAAGAGTTAATACTGTTCGGGGCGAAGATAGCTATGTGACGTGTCAAGAATACATCCTCTGATATTATGCGATATCTCTGTGAGATTATTTAGGGATATTCGTTCCAGGAGCTAGAATTCTGGATACCTTAGGATAAAATTCTCTAGGAATATCACTGTAGTCAAATATACCCCAGAAAGATACCTAATAGGATCTTCCATCAGGATGACATGACCTGAGTCCAATAATATATATATATATATATATATATATATATATATATATATATATATATATATATATATATATATATATATATATATATATATATATATATATATATGAAAATATTCTTTTTTTTTAAGAGTTCCTGAGTAACCGAATTAAAATCATCCTTTACACATGAAACATCAATACTCCGTCTTAGTCTTCAACTAATGAATTGAGAAATGAATAATATTAAATTGATATTAAAACAGAAGAAGCATCTTCCATTATTTCAACAATCCTAATTATTCTTGTTTCTCTTAACTTAAGATCATTTTATAAAATAATTTTTTCCTATATATATATATATATATATATATATATATATATATACATATATATATGTATGTATATATATATATATATATATATATATATATATATATATATATATTATATATATATATATATATATATATATATATATATATATATATATATATATATACATATATATATATATATATATATATATATATATATATATATATATATATATATATATATATATGTATGTATATATATATGTATATCTATATATATATATATATATATATATATATATATATATATATATATATATATATATATATATATATATATATATATATATATATATATATATATATATATATATATATATATATATATATATATATATATATATATATATATATATATATATATATATATATATATATATATATATATATATGTTTATATATGTATATATATATATATATATATATATATATATATATATATATATATATATATATATATATATGTATATATGTTTGAGTTTGTAAAAGAGGGCCTCATGATTAACACGGTCAAAGGCAGCACTAAAATCAAGGCTAATCATACGAACTTCCCGACCACAATCAAGGGATTTCTGTACAGCATTGGATTTTGTAAGAAGGGCATCACATGCTCTAAGGCCTTTACGAAAACCAAATTGCAAACTAGGGAGTAGATGATTACCTTCAGCAAACCTATTAAGACGTTTTGCCAGAAGACGTTCAAAAACTTTAGATGATATGGGAGTTATGGAAATTAATCAGTGGGACTTGAGCTACCACAAACACATTTACATAGAGGAGTAACATTTCCAGTTCTCCAACAAGTGCTAAAAGCTCATCTTCTTGCTGACTTGCGCAAAATAACAGATAACTTTGGAGCTAAGAAATCTGCTGTCTTTATAAAAAACAAAGGAAAAATACCATTTGGGTCTACACCTCCATAAGCATGAAGGTCCATCAACAAAACTTTTATATCACGAGATCAAAAAGCTAAACTAGTTAGTTTAGTCTCAGGAAAACAGGAATGGGGACTTTAAAGTTTTTCGTTACTCTGTTTACTGTCAAAAACAGCAGCCAAAAGGGTTGCCTTTTCCTTTGGACAGCGAGTAAAGGAGGTTTAAGCAAGGGAGGAACTGTTGCATTTAAGTTCCTGAGTTGTAACAGAAAGAGTTTCTTTTATGGTTAAATTTTATTCCTTTTCAGTTGAGGCATAAACTCTCTGAGCAAAAGCTCGAAGCTGAGTATAGTTGTCCAGGTCAAATCTGATCTATTACCCTTCCAAAGAAGATAGGCCTCCTGCTTCTCAAAATAAGAAACGTCTACAGTCATCATTGAACCATTACGTTGACTAGATTCTCATTCAAAGGGACAACAGGATCTACACTATTATATAATTGTGACCAATTCAAGCACAAAAGATCATATAAAATCCCATTCAAGTCTACTTGGGATTTTATATAAATTTTACAAGAGTATGATATATCAGGGACAGGCTGCTCAGTCTTCACTACTAATGAAATTAAGGCATGATCAGATGTACCGACTGGAGAACCAACCTTACTAGTTATAACGCCAGGGGAGTCAGTGTATACGAGGTCCAAGCAATTACCAGACCTGTGAGTGGCTTCATTTATGATTTGCTCACAGCCTGATTCAGAGGCAAAGTCTAAAGCTCTTAAGCCATGGTGATCGGTAGGAGAGATAGAACTTAACCACTCCCTATGGTGAGCATTAAAATCACTAACAAAGACAGAAGAAGCCTTTCTATCATCTTTGTGTATCTTAGCCATAATGGTAAGAAGACAATCGAAGATAAAATCATCCATGACTGGATTTCGGTAGATCGAACAAATAAAAGTTGTTATGCCTGCTGCAAACTTTTATTACCTGAATCTCATGACATCCACATCTATAGCAGGACTTGTGAGAAGCAGAGTACTCGGTCCTAATATACACCACCATTCCCCGGCCCCTAGGGATGGCATCACGTTTCAACATATTGGCTTCTTAAAACCAGTTATAAGGAGCTCAGATGAGTGCCTCATATTAGAAACCAAAGTTTTAGAGCACAAAATAATATTATACTGGGTGGACGCAACTGTTAGGTCTTGGATATTTGTATGAAGACCACGAATATTGCAATACAGAAGACGACAATGACGATATGTTGGACGTATTGGTCCCGGTTTTCGCTCAATGTCTCCAGACAGCATAAGAATTAATATAAATAATAAAGAGACATAATAATTAAAAACTAGATTAACAAGAATTATCAAAAAAAACAATATGTACAGAATTATAAATAAAGTGATTGATGATACCCATAGACTATTGTAAAAAGTCGAAAAAACTGGTCAACATGGAGGAGCCGATACACCCTGCAAGGCTAAATACCCTCCAGGATAGCCACTTCAACTGAAGGGAGGACAGTAAGGATGTTTTGGAGAAGAAAAAGAATCAGAAAAAGGGAAAGACAACTTCTTGATAAACCACCAGGCATCCATGGCCCTTTTATTAAGCCTGGCCAACACACCATTTCAAAAAAAACAAATCAAGAAGAACAAAAAAATAATAATAAGATAGAATAGTGTGCCCGAGTGCACCCTCGAGCAAGAGAACTCTAACCCAAGACAGTGGAAGACCATGGTACAGAGCCTATGGCACTGCCCAAGACTAGAGAATAATGGTTTAATTTTGGAGTGTCCTTCTCCTAGAAGAGTTGCTAACCATTATTAAAGAGTCTTTTCTACCATTTCCCAGAGGGAAGTACACTGAAGAAATTGTAGTACAGTAATTAACTCCTTAGTTGAAGTAGTGTTTAGTATCTCATTGTTACCAGGTCTATTAGGAAAGACGAGAATATGTAACGAATAGGCCAGACTATACCGCGTAAGTTTAGGCAAAGAAAAAATAAGCTGTAACCAGAGAGAGGGATCCAATGCATTATTGTCTGGCCAGTCAAAGGATCCAATACCCCTCTATTGGTAGTTCCTCAACGGGCGGCTGGTGCCCGGGCCAACCTACTTAATAATAGTAATATCCTGAAGATTTTTACTATCATATTTAAAATTATCGTTTGATAATAATAATAATAATAATAATAATAATAATAATAATAATAATAATAATAATAATAATAATAATAATAATAATATTTTATAATTATAATAATAAAAATAATAATAATAACAATAATAATAATATTATTATTATTATTATTATTATTATTATTATTATTATTATTATTATTATTATTATTATTAGTAGTAGTAGTAGTAGTAGTAGTAGTAGTAGTAGTAGTAGTAAACTTAGCATCTTCACTCTTAAAAAAGATAATAAGGTCAAACAAAATCCTCCATCTATTCCACAAATGAAAATTCCTGAAAGGAAACGTATTTCAAAATCCCATAATGGAAACGAGAGTTAAAAATTACATATAATAGAATTACTATATCGTGGAACATCTCAAGTTTCCTCAAGGTATTTCCTCATTTGATTTCAACCCTCATTTCTGGTTTTGGTTTTGGAGTTGAGAACTTGTAAGGAAAATTGTAGGTTTTGATTAATATTTCTGTTTAAATCAGTTTAAGGGATTTTAGATTTTTTTCTAATATTATTTGAAATTGTATATATATATATATATATATATATATATATATATATATATATATATATATATATATGTATATATATATATATATATATATATATATATATATATATATATATATATATATATATATACAAATGTATATATACATATATATGTATATACAAGTATATATATATATATATATATATATATATATATATATATATATATATATATATATATATATATATATATATACATACATACATGTGGTTGTGTGTGTTTATGAATACATACCTTCCTACTTGATTTCTTTTGATCCTTAATTAAAAAGTCAGATTAAATAAAATTCAATGTCTATATCCCATTCCATTCTATTATCATCAAGAAGAAACAATAATACAATTTCCTATTATCGTCTTTTTATTTGTTATTGGAAATTCCTTTTCCAAAATTTTTCATTACTCTTGTTTATTGATATTCTATAATTGGAGTATTGTTTTTGTATAAAGACCAAACTACATTTATTTAGATGTTCGTATTTTCTCTGTTGGTCTACAAAATGTATTATCGTTTTTACATTACGAAACGAGTTGGATCATAATTGAGAGAAAAGAGGGATGAAGATGATATAGTTTAAGATATTTATGATCACTGAGGCTTAGAGAATCCTTAAATATTTGTTTAAACTCACACCCACACCCACACGCATATATATATATATATATATATATATATATATATATATATATATATATATATAAATATATATATATATATATATATATATATATATATATATATATATATATATATATATATATATATATATATATATATATATATATATATATATATATATATATATATATAAACCATATCTCTACTAAAAAAGTGCAAAAACATATAAATAAACAGCCCCTCTAAACACGGAAGACCATAGTATCATTCCTACCATAATTTCCATCGGCCAATCCTTCTCACCTGGTCATCAGGAGCAGGTCTGTTCTAGCGAGCAATCCTGATGTCAGGATCTGCACTCAGTCCCTGGGCCTCAGTCCGGGACCCATCTGGACACGCCTTCGATGTAGCCACCCAGCTGGACTGCCCTGTTCCAAACGACCTCTTTCGCCACTATGAAAATCTTCTCCAGTGTCTGAGGAAGAGGCCTCTGCACGACATATTGCAGGTGATTCATTATGTTGTTCTAGATGTAATCTAGAATTATAGGAACTTTTTTAAGAATTTGGTTATTGATATACTGTCAATTCTAATAAAAAGAACAATTGTACGTAGTAAATATTGTGGTTTTCAGTGATTATTCTGCCCCAGGCAATATGCCACCACGGATACTGTTCACACAAAGCAAATAAGCTACATGGAATGTGAATAGCTAGAAACAATAATGAATTGGAATTTCATTATTCTTTTTTTCTGTTTTTACCTAATGAAAACATTAAATAAAGAAGGAAATATATATAATAATAATTTCATTATTTATTAAGTGTTTTTTTTTTGGTTAGTATTTAAATAATTATATTTTATTTAGCTGCTTTTTTATGTTTTCCTAAAACGTAAAAAAAAACCCAAGAGATTAATGATACATTTAATTAAACAATATGGCAATTTGTTTCAAAATATAAAGAATAATTGATTATTTTTTCTATGTACCAGGTAATGACTTTGAATAACTTATTGGTAATTAAAGTTTTTTTTTTTTTAATTAGATATTTATTTCAGTGGATATGTTAAAAATTTTATAGTTATAATTATAACTAAATTCTAACCGAAAGTCTATCTAGATAAGTAAAGGTGTGTTTTAGAAAAACGAAATGTCATTAGAAATTTGATTTTACATTTAATCTAACAATATTGTAATACTTATTTTAACATAGGATGATTTCTTTTCATTATATTGCTTTTACTTCAATCGCGAAAGACAAATAATAAGTTAACTTTAATATTTCGGTCTAAATATTAATTATGATTTAGGAAAAATATAACTTTTATAAAAGGAAA
>NC_090758.1:61570830-61578330 GCF_036898095.1 Palaemon carinicauda | reverse complement strand
TGATAGACACGAATGATCTTGAATGGGAGGTAAATCAGTTGTCGTTTGCCGATGATACTGTACTGGTTGCAAACTCGGAAGAGAAGCTTGGCCAATTAGTGACAGGATTTGGAAGGATATGTGAGAGAAGGAAGTTGAGAGTTAATGTGGGTGAGATTAAGGTTATGAGATATACGAGAAGGGAAGGTGTTGCAAAGGTGGATCAGTTCAAGTACTTGGGGTCTGTTGTTGCAGAAAATGGTTGAGTGGAAGCAGAGTACGTCAGAGAGTGAATGAAGGATGCACAGTGTTGGGGCAAGTGAAGGGAGTGATAAAGAATAGATGGTTAGGCATGAATGTAAAGAGAGTTTTGTATGGGAAAGTGGTTGTACCAACCGTGATGTATGTATCGGAGTTGTGGGGAATGAAAGTGACGGGTAGACAGAAATTGAATGTGTTTGAGATGAAGTGTCTGAGAAGTATGACTGGTGTATCTCGAGAAGATTGGGTTAGGAACGAAGTAGTGAGGGTGAGAACGAGTGTAAGAAATGATTTTAACAACTAGAGTGGATATAATTGTGTTGAGGTGGTTTGGCCATGTTGAGAGAATGGAAAATGGCTGTCTGCTAAAGAAGGTGATGAATGCAAGATTTGATAGGAGAAGTACAAGAGGAAGGTAAAGATTTGCGTGGATGGATGGAGAGAAGAAAGCTCTGGGTGATAGGAGGATAGATGTGAGAGAGGCAAGAGAGCGTGCTAGAAATAGGAATGAATGGTAAGCGATTGTGACGCAGTTCCTGTAGGCCCTGCTGCTCCTCAAAATTAGGGGAAGTACCTTGGTATATGGATATGGATATATATATGTATCTATCTATCTATTTATATATATATATATATATATATATATATATATATATATATATATATATATATATATATATATGTATATATATATATATATATATATATATATATATATATATATATATATATATATATATATATATATATATATATATATATATATATATATATATATATATATATATATATATATATTTATATATATATATATATATATATATATATATATATATACATATATATATATATATATATATATATATATATATATATATATATATACAGTGATACCTCTGGATACGAAAGTTTCTGCTTACGAAAAATTCAGGATGCAAAAAGTGATTAGAAGATTTTTATGCTCCAGGATACGGATAAAATTTCAGGATACGAAAACCTTACGAGATCCCAACTCTTCACCGAGAGTAATTTTAAAAAGCGTGCGCCGCCTGACTTTGAACTTGGGTAGACTCACTTACAGCCTCCCGCTCACCCATTGGTTATCTCCCTACTCAGACGCTAGCTGACGCCATAAGATCCTGCTTTCCTATTGGTCGGCAACTATCCCAGCTTGCCTACGCACGGGCGTTCATCTCTCTCTCTCTCTTTTCGTTCCGACCGCGGTATCGTTAACAGACATTGTGTTGTGTGCTTTCGCTTGTTTGACTTAGTGTTAATATACAGTACATTCGTACGCCACGTGTTATTGTTAATAAATATTCGTTACTGTGCACTGTACTGTATGAGTGTTTACTATACATAGACTGTATATAACGTTACGTAGTGTATTATATTACGTATTACTGTAGCCATGGGTCCCAAGAATGTTGCCGAAGGAAAGAAGAAGAAGACGATGCTCTCGATGGAGACGAAACTTGAAATCGTTAAAAAGTACGAGTCTGGCATGCGTTTAAGTGCGATCGCCAAGGAGTATGGCTGGAATCCGTCTACGATAGGCACCATCCTGAAGCAGAAGGCGGCCATCAAAGCAGCAACACCTTCTAAGGGCGTCACTATTTTCTCCAACAAGAGAACGCACGTGCATGACGAGATGGAGAGGCTGCTTCTTGTGTGGATCAAGGACAAAGAGATCTCAGGAGACACCATCACTGAGACTACAATTTGCCAGAAGGCCTCCGCCATTTTCGGTGATCTCGTGCGTGCTCAGGCCGAAGAAGGAGCAGGAGAAGGAACATCCCAGCAGGAACCCCCAGAGTTTAAGGCTTCTCGTGGGTGGTTCGAGAAGTTCAAGAAAAGGACTGGCATCCATTCAGTGGTACGGCATGGGGAGGCAGCCAGCTCGGACACGAAGGCCGCCGAAGCCTTTGTTAAAACGTTCGAAGAGTTGACTCTGCAGGAAGGCTACAGTTCGCAGCAAGTTTTCAATTGTGACGAAACTGGGCTTTTCTGGAAGAAAATGCCTCGTCGGACGTTCATCACGGCGGAGGAGAAGAGGCTACCCGGACATAAGCCTATGAAGGACAGGCTTACCCTTGCTTTTTGTGCAAACACCAGTGGGGACTGCAAGATAAAGCCCCTGCTGGTGTACCATTCAGAAAATCCCCGAGCCTTCAAAGCCCACAAAGTCATTAAGGAGAACCTTCCCATGATGTGAAAGGCGAATGCAAAAGCCTGGGTAACGAGGCAAATGTTCATTGATTGGGTGAATGTCTGCTTCGGTCCGACTGTCCGAAAATATTTGGAAGAAAAGCGCCTCCCTATGAAATGTCTGCTGGTGTTGCACAATGCTCCAGCTCACCCTCCTGGCCTCGAGGAATATCTTCTGGTCGAGTATTCCTTCATAAAGGTCCTGTATCTACCGCCTGACACCACCCCTCTCCTCCAGCCCATAGACCAGCAAGTTATTTCTACTTTTAAAAAATTGTACACGAAGCATCTCTTCAAGAGATGTTTCCAAGTCACAGAGAGTACAAACCTCACTCTGCGTGAATTTTGGAAAGATCACTTCAACATCGTGATATGCCTCAAACTCATCGATCTCGCTTGGCAGGAAGTTTCGAGGCGTACCCTAAACTCATCTTGGAGGAAGCTGTGGCCTGATGCTGTCTCTGCACAAGACTTTGAGGGGTTCGGGAAGCCTGGAGGCGAAGCCGAGATCGTTGACGATCCGGAACCAATTCAGCAGTCTGAGGTGGCTGACATCGTACATCTTGGTACGTCCATGGGGCTGGAAGTTAGCGCGGAAGATATCGATGAACTTATCGAGGAGCACCACGAGGAGTTGACGACGGACGACTTGAAGGAGTTGGAGACGATGCAAGTGAGTGATTTTCAAGAGCAGCTCTCAAGCGGTGATGAGGAGGATGTTGCACCTTTGAAAACGGCAGACATCAAGGAAATTCTTGCATGTTTCCATAAAATGGCAGACTACGTCGAAAAGGAACATCCACAAATAGTTTATACCAACCGTGCGCTTCAACACTGCAATGACGTTTGCCTAACACATTTTAGAAATGTGTTGAAAAGTAGGCAGAAACAAGCTTCAATGGATAGTTTCTTATTAAAGAGGCCAGCGGTATTAGTAGGCCAAGACGAAGGTGAAAGTGAAGAAAAGAAACAGAAAAGAGGAAGGGATGAAGAATTAGAAGGTGAAAGTAAAGAAAAGAAACAGAAAAAAGAAAGTGATGAAGAAGTAGAAGAGATTTAGAAAATAAGAAAAACGTGAAGTTATTAAAAAGCAAAAAAAAAAAAAAAATTCAATTTTAATTTTTATGTTACCGTTAAGTGTTAAAGTAATTTTTTCTTTCATTTTTATAGTTTTCCATACGTAATGTTAAGTGTTAATTATTTCTGCCATTTTTTTATTTCGTAAAGTTTAAGTGTTAATGTGTTAAGTGTATAAATTACTGTACGTAGTCTGTCACTTGTTACGTTTTCTGCCTTATGCCATCCTCCTCTGCCGCGACTTCGCTATCGGACATCGCCTCAATCAAAAGGTAAGTTTCAACTTTTTTGTTACACTAATTAACTATAACCTTTTTTTTCAGAGTATACAGGTACAGTATCAATCATTAATTTAGTTGTACGTACAGGTAACAATACACCTTCACTCTTCTAAATGCTTTACGTACATAGAGTACCGTAACTTTTATATTGTAGTAAAGAAAACGGACCGTTTTCTTTGGGCTTGGGGGGGATAACATGGCTATAACTACATTATTGAATAATCTCAAAGTGGTTTCTGGAATGGATTAGGCTGTTTTTAACGGTTGTGTTAATTATTGAATGATAGAAATGGCTGCATTGCATGTTTATTACTACAGTTTAGTGTGTTTATGAAAGAAAAGGTGACTTTTTATAAGGCTTGGAACGGATTAGGCTATTTACATGTAAAACGCGACTCAGGATACGAAAATATCAGGATACGAAACCGCATCCTGAACGGATTGATTTCGTATCCTGAGGCATCACTGTATATATATATATATATATATATATATATATATATATATATATATATATATATATATATATATATACACACACACACATATATATATATATATATATATATATATATATATATATATATATATATATGTATAAATATGTATATATATATATGTATATATATATATATATATATATATATATATATATATATATATATATATATATATATATATATATATATATATATATACACATATATATATATACACACACATATATATATATATATATATATATATATATGTATATATATATATATATATATATATATATATATATATATATATATATATATATATATATATATATATATATATATACATATATATATATATATATATATATATATATATATATATATATATATATATATATATATATATATATATATATGTATATATATATATATGTATACATACATATATATATATATATATATATATATATATATATATATATATATATATATATATATATATATATATATATATGTATATATATATGTATACATACATATATATATATATATATATATATATATATATATATATATATATATATATATATATATATATATATATATATATATATATATATATATATATATATATATATATATATATATATATATACTGTATATATATATGTATATATATATACTGTACATTTTATATCATTGATACCGTAAATAAATCAATTATACTTTTGGTATCAATTCAAAACTCTATGTTCATATTGCAGACATCTGAAAGACACAGTCTCCAAAGCTAAGATGTCCGAGAGTGCAAACGATATAACTTCTCAAGAGCAGATATGGCCCAAATATGATCCAGTCTATCAGAGATACTTTCGAATAGGTGAGGTTCCTATTTTTGTGGGGCTGTATTTCCTCAGAGATGTAATGTTACAATGATTTTCAATATTTTCTAGAAATATAACCTTAGGTCAGGAAAATACACTTATACATACATATATATATATATATATATATATATATATATATATATATATATATATATATATATATATATACATATATATATATATATATATATATATATATATATATATATATATATATATATATATATATATATATATGTATATATATATATATATATATATATATATATATATATATATTAGAGTACTTTTGTTTCTTCATGATAACTTACATATTAATTAATAATCCCTTTCTTCTTTATATATGAAATCTCATGTTCTAAATGTTAACATTCTCTCTCTCTCTCTCTGTCTGTCTGTCTGTCTCTC
This sequence comes from Palaemon carinicauda, assembly GCF_036898095.1. Taxonomy (NCBI): domain Eukaryota; kingdom Metazoa; phylum Arthropoda; class Malacostraca; order Decapoda; family Palaemonidae; genus Palaemon; species Palaemon carinicauda. The sequence continues at coordinate 61,572,744 of NC_090758.1, read as the reverse complement.
TCTCTCTCTCTCTCTCTCTCTCTCTCTCTCTCTCTCTCTCTCTCTCTCTCTCTTCAATAACCCAACTTCTATGAATATCGTTTACCTAAACTAGTAAAACTTAACTTCTTCAATGTACTTCACAAAACTATAGAACCTTAGTAAAATACTAATATTTAACTGGTGATTAATCTAATAAACTAAATGATAGTACATCTAAAATTATATGATATACTTCCAATCATCTATATAGATATGATATGTAGCTTTTCCAGAAACTTGCTTTAGGTAAATTTAAGTGTTTGGATTCTATTTGTAATAGCTTATGAAGCTGTAACATCCAAAACGTATTCATTGATAAATTAATAAAAATATTTATTCATAACATCAAGAGTCAAAACCATATATCTTATATTTAAGGAATATATCTTCTATAGATATTGTATCCTTGTTTTCATATAATTACTTTTAGTTACCTATATGTCTATTCATTCCAGGAACACAGAAAATCTGTACGTGACCACTACCGTGCTGGAAAAGTAGTCTTTTGGTCCTGGCTACTACCAGGTCTCGACCGAGTGGGTACTCGGTAAGGCCCAGGTAAAAACTTTCAGAGATTACCAACTGATCTCCAGTCTAGTTTATACCCTGAATCAACAGGTCAGTATAACTTTACTGAAGGCTTTCTATCTAGCCCAATCACTCCAACCCTCACTGGCCTAACAAATACACCCCATAACTTGACAATTGTAGCTACGGCTAACAAAAACTAAGTTAGTGAATCAGGTAATTTGGATATGCTAAGTCAAATGGGAAAGGATTTTCCTTACACAACTGCACTGAGTGTGACAGTGGCCATTGCCTGCTCTTTGCTAATCCTAAATATCTTGGTTCTTACTACCGTTTATTATCGACATAAGGCCAACCGCCGGAGCCTCGCCAAAGGCTTGCAGGACGCGAATAGCGAGAGTGGGAATGACGTCCAGTTGCACTCGTCTGGGGACAATTGTAAGACAATATATAACCCAGGGCATTATGGAACCTTGAGGCCTTCTATCACAATGCGTAGCAGCCTGGCCACAGCCTTTGAAGAGGAGTCCCAGCACGGCTGGCCGCCAGACTATATAAGCAGCGTACAAACCATACATGATATAACTGGGGTAACATCCAATAGGATCTCTCCAGATACGCAAGGCATCGTTTCGAATACCCAAACGCTACATGAACCAAAAGAAAAGATATTAACAGTTACAATGCTCAAGCAGCCTTAGGCTTCGTACACATCTCCGAATGATGGTCAACTTGTCTCTACATATTCACCAGTCGATGGTCAACTCGTCCCTACGCATTCAACAAAAGAGTATCAACTCGTCCAAAATTGTTCACCCAAAGCAGGCCATCCAGTTACAAGTTATTCTCCGAAGGATGGACAACTGATTCCAAATTATTTGTCAAGCAGTGCTTTTATCACGAAGATTAGGGAATAGTTATAGTCTATATCATTGTAATATACTCAAAAAAGGTTCTACTTCTTTAAAAACAATGTTGGATATACTCTAGAATATACGGCAAATCGGTCTCATGATTAATTTTGATCTAGTCCACTACCTATATATTTCCCTCTAAGATTACCATCTCGTCTTAAAAGTTATACTTAACAAAGGCCAAATAATAAAACTAACTTTCTTGAATAATAAAACACTTACTTCATGATACTCAGGAAAACAATGGTTCTCAGAAACTAGCCAACTCATCTAAATACGTTCTTCGATCAAAGTCTTTTTTTTAATAATTAGTTTTTTATGGTTCTGTTATCAAACTATGTCGATCAAACACATTCATTACTATGGTGGACTTAGAACATCATCAGAGGTGTAAAAACATGACGAATAATTGTTTTAATGATTTACATTTCCTTTCTCTTAATAAAATACT
>NC_090758.1:61560830-61565830 GCF_036898095.1 Palaemon carinicauda | reverse complement strand
GCCGCCTCCACTGTCGGCGATACCCGCCTCCTACCTTGGTGACTCTCCCTACCCTTGCCGACAGCCCCCTGTGTGCCGGGGGACTGCCGACTGCCGCCGGCTCCTACCGGCGGCTCTGCTCCCTCCTAGCTTGTCGTCCGCTCGCCGGTCGGCCGCCGGAGTGCCGGCATCTATTGCCGGCAACCCGGTTCCGCTATAACATTGTCCCAGTCACCAAACCGGCATCCTCCGACTGCCGGAGCCGCCGCTCCCCTGCCGGCGTGCCGCCGCCACCCTGGTATACCCTTGACTTACATATTGTCTGTCTTAATGCCAGAAACTCTGTCGGAGCGACCTCCGGCATGCCGGCGGCTTGCCGGAAACCTCCGGAGGCGTCAAGAATACTTGCACCCCCTTCTTCTAGCTATCATATGATACTGATAGCCCTATACCGCAAACAGATGGGCTGTTTCCACTATTAAGATCAATACCTTGGTACTGTTCTGTTAGGGATCATGCTGTCTCTTTGCATTCTTCTAAATTCCAGCATGCTGCGTGCATCTTAGCACGGCTGGTTGCCGGAAGCAGTTACCTTAAAAGGAGGCCCTCTAGCCCCTAGTTTGGGACCGAATGATCTCGGTCCCAATCTTACCCTTGGTTTTTCCACGGAATTCCATTGCCCTATGGAACTCTAAGGAATACTATCCGGTGCCTTCGGTCTCTCGGATTATCCAAGGACAAAGCTTACGGTAACCAGCCGGGCGAGATGCATGGAGTATGTTCTCCTTTACTATTTCAATCTCTATGCATCACACCCTTCATTAAGTTAAAATTAATAATTAATATTAACTTAGTTTAAGAGCCATTCTTATGACTCCCCCATACTCATTTTCTCTTTCTTCCACAGGAGGAGCAGATGAAGTGTGACTTCGCCTTCTGCGCTGTGAAACGCCCGCAGTTTTACGGGCATACGGCTTGCAGGACTCACGCCCCTTGTGCCGACAAGAAAGGGGATCTGAAGTTTTGGAATCCACTGAACTGTACGGTCTGCCAGGCTCACCTAGTTGAAGCCTTCCATAACCCTCCCTCAGCGGAGGTCAGAGACATTTCTCGTGAAAAGCTACGCAAGTGGGTGCGTGGCTTCCAGAAAAATGCCACCGGACCTTACCTGGCCACCGAAGAATTGAGGTCACTCCTGTTTCCTAAGGCCTCCCTTGATTCAGTGGTACCCAAAGACGTGATTCCCATTGTCTAACTTACAGTGGAACCTGATGTTGTCATGGCTTAGTCCATGCATGAGTGCCGCCTGGATTCCGAAGATGACGAACAGATGTCGGATGTCTCGGAAGACACGGAGAAGACGCTTATGGCTCAAGGAGCCGAAGATGACGAAGACAAGGTGGAATACGCCGAGTCGGAGCAAGAGGTCGCTCCTCCTTCCATCCCCGCTCCTACTCCTACACCGACGGAAATGTCTATTCCGTCTACCTCCTCGACCCCGGATCCCTCTTCTTCCACTCAAGAAATGATCCGACTGATTAGAGCCGTCATGGACGACAGGTTGAAGGAGAATCAGGAGTTCATCAGGTCCATGATGGGATCCAGAGAACCGAAGAGGATTTCGGTTAAGGATCTCCCCGCTTGCTCACATGCCAACCCGTGGAGGTATGCTGAGCATATGGTTATCGCGACCGGCAGGATCTTCGTCAGCGATAAGATCGGCACGGTCCCCTTGGAAGACGTGGAGTTCTTCCCAAACTTTGAGGCCTACCCGGACTGTTACGTCCGTCTGCGTTCTGAACCTGCCTCGAAGGAAGAGACCGAACCGAAGGAAGAGATAGTGTTCGATCTCGCAAAGGCCCAGGCTATGCTAGCCACCACATTCAAGAGTAGGGGCTTTACCTGCTCTAAGCTTCCGGCCCTGAGCAAGAAGCACCCTACTTATGTCGCACCTGAAAGTGTGATTCTTCCATTCCTGGAAAAGGCCTTAGCTGCGTGCCTTAAAGCTGCGGAAGAGGGGAAAGCCTGCCCTGCACTGGAGGAGTGCAGACCCTTCTCCATAGTAACTCCCCCTGACGCTCGACACTGGAAGGATGTCCAGCATACTTTCGTCGTGGGAAAGCTAGATCCTGACGTCGCCGGACGTCAGTTTAATGAAGACCTCCCTAAGCTCAACGATCACCTCCTTCGTCGGGAACAAGATACGAAGGAGAGGCTCGCAGCATCCTTATCTCATCAAGTCCAACTTGAAATTATGGCCTGTGACACCAGAGTACCAGACCACTACATGGTACTCTCCAAATCCCACCTGATGACCGTGATGAAGGACTTGTACCACTTCATAAAGGCTCGGAGAGCCTGTCGTGAATTCGTGTTTGCAGGTGCCACCGTGAAACACGAACCCCGGAGGCTGATTTCCTCCAACATCTGGGGTAAACACCTCTTTCCTTCTGACCTAGTGAAGGAAATCACCGACAGAGCCGCCACGGAGAATAGGAACCTTCTCCACAAGTGGGGCATGTCCAGGAAAAGGAAACCCTCTCAGGACGACGGACCTCAACCTAAGAGGAAATCCCAAAAACAGAAACCCCAGCAATGTCAACAAAGACGTCAGTTTCCGGGACCCGCTACCTCCCAAGTGGTTGCCCAACCACAACAGACTTTTCAATTGGTCCCCCAACCGGTGTTGTCGCAGTCACCGGTCTTCACCCCTGCTTTCGAGCAACAGTCAACTACCTTTCGTCCCAAAGGTAGAGGCTCATACAGAGGTGCAAGCAAAGACGCTTCTCGCCGTCCCTCCAGAGGCAGAGGAGGAAAGGGAGCTAGCGGCCGAGGCAGCAAGCCCTCGGGACACCAGAAGCAATGAAGTGCTTCCGGTGGGAGGAAGACTCCGCCAATTCCAGGATCGTTGGACCTTCGATCCCTGGGCACACAGCATCGTCAAGAAGGGTCTAGGCTGGAGTTGGACTCAACCACCCCCAATCTTCCAGCAATTCTTCCAACAATCAACCCCTCTTCTGGAAGAATATGTCCTAGATCTCTTGAACAAGAAGGTGATAAGGAAGGTAAAGTCCACCAGGTTCCAAGGGAGACTGTTTTGTGTCCCCAAGAAAGACTCAGACAAACTCAGAGTCATTCTGGACTTATCCCCCCTCAACAAGTTCATAGCGAACGACAAGTTCAAGATGCTGACTCTTCAACAGATAAGGACCCTTCTGCCTCGAGGTTCCTACACGGTCTCCATAGACCTGGCGGATGCCTACTGGCACGTTCCAATGAACCATCACGCTTCCTCCTACCTAGGATTTCGACTCCAAATGAAAAGCTACGCCTTCCGGGCCATGCCCTTCGGCCTCAACGTGGCCCCTCGGATCTTCACAAAACTGGCGGATGCCATAGTACAACAGCTCCGCCTACGAAACGTCCAGGTGATGGCCTACCTCGACGACTGGCTAGTCTGGGCTCCATCGCCCGAAGATTGTGTAAAATCTTGCAACAAAGTCACCCAGTACCTAGAACACCTGGGATTCAAGATCAACGAGAAAAAATCTCGCCTCTCTCCAGCTCAGAAGTTCCAGTGGTTGGGAATCCACTGGAACCTTCAGTCAAACCGCCTTTCCATCCCCCAGAAGAAAAGGAAGGAAATAGCAGGGTCTGTCAAGCGACTGCTGAAATCCAAACGCATTTCAAGACGCCAGCAGGAACGAGTTCTAGGCTCTCTACAGTTCGCCTCAGTGACAAACCCAGTGCTTCGCGCACAGCTAAAGGATGCCGCGGGAGTCTGGAGACGTTCGGCATCCATCGCTCGAAGAGACCTCAAGAGACGGCTTCCAAACAGACTGCGACTTCTCCTAAAGCCGTGGTCAGAAGCAAAGGCCCTGAAAAGGTCCATTCCTCTCCAACACCCTCCTCCATCACTCAACATCCACACGGACGCTTCGCTGGAGGGTTGGGGAGGTCACTCCCACCAAAAACAGGCTCAAGGCACCTGGTCTCCCCTGTTCAAGACGTTCCACATAAACATCTTGGAGGCCATGGCGGTCCTTCTAACCCTAAAGAAGTTATCCCCGCCGCCCTCGATCCACATCCGTCTAACCCTAGACAACTCGGTGGTAGTTCGTTGTCTCAATCGCCAAGGCTCAAGATCGCCCCAGATAAATCAGGTGCTTCTCCCAATCTTCCGTCTGGCAGAGAAGAAGAAGTGGCACCTGTCTGCAGTTCACCTACAAGGATTCCGCAACGTGACAGCGGATGCTCTATCTCGGACAAACCCGATAGAGTCGGAATGGTCTCTAGACGCAAGATCGTTCTCCTTCATCTCTCACCAAGTCCCAGAACTTCAGATAGATCTCTTTGCAACGAGCGACAACAATCAACTTCCTCGGTATGTGGCCCCGTACGAGGACCCCAAAGCAGAAGCAGTGGATGCCATGTCACTGGATTGGAACAGATGGTCCAAGATCTACCTGTTCCCCCCCACCAACCTTCTGTTGAAAGTCCTCTCCAAACTGAGACCTTCAAAGGGACAGCGGCCCTAGTGGCTCCCAAGTGGCCTCGGAGCAACTGGTACCCCCCTGGTCCTGGAGCTGCAGCCCAAGCTGATCCCTCTCCCGGGCCCAGTTCTCTCTCAACAAGTACAGAAGTCGACTGTCTTCGCTTCATCATCGAAAATCAAGGACCTTCATCTCATGATTTTCTCTCCCTAGCCGCAAAGAAGAGGTTTGGGATCTCGAAGAAAAGTCTGGACTTCCTAGAGGAATACAAGACCGAATCCACAAGACGGCAATATGAATCATCCTGGAGGAAATGGGTCTCCTTCGTCAAGACAAAAAATCCTAAAGAAATCACGATTGATTTCTGCATGTCCTTCTTTATTCACCTTCATGGACAGGGATTAGCAGCCAATACGATATCAACCTGCAAATCGGCCTTGACCAGACCAATTCTATATGCTTTCCAAATTGATCTGTCCAGCGACATCTTCAACAAACTACCGAAAGCATGTGCTCGCCTACGCCCAG
>NC_090758.1:61538513-61555330 GCF_036898095.1 Palaemon carinicauda | reverse complement strand
CTAAAATTGATGGACTTTGCACTACGTCAGGGAAGATATCCTTTTATGATGAACGATATGCAATGGCACTGAGCGATATTCATAGGGATTTAACAGGACCCTTCTAATGTACGATTTTTTATCAAACGAAATTATTCTTTTTGTTACGTTTCTAAAATGTATGGTGATCAAGATTGGTATTCTTCCTGACGGATTTTGCGAATGGAATTTCCAATTTGGTATTTTCATTTAATTATAAACTTATTGTGATTTATATGCAAAGTAAATTTTCTTTTATGTTATATGAATTATTAGATAACAGTGATCAATTTTGACTTTCTGATGATTCGTTTGATGAGTATTGGCTTTATATTATTTCATGCATAATCATCTACACACACAGATATATATATATATATATATATATGTATATATGTATATATATACATATACATATATATATATATATATATATACATAAAAAATATATAGGCACATATATAAATATATGTATATGTATATATATATATATATATATATATACTTACTAATGTTATATAGAGTAACCATAGATATGAGTGAAAATTAAAATGAGTAAAATATAGATAATTTTAATTGAAAATACAGACATTGAACAATTTAGAAAAAATTGGACGAACCTCTAGAGATTGAAAAGGAATTTGTATACTTTAGAAAAACATCAAGTGCTTCCCCAAGACATGAAATCAAAGTTAATAAAAGAATAACCAATTGATGGATAGCTTTGGGTAAACGAAATGATATTACGAAAGTTAAAATTTCGCTTTCTCTAGTTAGATGGTCCTACTAATATTAACTTTTGAATCTGAAACTTTGAGCCTGAATGAAACCTTACAATATGAAATAGTTGTAACTCAAAGAGCATATATCTCAGAGGTGATTGTGCTACATAATTAAAACTTTGTTACTGCTTCAAGAATACATAACTCTTTTGTACCATGATCCACAACCTGGATTGTACTAACGAACTATTATATGCATCATCTGAAATAAAATCTCTTTGAGTTTTACTAGACACCTGAATTAGTGGATATTTTCTGCTTGATAATAATTATTTTTTTTTAGATTAAACTGAAGGTTACTTCAAATATGGATTAAAATATGTCATTCTGATATTTTACCATTTCATACCACAGTAAATATAAAACATATAAAACGTAACTATGGTCAATGCAATGCAATATTTTTATTCTTTATTATCTACGAACCAGAATTTTAGCATGCGATATATTTTACAGACAATAATGAGATTTGTTGACTCTCAATATGTCTCGGAGAATCTTTTAATCCCAACCGGTGTAATATGAACTGGACTGACAGAAATATAATTCGTACAAATTGCTTTCTATCCAGATTTTATCTCTACATGGATTACAGGTGTGAAATATTTCTAATATCAGTTTTCAAATACATTTTTCGTATCATAAAAAATATACATTTGAATGCTATAACTAATGAACTTGAAAATATCTGTGTTTGATATATTGTAGGGATGGAAATAGTAAGTCGACTAAGGCACCAGCCACCCGTTGAGATACTACCACCAGAGAGTTATTGGGGCTGTTGATTTGCAAGCTGATACTACATTGAATCCCTCTCTGGTTACGGATTATTTTTCCTTTGCCTACACATAAAGTGATTTGTCTATTCTTTACACATTCTCTTTACTCATACACCTAACAAGACTAATATAACTGGAAACCTGTTCTTCACTCAAAGGGTTAACTAGTGCAGTGTAGCCTAATTGCTCACTACCTACTCTCATCTTGGTAAGGCTAGAAGAGACTCTTTAGCTATAGAAGGCAACTCTTCTAGAGGAAGGACATTCCAAAAGCCAACCATAGCCTTTGTACCATGGTCTTCCACCGTCTTGGGTTAGAGATCTCTTGCTTGAAAGTACACTGGATCACACCATTCTTTCTGTTTCCTTATCCCCTTTCCTCACTGGGCTATTTTCCTTGTTGGATGGAATGGTACTATAGAATCCTAATGTTCCAACTAGTGTTGTAGCTTATACAATAATAATAATAATAATAATAATAATAATAATAATAATAATAATAATAATATAATAATATTATTATAAAAGCTTTAACTGCATGCAAATAAGAGAGAGAGAGAGAGAGAGAGAGAGAGAGAGAGAGAGAGAGAGAGAGAGAGAGGGGGGGGGGAGATTACACCACTTACTTTCAACACAAAATAAAAATTCTTAATTGGGTGATTTCTAAACACTAAGGCATTTATATTTCACAAACATCAAAGTTCTCTTCTAAGACCTGTAAGAGACCTTTCATCTAAAGGTTTCAGATTTCTGAATTTATTCTCCTATTTTTCCATGTGGTGAAGCCGACATCAAAAGGAGTCGAGGTCTCACTAATGAAGACTAAGTTTTGAGATATCAAAAGGATTCCTGATTAAATTGTTTTTTGAAAAGTAGATCCCTCTATTGGTTCAACTAGAAAATGGGTCTTTGAGGATATGAAGCGTTTGCACAGATTGATTTCAAATTTTATTATTGGTTGCACGTGTATATGTGTGTATGTGTGTGTTGGAGAGAGAGAGAGAGAGAGAGAGAGAGAGAGAGAGAGAGAGAGAGATAACATACATTGATAAATTATTAATTCCTTCCGATGCATACTGATGTAATATATTTTTCTTGCAGTCAGAAGTAATTTGTTTTACTAAAAATTATTTTACAGGCAAAATTATGATATTTATTTATAGCTATTGTGTATATATTTTATAAATTCTAGTTAATTTTATAGTAATATATATTTTAGCAATTGATTGTTCATTGTAAAGAGTATATTGTATTTTATCTAAAGTATCCTTGTTAAAATTCCTAAGATTCAATAGATAATTTTGATGATAACGAAAAAATATATATATCTAAATTATTTGACGATATAAATTTTTTCTTGAGAAACTAGTTTTGGACCAAAGACTTTTCTAAGATGAAAAAACTTTTATTCTTCGCTAGTGGCATGAAAATTATGTTTTTCATTCATTTATACAAGCTTTTTGTTTTGTTTTGGTGTTTTATTAAATCACCCAAAATTCTTTTCGACAAAAGCTGTTTCATGAAAAAAATATTTTATTTAGGAATTAGATTAACCTATTTTTTTACAAATCAGGAAAAAAAAACTATATTTTCTTTTAATATCTTACATTCTTACATGCATACATACATGCATAAATACATAGGCTCCTAAAAAATATTATTAATAAAAAAATGTCAATTATTAATTTCAATGAATGAAGAATATCCATAATTAAATGTTTGGAAAACCAATCTGAACAAATGAATATATAAAAAGATCACAGATATAGCTTTTATACACTTGATGGAAAGGTGATTTTTGAAAAAAAATAAAATTTTAAAGTTATCTTGAAAGCTTCCATTTATCATTAAGTAGTTGATGGTTACAATTTCAGGGAATAAACTATTTATTTATTTATTCTTTCTATTTACGTATTTATCTATTTATATATTTTAATTGATTATATATTCATTTCATTATTTATTATGAAGGATTTTTGATATATCATGTAATAGATAAGAGAGAGAGAGAGAGAGAGGAGAGGAGAGAGAGAGAGAGAGAGAGGGGCTTCCTTTGACCCGTATAGTGGTTTTGATATTGATCCTATATTTATATTGAAAAGAACTTAAAAGCTGAATTTTAACTTCAATTTATTGATTATTATTATTATTATTATTATTATTATTATTATTATTATTATTATTATTATTATTATTATTATTATTATTATTATTATTATTAAGTGCTTAAGGTGTTCTCTCTCTCTCTCTCCCCCTCTCTCTCTCTCTCTCTCTCTCTCTCTCTCTCTCTCTCTCTGTATAAAATCAAATACTGGTAAGGGATTTTATACTGTATATTTTCCTGTTCGAATTATCAATAATTTCCTTATTTCATCATTTTATTAATCTCTAGAGGCCTTTAGTGACATAAGAGAAAAATCATTGGTACTTTCACCAATAATTAAAATGAAATTTGAAATAAGAAAATGCATAATGTGGTAATGTCTAAGTCATAGAGAAACGAGTTGAGAAATGTCTACCTAAACACATACTGACCTTAGAGAGAGAGAGAGAGAGAGAGAGAGAGAGAGAGAGAGAGAGAGAGAGAGAACACCTTAAGCACTTAATAATAATAATAATAATAATAATAATAATAATAATAATAATAATAATGATAATAATAATAATAATAATAATAATAATAAAAATAATAATAATAATAATAATAATAATAATAATAATAATAATAATAAAAATGATAATAATAATAATAATAATAATAATAATAATAATAATAATAATAATAATAATAACAAAAAGAATAATAATAAATTCAGGAAAGTATACTTATATAGATATTTTGATGATAAAAAAAAATCTCTCTTCGAGTGAAGTTAAACCATCTTTCGGAAAGTGAGATTTTAAGTATTGAATGCTAAATAAGTTATTTCATACAATGACTGGAATTTCCAATATAATTCCCAGGCACAGCACCCGAGCAATTCCTGAAGTTCCTTTTACCTGAGTCAATTTTTAACCATTCAGTTTCTGTTTTATTTCAAGGGGCAGGAAATGTTTGCGTTTAATTCCCTGATATATGAATTATTTGATAATTTAATTGGTTTGTAAAATACGTTTTTATTCGCTTTAGTCAAATAAAAGATTTCCTAAATCATATTTTTTTCCTTCATTTCTAAGATAGTTTTCCCTTCTAATTAGATGTATTTCTTTTACAGTAATATAAAACAATAAAATATTTTTTGCTTTAGAATTGTTGGACTATTTTCGCAAGCTGTTATTCGGAATTTTTCTATATATCAGATAGCAATACCATAAAAAATAAAGGTTATTTTATTATAATATATTAAGAGGTGCTGGAAGTGTTTTTTTTTTTTTTTTTTTTTTCAATTAAGAAACTTAATGATATTAGTGTTTCTCTAAGTTCCTTCTTACATAAACCTCAGTTATTATCTATGTTATTCAGAAGAACTATTTCACTTAATATTTTATATAAAGATAAACATTATCAATGGATTTACTTTAATTAATCAATCTATCATTTTAATCTCACAAATTTAAATGCAGTCATTCAAATTTATTACAATGTGTATGCATTCAGATACTGGATCGTCATTGCTAAATAAAAGCAATGTTCAATATCATACATCAAATTGATCAAGTGCGATAAATTCTTTAATCTCAACATTTCTCAATATTTTAATTAATGAAATCAATATATGCAATTTTTTTTAATCCTCGTTTGTTCATATTGTTCTCACAATTAGTATCTCAAAATATTTAAGGCCAACAAATATATCGTGATACATTTTCTACCAAATATATTTTTTTCCCTTTTTCAACATTTGATAAAGATCTTTAATATCTCTGTATTGATTTCGTATTTGATTACATTTGTATCCATACTACTAGTTTACATTTTTTAATAAAAAAAAAAAAAACATACACTATTGTCTACAATATGTAGTCAAGGGCTTCTTTTAACCTATATTGAAACAATGAACAGCTTTACTGACATGCTTATATTGCCTTAGGAAATGATGAAAAGGTTTATTTTGTAATTAATATACACTCCAAAATGCCCTTATCAACAAACACAAATTCGCAGGTAGATGATGCATCACAGTCAGTCAGACATTGGCGAAGACACAGAAATATGACAATTTTCTTTTTCGTTTTTGGATTTGTTTATGTTGATTACGATGATGATAAGAACATCAAATTACACCATAATGCTACACCTTTAAGCCCATAACAAGTACTCACTAGATTGTTTGAATTTGTAATGAATAATGTTATTCTCCACCAAAGGAAATTCAATTTGGCAGCGCTGTCCCAAACCCGTCCCACCAATCTTAAATATGCGGATGGTTGTTTCCTGGGTCATTTGCCCAGGGTCATGCCTTATCATCCATGCGATCTAAAGAAAAAAAGAAATCTTACACACTTTTATGAGTAAACTGGGATTATTTCCCGTAATATAAGAGGAAAATCACACGATTTTCTGATAAAGATATCCTTTTATAATTAGTAAACCATAGTTGAACAATTTACCAATTCTCTAGCCACTACCTTCTTAAAATACTTTTCTTTTCTAGACCCGCGTAGTCGTCAAATAATTGACTATATTAGTTAAGCTAAGGACCCTCTGATGCCATCTATTGGCAGTAAAGTAAAACTCGTTACGATTTACGGAGGGAGGTAGATGGAGGTCTGTGTTATTATACCTCTTTTTTACTAACAATACAAGTTATACCATTAAACATATTGATACTATTCAAGTTTTATAAAACTCTAACTAGAATTAGATCAAATAATGGCTTAATAACTCGATTTATCACTGTTTTCAGTACACTTGGCATTCTCTCTTGCAGCATACACACCCTCGCCCACAAAATGTAATTGAGCAATCGATTTTTTTTCTTTTTTTTTTTCAAATAAATATGTCTGACGTTTAATGTAAATTTTGCATTTTTCTAAAGAGAATTCAGTTTTGCTCAGAAAACTTTGAACCACAGTTCCACTGTGTAATTTTTATAGAAAAATTTGGCCAAAAATAAAGTAATGAAAATTATGAGGGGATGATGAGGGGAATTAAAATTTTGTTACTCTACTAATGCCATCTATTGGACACAAAATTAAACAATGTGTAGAGCTTTCCAATAATTGCGTTCTAATCTTCCATACCGTGATTTTATTAAAAATAACATAAATTGTTCACTTGATTGCAACTGAATATATTTTATTCCTGCTACACATATTCGTATACAAATATGAATATATTCCTATTTTTTCAATTCCATATAATCATTTATTTATTTTCTTATATCTTTTCCTCACTGGGCTACTTTTCCTTGTTGGAGCCCTTTGGATCATAGCATCTTCCTTTTCTAACGAAGGTTGTAGCTTAGCTAGTAATAATAATTATAATATAACCATTGATATAATGGAACAAGGGACATGTGCTGCCCTCTTTTGACCAGACGCAAGATTTGGGCTCATCTCAAATTAGGAGACATCTGTGATTATTAAAAACTACTTTCATGATCATTTACTTTTGATTAATTCATCTAAAACAATCATTTTGACAATATTATTTTCTTTATCTGATTTTGCTAGGCTCTTTGTTATAGTTATCTTATATAAAATACAGTTAATATGTTTTATATGTATATATATATATATATATATATATATATATATATATATATAGCAGATTCCAATATTCTGCAAGCAAATAGTTGAATCTCAACCATAGAATAAAAACCACAATTTTAACCAAAATCTGTTTGTCAATATCAAAGACGTTTACATCTAATCAAAAGCTAAATTATTATAGATATCTTTCATAAAGTGTTCTTTATTACATCTACTACATTTAAAATAAAACTGACAAATAACCAAATGCAGTTGGTTGTAAAATATCATCTGCAGCTTCATTAATATTCTTCTGTATCCAAGTCTCTCTCTCTCTCTCTCTCTCTCTCTCTCTCTCTCTCTCTCTCTCTCTCTCTCTCTCATATTAATGTTTTTCCACAAACGTTTGACACTGAATTTCCACAAAACCAAACATTGAACTTCCCATTTGAAACTGCTATTCTCGAATAACTCAAGCTTCTATTTAAGGAGAAATTGATACATAAAAATCACCCCTGTATCATAAAAGCGCCGAGGACCTCACGAGAGATTCATATGGATGCTGCTATGCAGGGAGAGTCGTATCTCATACATGAGTCATGAATTTCAGCAAATTTGTATGATGTATGATTGAGCAAATGGTCTATGCATTATTAGCGGGTATCCCCTTTACACCTGAAAGGATTATCAAACATATAAGACAGTCAATCATAACTTCAAAGTATTTCTTTCATGAAGAACCAATCGATGAAAATAAACTGAAATTTTAATGTTCGGCTCAAATATGAAAAGAAAACTATGAACGATCTCTTTTTGTTTTCCATTTGATTGAATTATGAGTCCTTTTGTTTCACTTATTTGAAATGAGTTTTAACATTTTGGGTGTTATTTGCTCAAATCCTAATCCATATATATTAGGTATTCGCGTATGTTTCAATGAAATTCCATGTACTGTGGCGTGCATAGGAAAGGCACGGCTCAAAGGCGAGGTCTAATATAACTAACTTTATTTAGCTTAAAACAGGTATTTGTATTCTTCTAGAGGGACACATAAGGGTGAATATTTCATATGTAAATTAAACGGCTTTTATCGTTCAGTTTGCGTATTTTATACACTTTGAAAGCGGTTACAGTCCTTTTGCATGTGAAATCCTGTAATTGTAAATTATTCGTCCATGAGATATGTTGCGAGGCGGTAGGAGTTTCCTCATCCAGGTCTTCAGGGTGAAGACATCAACCCCCCCCCCCCCCCCAAGTAGAAAGGAATGGGGGTACCCTATTCATCAATAGATTTTTCACAGTGTTTGGTTCAAATTTGCAGAGGAAAAACCCCACTGCATCAGAGCTGCTACCAATGTCAACAGAGATAAATTTATACTTAGCATCAACTTCAGCAATGAGAACAGTTGAGAAAATTTTCTTACCTACTATTCTGCAGTGAAATCACTATGACTCTGTCAGATTGATCATGTTTTTTTATTTTATTTTTTTATTTTTTTTCCAACTTGCTCCACCAACAGCTCTGTATTGGCGTCCACATTCATCAGCATCCATACACCCACTGCGAGATCACTCGCCCATCCAGTTTGAAAACCATTTTTACCTCTTTCACACTGAATTTAGGAAAACCTCGTAATCTACCAGATGTTGTACGTGGTGGTACGGGCTTTTCCGGAGCTGTCCGAAGTCGGTTTAAGAAAAAATCTTCATGTTTATTTTTGGATGCAGACTGGCTCGCACAGTCTGGTACGTAGTTAGTCCCAAATCGTTTGTGATTAGTCTGAAATTGTACGTATTCACTTACAAGATTATTGCGTAACCACTGAACTCATTCGAGGCTGTAAACAGCTCATTTAATTTATCTCAAGGATCAACGTCTGTCTTCCATGCGAATATTTAGATGGTCAAAATACTTATCCAGTGCGTCACTGATACGCCATCTCTCCGTCACCCTATATACAGCCATGGCTACACTAGATTTTTTTTTTCTTTTTACGAACTTGGTTCACCTTCCGCTGCTTACTGGCATTCGCAGTCCTCCACAGCCAGTGCGAGATCTCTCATCATTCAGGCGTGAAACCCAAATTCTGGTGATTAAAATCTGAAGGCTGTTAATATGAATGCCTTGAAGTAAAAAAGTTAGAGCTTTCCCTTTTGCTTATAAACTAATAATAAAATTTTAACTTTTTTCTTTCGATTATATTGATTTGAAACCAATTATTTATTGTCCATATTATGAGAGAATTAAAATGGTTAGCAATACCAATATTATTAATATGAGTAGCCTACCAGTGTCAATAAAAACAAAATAAATCTAAATTGGCAATAGCTGAAACAATGTAGTAGTAACAAAAGCAGCATTAGAAATAAAAACAACCAACTGAACTGGTTGATCTATGAAATTATCCTTTATGTGTTTAAAGTTTTATTCTTAATTATATATTCTATCCAAAAGTTTGCTGTAGAATCCTGTTTACAAATTTAACTTAACCTCTCCCGATGAAAAGTATCTCCGACAATGTAAAACTGGTAAAACTGGGTTAAGGTACATCGATTGAAATGAGTCAAGCAGTTTTGGGATAAAGTTTTAGCAATCCGTTCTGTCATGGCCCGTCTGTGCCTTTTATGAATGGAAGAATAGAAGAAAAAATGAGATAAGATTATTTTTCCGCCTTTTTCGTTACTGGATCGTATTTCTCCAGACAGGTAAAGTTAGACAGTGCACAAAACATAGCACAGCTTCTGTAATCATTTGCTTTAGTAACTGCTTAAATTGCTTGAGATTTTCACGAAAAGTTTTGAAGGAATTAAAAGGTTTATTTTCTCTCTCTCTCTCTCTCTCTCTCTCTCTCTCTCTCTCTCTCTCTCTCTCTCTCTCTCTTTATATTACCTACTTTAGTCTCTCGCAGCATTAATGTTACCTTCCCCTGGTATTTGCATCTAAGACTTCCATGAATTGCTCTAACTTCATGCCTGTTTAACATTGAAAATTCCTCATCAAATTTCATGGCAGAAATTGGGAGTAAGAAAGACCTTGTGCTCACATTGCATTGAAGTTCATTGACTCTTTTCGAATAGGCTCACAAATTTAATTGGTATTCCAAAGAAGACTTTATGACACCCCTAGATAACTTCCATTCTAAGTTACTGACTTAGAAACTCTTAGATTAAATATCAAAAGATGCCTGTAATGTATCTACTTTTAAGGCTTCTTTTAGCAGAGATCATCCTCTCCATAATGCAGTACTAGCTATAGTGCCCATGTTCTTTCCTACTCAAGTTTAATGACAAAGTAAGTCAGTCCAGTATGTTACTCAAACATTCTACCCACAATTTATCATCAAGAAAATCAAAGATTTTATTAGAACCCCTAAGAACAGTAATAAATGACTATTTTTTGGTTCTATACATAAACAATTTCTTCTCTGAAATGGGTAACAGAACATAAGAATTCCATACTTAATTAAGCTCATATTCTATGGTGATGTATTTATTGATGTACCAGGTCAACGAACAACTGGTTAAGGTTTGCTATGATTATATGGTAAACTTTATTCTAGATAAGATAATGATATCAAAGGTCAATGAACTGCATGTCACTGTGCGCTCTTATGGATTCTTCCAATTAATTTTACATCATTCAATTTAAGACATTGTTGCTGTCTATCTTTTATCTTATTACTCTCTCTCTCTCTCTCTCTCTCTCTCTCTCTCCTCTCTCTCTCTCTCTCTCTCTCACATAGGGTATATTTTTCCTTAATCTGCTATACACATTTTTCATTCTTCATATATCAAGGTGTTGACAGTTCTCGGTTCATGTTTGCAAGGACCGACTGGAGTCACCTGTGGCTTGCTAGAAACGAATATACCCAGCTATAAATAGCTTCTACAGCATAGTGTGCACAGCACAGTTAATGGAGATGCAGACAAGCTGCATGTGAACATCTTGTGGAGGTACAAAAGGTCTAAAGCTACTGCCAGCTTTATATCGAATCTGAGATATGTGTTCAAATCTTGGACCAGATAGGATTAGTTTATAGAGAATTAATTTGCAAGTCCTGCGGTGTTTTGCTAACAAGGACAGCGTCATCATCATACTCAAGGCATGTGTGTGTCTATGTGCTTGCACTGTATATGTATATATATTCCTAAAATATATATTACAATCTCAAATCCTTGATGTGCGTAATTCCGGATATTGACATAAGTAGAGCCTAAATCCCTTTTTATTCCATCCCTTTAATTAGGAGGACAAAAAGGGACGAAGGACGTCTCGGGAGGATCAATTGCTTCCCAAACGCCAATTACCTTCAAGCAATTGCAGGATCAAATTACATCTCTACGAGCTTCCTTTTTTCAGAAAGCTTTCTAAAGTGTTGCTTGATGAAGCTTCATGCTATTTAACTCTTGCTTTCACTCAGCAATGCTTCATGATTACATACACATGTATATACACACTCATATATAAACATACCCATTTACACCCAACAAACCTACAGATATTAAAAACTTAGATAATGTATAAAGAATAATTGTAATTGAAAATCAGATTAAAAATGCAAAATGGATTTTTAAGAAAATAAGAATGATAGAATTAAAATAACTGAGTGAAGAGAAAAGACTTAGAAATCCTAATATGAATAATAGTTAAAATATGTATAACTGAATAAAATATTAGGTAATAATTCGAAAGAAACGCAGATAAGTTCTCCTGGATATCGGGAAAATACAGACCATATTTTATTATATCTTATTATATTTTATATTCTATTATATTATACTATATTATAATATGTTATATCATATCATCTTATAATATATTTCATTGAGAGATTAATAGAATCCTTGAGATCTACCTGACTTGAAAAATATGTCAGCAATTTGTAAGAATTTTTAAAAATGATTCATCCTATTGAAATAGCTGGAATTACAAGGGAACCTGGTATAGCACAGACCTCCGTCACGGCAGCTTATTTCTTGACCTTTTGCTTTGCCTTGACCTTAACCTTTGACCTTAACATCTATTAATTGTTGATGATTTTCATACACTGAAATATTAACCAATTTTGAAGTCTCTGTGTCAACGATGACCAAACTTATGGCTGATTACGTGAACTGGACATTTTACTTAACCATGACCTTGACCTTTGAAATTGACCTTCCAAAATTGAGATATTTTCAGCATTTTACATATCAATTAATTCCTGTAAGTTTCATTGATCTACTATTAAAATTGAGGCCAGGAAGCTATTCACAAACAAACACTTACACTTGTAAGCAAACACACAAACACACAATCAGCTGTGAAAACATAACCTCCTTTCAACTTGGTTGCCAGAGGTAAATATTTCCCCTATAAAACTGCTTCACTCTATCAGTATTTAAACAGAGACAAGTAGAGTTCTTGTGCCTTGATCTCTTCACAACAGAAGACTTTGCGTTCAAACTTATGTGTGAATGGGAAGCGATGGACTCTGGAAATTTGGATGAAATGAAATTCACCTGAGTGGAAAGGCAACATTGGATTCACTTACGATCGGTGTTCCATTCTCTGGCGATTGACTTCTCTACGAAATAAGAGACGAGGATTGATGCTGGATATTCATATTCTAGTGAGGAAAGACGAGAAACATTTCGAGAATATAAAAGTCAATTTGTTTTAATGTAATCTTTAAAACTGTAAAAAATGCAAATCTGTATCTAGAATTCGGACTCAGATCCAAATCATCTCCAATATTTAACGCAGTCATCCATGAATTAAGATCTATCTTTTTTGAAAAAAATTTCAAAATCCATTGAGTAGTTTTGACATAATTCTGTCCACAGAAACATAGATAAATTAATAGATAAACCAACTCGAAAATTAAGTCTTGTTAGCGGAGTTAATAGCAGTTTTTGTTTACATGAAAAAAAATAAATATGAGATTATGTTGCTTTTGGAAATAAGATGGTAGTAAATATAAGCTTTCTTTATTAATTTTTCTTCTAATTATTTTTTTTCGATAGTTGGTTCTAGAGCCTATATTTTAGTATGTAGAAGCTACCTACCTACTCGAATCATTCTCACGATTTTAAAACCTTTTTTCGGGATCTTTACTTTAGACAAAAAAAAAAAAATTCATTATTTAATCGTATTGTTTTCCCCAAACTGTCAATTAACCATTTAGCTCAAACACCTTCTTCAGCCATAAGAGGCTGTGGTGTAGTTTACGGTAAGGAAAAGCACTGTAGTTCCACTGGTGGCCTCAGGCAATGAAATTCAAGCCGTAAATATTATTTATTTTTCCTACCAATAGATGGCATCATAGTGCACTTTTTACAATTTGGGTAATTCCATTCGAAAATCCAGTGGAGGAAATATGAATTCTAAGATTTCTCCATTCATTTCGCAATATTTAAATGTAATATAGACTTGAGATTTACCCATATCTTTACTTATATAAACAGAAGGCCTATGTTTGAGGAAAAATAAAGAAGATATTGGATGTATTTACTACAGTCCTCACCCTTGGTGATAATGGACTCTCCCGTTGTGACGCAAAAATCCACCAAATTGAAATAATAATGAAGTTTTGTGAACATGATACGTCGAATTGGCTAAGTTACCTAGGAATATGAGATACGTACCATAGGAAAGCTGCTCATTAAGACTGAAATGATACTTTAATTAATTTAGAGGAGAGAGAGAGAGAGAGAGAGAGAGAGAGAGAGAGAGAGAGAGAGAGAGAGAGTGGGGGGGGGGTTATTCGTTAGATGTGGTAATATGATCATCACTGTATGGAGGCGTGTAGTTTTATTAGTGGTGGTTTTCCTGCTTAAGAAAATCTTTTAAACACACACACACACACACACACATACACACACACACACACACACACACATATATATATATATATATATATATATATGTGTGTGTGTGTGTGTGTGTGTGTGTGTGTGTGTATGTGTGTGTGGGTATGTGTACATAAAAACTTTTTAGTTCATGTACTCTGGGTACCTCGTATATATCAAAATATATTCTCAAGAATCAATTAGCGTAATTAGAAATATAGAAAGAAAATTAACAAAGAAACCTTTTATTTATGATCATCTTATTTCCAAAATCAACAAAATCTCCTATTTCATTTTTTTATATAAAAAAAAACTATGATTACATTCGACAATGAGATTGTATCTTCGGGTCAGTTAATTCTATATTTATTTGTTTATTTTTTTTTTCTGTGGACAGAATGACGTCAAAACTACTCAACGGATTTTGATAAGGTTTCACTAAATTTCCACCAGAGACAGATCTTAATCTAATGACGACTCCATTCAATTTTGGAGATGATCCGGACAATTTTAATGATTAAGTCAAAACAAAATGACATAGCTTATTTCTTTTCCTAATGTTTTTAATCCTTCCTCACTAGAATATGAATAAAAAGCATCAATGATCGTCAAATATTTCGTAAAGAATCCGAAGTCAAAAGCCAGAGAATCGAACAATGATCGTAAAGGAAAATTCAAAGTTCCCTTCCCAGTCAGGTGAATTCCATTTAAGCCAAAGTCCCAGAGTCCATTGACTCTCATTTACACAAAAGTTTTGAACGCAAAGTCTGTTGTTGTGGAGAGATTCAGGCACAAGAACTCTAGCTATTTCGATAGATTGAATCATTTTCTAGAATTCTTATAAATTGATAAACTTCTTTTCCAATTTTAGGTAGAACTCGTGGATGGTGACGATTCTGTTAATCTTCTATCATTATGACAAAATATAAACATAACATAATATGATATGATATATATAATATATATATATATATATATATATATATATATATATATATATTTATATCTAGGATAACTTACCTACGTTCCTATCAAATTTCCCTTTGGTATTTTATTCAGTTATGCATATTTTAACTATTGTTACTCATAAAAGGATTTTAAAGTCTTTTCTGTTCACTCAATAATTTTTATTTTATCATTCTAATATGAAAAGAG
Source organism: Palaemon carinicauda (assembly GCF_036898095.1). Taxonomy (NCBI): domain Eukaryota; kingdom Metazoa; phylum Arthropoda; class Malacostraca; order Decapoda; family Palaemonidae; genus Palaemon; species Palaemon carinicauda. Next base: position 61,540,131 of record NC_090758.1, on the reverse strand, counting down.
AATTTCCATTATGCCATTCTAATCTCATTTTCAATTACATTTATTCACTAATCAATATCTAATTTATGAATATGTGTGGGTTTTATTTGTGTGTACATGTGTATGTGTATGTATTTGTGTATATACATATTCGTTCTAATATAAAAAGTAATCCGTTCTGTATTTTTAATCTCATTTTCAATTCTATTTTTTTCTTAAACATTATGTAAGTTTTTATTTTATGAATGCTCCTGTGTGTACATATGTATGTGTATATGAGTGTATATATAATTGTTAATGTAATCAAAAAGCATTGTTGAGTGAAAGCGAGAGTTAATTAGCATGAAACCCCGTGAAAGGAAGCACATATGTTCCTGAATTGCTTGAAGATAATTGTCTTTTGGGAAGCGACGGACCCTTCTTCCCTTTTTTTTTTTTTTTTCTTTTTTTACAATTATAGGGAAGGAATAGGAATGGTTTGGGTTCTAGTTATGTCACTGGCCAGAATTACACACATCAAGAACTTGAGACTATGAGATATAATTTAGGAATATACATACATATACAGTACATGTGTTAGTGTGGTACTGTTATAAACACACATTAGTTTTCCAATCAAATGTCTCTTCAATGTGTTATGTTTAGACTTGGTAGGTTACTTCTTCTGAATAAGTCCAAGTTAGTTAACTTTAAAACAGTTTATTACTTTAAAAACAGTTATTAACATCTCCATCACAGGAGTATAGATGGTTTGGTCGGATAACCATTGCGTATGACATCTTGATCAGAACTAACTAAAATATCCATATTGATGATAACGTCTAGTTAGTTATTTCAGCATTTAATGACAAATTGTAAACACAACAGTAATACCGGAAGGTACTTGGATCCGGTGAGAGACAACTCTTTCTCACGGCTTGTATTGTGTTTACTCTTCATGAAAAATGTTACATTGCAAATGTTTAGCAGTGACTTGACTTTCGCATCCTTCTTATGACTGATTTGGCGTTCTCACACTCGCTCCTAAATTCTACATTGACCTCTCGGGTCATGGATTTAAACATGTAATTTTACATACCTTACACATGCACACAAACACACACATACCTAGAGTATGTAGATGATGCTATCCTTATGAGCAGAACACCACAGAACTTGCAAATTAATTCTCTGGACACTAATCCTGTCCGGTTCAGGATTCGAACCCATATCTCAAAAACGACATAAAGCTGACAGTTGACTTGGACATTATCTGTCTCCACAAAAGGCTCATATGCAGCTTGTCTACAACTCCATAAACTCCACTCTGCTGTGCTAGCCTTCATAGCTGAATATACTTTTATGAGGCAAGCCACAAGAGAATCCGAGCCATGCAAACATGAACCGATAACATTCTAATCATTATTGATATATGAAGAATGAAGAATGTATATAGCAGATTATATGAAAAATATACCCTGTTATGAGGAGAGAGAGAGAGAGAGAGAGAGAGAGAGAGAGAGAGAGAGAGAGAGAGAGAGAGAGAGAGATAAGGGGAGACAGCAACAATGTCTACAATCAAATCTACCATATAAATCATAGCAAGCCTCGACCAGCTGTTCGTTGACCTGATACATCGATAAATACAACACCATAGAAC
>NC_090758.1:61516013-61528513 GCF_036898095.1 Palaemon carinicauda | reverse complement strand
CAACTGATGAAAAAATCATAAATTGAAAGAAAGAGAAATTTCAATATCTGACCTGTGTCGTTAAGAATCCCATCTGGGAGGACTTCCCGAGTAATGATGAGAGAGAGAGAGAGAGAGAGAGAGAGAGAGAGAGAGAGAGAGAGAGAGAGAGAGAGAGAGAGAGGGGGGAATGGAAAAATAGGAAATTTTTCTCTCTCTCTCTCTCTCTCTCTCTCTCTCTCTCTCTCTCTCTCTCTCTCTCTCTCTCTCTCTCTCTCTCTCTCTCTCTGTAATTCACAAATTCAATAAATATACCATTTAGAAGTTCCACAAAGTTAGAGCTCCAAGAATCCTCTTTCAAAGCCAATTAAGAAGGAAAATCAGTTGTATATTCTTCCTCACCTCCATCATAATGTTTGTTGTTGTTCGAGACATCTGATCCCCTTAATTAAGTGGTTTCATATTTAAGCTTCAATCATTCGTCGAAATCGTTGGGTACCTCAACATGGGCGAGTCCATCATGACTTCCGGTTAATCAATTGGCTATTATAATAATTATACAAGGTATATATCTATATCAAAATTAGGTAAAATTATTAATGTATGATTCAATCATCTATATACTAATACATGTAAAGCTAAGTTTTGAGGATAAAAGAAATCCTAAACATTCCTCCCCTATCCCAGGTAATGGATTCGTCTTTTGTCCAGACATAGAGCACTCAGTGTCCCTTTATAGGTGAAATAGAAAACTATTACCTGATACTGACCTTAAGCGAATGTTAATCAATATAATAGATAGTAAATGGGAACTGGATCAACTACAATCATAAAACTTAATCTTAATTATGAAGGATAAGTTTATAAAACATACTTTTTTTTCAATAATTTCTAAAATCATTTTAATTTTCAACTATGAGCTGATGAATTAAGAAAATAAATTTAGTTTTTTGGCTTTTAAAATACATACATGTGTGTAAGTGTAAAGTTTAAAGATAAAAATTATAATTCTTAAGATAATTTGATCATATTAATTACATGGATTCAACTAGAGGAAACTTTTCAATCTATTCCTACCTGACATTTTTAGAAGTTAGAAAAAACTTCTTATCTACAGTAATGAGAGAAATAATTATTTTCATTAGTTAATGAAAATCCTCTACGGAAAAAATAATGTTTTTAAAACTAAATTGTTGGTTTAATGTTATTAGGCCTTATTTTTTGACATTTATTTATTTTTTTTTTTTTTTGCTTTTTGTTCGCTCAAAATCTATTTTTGGATGAGATGGCCATGTCGTCCTGATGGAAGGTTCCTAAGAGTAGCTTCCTAAGGGATATTTGACTACAGTGATATTCCCAGAGAATTTACCTTTAGGTCTCCAGAATTCTAACTCCTGGCGCGAATATCCTTAAATTTTTCTCAAGGATATCGCATAATATCAGGAGTCGTATTCTTGACACGCCATATAGGAATCTGCACCCCGAATAGCGTTTATGCTTCGAGGGGGAAAGTAGCAGAATTAGAAGGGGAGCCGTATCAAGGTTACCCTAGTTCCCAAACTACTATTGAGTATCACAACAGCGCCATATTCAATATGGCACACATTTCTTGTAGCATTGAGCATGGTGCTACAAATACAGTGGTTCGGGAGGGATACAGTAAAGATCTTTTCTTTAGAAAAGAAGGGTGGGTCCATCAGGACGTTATGGTCATCTCGCTCAAAAATAGATTTTTCGCTTCGTTCAAAATCCGTTTTTTTGGCTCAAGCCATGTCGTCCTGATGAAAGCACACCAGAGAATTAATGTATCTGTGGATTTTCCTCAGTGCCTTAACCTTGGGACAATATTTCTATGGTCACTTGGACCATTTGAGACAAAGGACGTTACCGTTATCCGTCATCATCACTAGTCATAAACGATGTTATTGCTTCCTGCCCCCTACAGTGAAGAGTCATTGTAGACGGTAGAAAAGGGGCCTCAAGGTTAGTATATATCGTATGAACAAACATAAATATACACTAAATATACAAACAGTCTCATGGTTTGTATATATTTCCGAACCAGTATCAGTGTCCATTATATCCATTGTTTGTAAGCATACAGTGATATGAAATATACTTACATCAGTAAGTCAAAGAACTCTGGCATCTTAAACATGGTATTGTCGGGTGATTTAGGATTTAATTACATTCTAATAGACGTTTATTTCTAATAAATAGCTAAATGAATTAACATGTAAAACGCATGTGGGAAGATAGAGGAATTATACCTGCGACGTATACGGAAATTATTTTTCCCTTGTTCAAAAGGGAAGAAACGATGAATGCCACTCTCAGACTGAAGAGAAGTTTTATAAATTTCTCTTCATAATTTCCATACCTGTTATATTCTATCAGCACTGTGTACTACATACACACGGCACTGGTGCTATCTGTATAATTTCCCACCTGAGATATTGAACAAAGTTAGTGTCACCCTAGTAACACTATCTAAAAGAGGATCACACTAAAAGTGCTGACACCTTCTCCCTTTAATTGACAGTCCCAGTCAATTAACTGTTCATTGCAGAATTAGATGACAGGTTTTAATACACCTCCTGCCGCCTCCACATAGTGCTTCAGTTCATGGACCTGCTTAGCATAGTGTTTGTAGAACACCATGGATGATTTCCATCCAGTATATGAGAGAAGACGCTCAAAGTCCATATACTGAAAAAAGTTCAGTGATGAAGCAATCTTTCTCGGATCATGACCTGCGAGAGTACTGTCAGGATCCGCTCTACGAATAAAGTAGGTGAGATTCACCCTCATTTGTTTCAGGGACAAGTTTGATCCAGAGGTTTCTCCTCCAAAGAGCTGTCCTTCCCTGAAGTCTGAAGTTCTACGAAGATAGACCTTTAGACACTGTACAGGACATACAGAGACATCTTCCTTCAGAGGGCAGATTCTCCAGGGACCCCACCTCTTAGTGGGTAGCTCGTTCTTAACAAGAAAGGATGGATCAGGAAAGAGATTCAGTTCTCCCACTTCTGTGAACTGAATGTGACCCTCATCTCTGGATAGGGCCACTATTTCGCTAACTCTAGCCCCAGAGGCTATAGCGAACAGAAAAATAACCTTTTGGGTTAGATCCTTAAGGAAACAATCTTCATTGTTCACAAATGAGGCATAATGTAGGACCTTATCCAAAGATCATGAGATGGGCTTCAGTGGTGCTGCAGGCCTAAGCCTTTCACATGCCTTCGGAATCTTATTAAAGATTTCATCCACCAGATCCACTTGAAAGGCATATAGAAGTGGTCTAGTCAAGGCAGACTTATATGTAGTTATCGTGGTGGCTGCCAAACCTTGATTATGAAGGTGGACAAAGAAGGACAGACAGAAGTTCATTGAAATTTCTTTTGGTCCTTTTGCTTTTAAAAAAGCAACCCACTTCTTCCAAGATGAGTCATACTGTCTTCTAGTTGACTGAGGCTTATATTCTTCTAGGAAATCTATATTTCCTTCTGAGATCCCAAATATTTTCCTAACCGCTAGGGCAAGAAAATCATGAAAAGAAGGGTTTTAGCTCGCTATGATAAATCGAAGGCAATTAACTTCTGAACCATCTGCGGTAGCCGTGGGATCAGAACTAGGGACAGCCTCAGCTTCTGTTCCTTCATCAAAGGGAACAGATTGCTCTCGGGCTACTTGAGAGGGTTCTGAGCCACTCCTCCCTGGAAGGATTTCAGTATGTTGAGGACCCTCAGTAGGGGATTGAATGGGATGACCAGGAATTCCTGAGTCCATCCCTTCTATACTAGAGACATGATGTCTATTATCTCCACTAGTTTCTTGATGACGCTCGTGACGAAGAGGTCAGTCTGCAGTTCTGGTACTTGTTCCCATCTGGGAAAGAATAGGTCTGCGTCCGTGGACCATTCCAACTCTATCGGCTTGAGCCCAAGTAGGGCATCCGCTGTCACATTGCGGATCGATTGTACGTGAACTGCTGATAGGTTCCATCCCTTAAGGTAAGGGATGGTTAACGTCACCTAGCTTGTATGAGACGTTCTCTAGCCTTGTCGGATTTGACGTCTCATTATCACTTTGATGTCCCAGACCAATCTGAGGAGGTCTGATTTTTTTTGGAGAGAGTTTCTCCCACCATGACAGAACCAACATGGTTTTCAATAGGCTTTTGTCCTTTGACCATTGCAAGAGAAGTGATTAAGGAAAGACCACTATCGGTCCTTTTAGATCTCTCCGAGCCTCTGATGCATATCTTTTCCAGACTCCTAACGCATCTATCAGTTGGGCTCCTAGCACTGGGTCTGTCAGTATTGCGAACTGGAGAGAGTACTGAACTTCTCCCTGTTAGCGTCCTGGATCCTGACTGATTACCTTGGTCTCTTGATCGACCCTGCAATGTCCTTTTACCTTCCCAAGGGAAAGGAGAGTTGGTGTGACCACAGGTTTCAGTGGTTTTTTAGCTATTGAAACCTTTGAGCTGGAGAGAATTGAGACTTCTTGAAGCTTATCTTGCATTCCCGATGTTCCGGGGACCAGATCACTTCCTTGGATGATCATAGACCAACCACTCCGGGTATTGCCCAGCCCAGCCTTTTGTCCAGGCACATAGTTACCTAAACCATTTCTAGGCTTTGTTTTTGCATGACTGTGTCCGCTAATTCCGTGAAGATACTTAGGACTATGTTTAGTCCGACAAGTATCTTTCCTGGGACATACATTATGCTCTGTAACTTGAATTCTAGGTAGGAAGGAAGGAGGTGACTGACTTGAAGTTGTCAATTGACATCTTTCCGGTCTGACAAGACTACGAACACCCCTTTTTGAAATAGGGTCCTTATGTTTAGAAGGATTAACCTTTGAACTTGCTGTTTTATTTGAACTTCCTAAATGGCGACAAGTTCAGAATGACTGAGTTTTCTTGAGTCCATTTCGTGAACACCAAAAAGCCTTCCGTGGAATTGGATGGACTGTACTTTCCTCACCGCCTGTATGCTCTAGAGCTCTAAGGTATACTCTTCAAGGATGGTTTTGGAGTGTAGGAAGAGTTGAGGAAATGATAGTGGAGGCATGTCTATTTCCCATATTAGTCCCATCTAGAATAGGCCTTGGACCAAAGTATCGAAGCTCCAGTGATCCTGAAGGAACCTCCCTCCTACCAGAAGCATCTCTTTGCTTTGCGTAATCAGAAGGTTCACATATCCGACCGCTTGCCTGTGGCATCGCGGTCATTGTGACTGTGTGATGTTGTTGAACATACCGAGGAAAGCTATTAGACTTTTCCGTCTTCCTTTTAAGTTGGGTACCCACAACTGCGGAAGATTTTCTCTTTGAAAGGATGCCCCACTTTTGGAGAAGCCTTATGTTCTCCGTGGTGGCCTCCTTAATCGTCTTTCTAACTATCTCGTTTGGAAAGAGGTCTTTACCCCAGATGTTGGAAGATATCAGCTTCCTAGTTTCATGTTTCACTGTCGCGGCAGCGAACACAAACTCTCTACAGGCTTTCCTAGCCTTCATAAAGGCATAAAGATCTTTTACTATGCATTTTGGCCAAAACCATGAGCATATATGGGGTAGTTTGGTGGGTTAAACACAACTCTATACAGTTCTGTAAGGATAGGGAGGCTGCAAGTCTCTATTTTGTCTCTTGTTCGTTATATAAATGAAACTAAGGTATTTTAAGAAGATTCTCACTAAACTGTCAACTAGCAACATCTGCGTCTAGTCTTCCTACTGAAAAGGTTAAGTGGACATCCTTCCAGTCCTTCTCCTGCCTGGGAAAGGCTAGTGACAGAGGCTTGCACTCCTCGAGTGCAGGAAAAGGACTACCTGCTTCCACTGCCTCAGCAACAGATTTAAATGCTCTCCACATAAAGGGGAATGATATTGAAGCAGGAGCAAGAGAGGAAGGGTGTTTGTTACCTAGTGTGACTACTTTCGACACCGAGTAACACGCTTTCCTCAGGGTACTTGACAAAATAGCCTGTGCCTTATCATGGTCGAGAACCATAACCTCCTTCAGTTCCGTATCTTTCCTTGACTTTGCTTCATGTCTCCGACGAATGAAGCAATTAGGGAAAGCGTCAAAGCTTGGCCAAAATTGGATCTTGTCCAAAGGAACAGCACCCATCTTCTCCGAAATGTAGAGTTTGCCGTTTAAAATCGGCAGAAGCTCTGTAAACCTCCAGGGATTTGTTTTGGAGCATGTCAGAAGGTCTTGGTCTCCGGGTCGTTTGTATGGCCCCTTTTAATTTTGTTTGCGAAGGTTTTCAATTAGACCTTTCATTTGGACCTATATTTGGTCCATTCCATCTAATAGAGGGATAGGGGGTGAAGATGTCGATGTCAATGGCTCTAGAGCCGGCAGAGACGGAAGCAATTCCGACACGACGTTCTCCCTCTCTTCCCGTGGGGGCTTCTTGCCCTCCTCCCCAAAAGCTACATGGCCACAGGGAGGTGTAGATCGTGCCTGTGGCACCACCATTTCCTTACTTGCTTTCAGGAATAGTAAGTTACGCATCCTGTTAATAGGTAGGTATGGTCGCGGAGAGATTTTCTGTAAACCTCTCACCCAATTGCGTAGTTTGTTATGAGCTGCATCCCTAGACACTATCGATTTCGGATTCTCAAAACCCTCGGACATTACGGTCCGACATACATTGCACACTTGCGGGTTCCAATAATGCAAGGATTTGGAAATAATATTGAAGGGGGCATGAAACCTGCAAGCATTATGACCGTAAAAACACTTACTTTTGATATTGCAAAAGATTGCAACACATGTCATCAAGGGGTTCCTCCAATAAAGAAAGGAAAGCAGAATGAATATACAATTGATTATCAAACTGATAAGTAATATATAGAAGTCATCTTTTAACCAATAGCTTAGGATAGTAAGCTAGAAGGGATAGTGGTAGACACATACTTTTGTATCCCCTGCAGGCAAATACTGTTACCTCCCCTCAGTATTAACTATAAGGAAACTCCTCTATCAAGGGTATTCCAGTAAAGGGTTCTAACCTCTAATGGTAGAGAAGTGTAAACGTCACTGCTCTTTTTTACTCTTAACACTGTGGGGTAAGGATGACTGATTTCTAATCCGAATATTGAAGGAATATTATTATCTCAATATACCCACGGTACCAGCAGAAGCCCGCACAAGGGTACCCAAGATATGTTAGAAATAACTACTGTATGATCATACTATAGTTTTCTGTTTGTAGTATATGCTATATTGCAAATTACTGGCTACTGTATGATTATATATAATGTAGTTCAGAAAGTGTGCTGCCTTTGTGGCAAGCATCTGACGGTACAGTCCAGCCAGCATGACACCAACTGGAATAGGAAGAATAAAAGACATATAATTGTGTATCCTACCCAAACTATTTGCTGTGGCCTCCCTTACAATATTAAAACATAGAATTTCCTGATCAGGGAGATTCAAGGATAAGGGTTCTACCCTTTAAGGGTTAGAAGTGTAATACCATCAACCCTTTAAACATTTAATATTGTAGGGTAAAATGAAAAACTGATTTCTAATCAAAATATTGAAGGAATTCTATTCTTTCAATATAGAAGTGGTTTCAGAAAACATCAGGACAAGAATAACCAAAATATATTGGAAAATAACTACTAGTATACAGTAGTTTTTCTATCTGCAGTATATCCTATATTGCAAATATACTGACTACATGTATAAACATATACTGTCATTCAGTGGGCATATAGTCGGCATAGCTAGCCCCGGCATATCCAGCATGCTAGCTAGAGAGAGAGAGAGAGAGAGAGAGAGAGAGAGAGAGAGAGAGAGAGAGAGAGAGAGAGAGCATGGAGTGTAGGCTACCTATTACTGTGTATGTATACAGTAATTAGGGATGTAAAAATCTAATTTTACTGCCTTTCTCCAGAAGGAAGGTTCAAATGGAAGGGGAGAATGTAATATTCAGGCTTCCATCCAGCCACAGTACTATCGCCTGTAAGGTCCCGCCGGTACACTGCCGGCAGGCTAGCCTCCGGCAGCACTAGTACAGTCGTTGTGCTGCCAGCTGAGTCAGCACCTATCTGTGCCTGCCTGGCCGGCCTATCGGCGGCCAGAGCAATATTCCGACAACAGAACTTGTGGCCATCAGTATAAGAGAGAAATGTACAACATTAATAACATAAGGGACTTCCCACCCAGAGCCATCATAGCTGCCAGCAGCCGCCAGCCGCCTGCTGCCGTCATGGCTGCCGACAGATGACATAGCTAACAACAGCAGGCATCGCCGCCGGCAGCCGTCATAGCCGCCGACAGTTGTAAAACATATGGTCGCCGGCAGCCAACATGAAGTTGTCATGGCTGACTGCAGCTGGTATAGTCGCCGGCAGCCAACATGACCGCCGGCAGCTGTCATGGCTGACTGCAGCTGGTATAGTCGCAGGCAGCCTGACAATGGCTGCAGAGAAGGAATCTGGCCGGCTCCGGCAACCCCCCGGCAACAGTGAGATTGGTTGCAGGACACCGGCTCAAGAAATACAATAGCTCGGCCATCATAAAAGAACAGAGCGTGAGGGAAAAGGGTCCTGTATGAAGTGTGGAAGGAGCCAGCAATGTTTCCGGACCTACACACCCTAAAGAAACTGTTTCATTATCGGCGCCATCCTAGGCGGCAGGAGAATCTTCTATTCTCCAGCCTAGGGACTGGCAATACAGTTAAGGGGACGGCAGCAGTGCCACCTCCTCTCAACAAGGGAGAAACAGAGTTCCAGTGCTGCGCCATCCTAGGCCTCAGAAGTATACTACTCTTCAGACTAGGGTCTGCGAGCATAGGACTAGTCTACTAGACCACAGGGAGAACGTGGCGGCATCATACAACCACTTCAGGTGTAGCCTAGGGAGGGCTAGCCTCTTATGCCGGCAGCCTAGCCAGCAGGGGAATGACTATTCACCCTGCCGGCTGACTGCCATCACAAGACTAAATACTCTGAGGTTCTGAATGAATCACAAAACATGCCACCTGCTGTTAAGGGAAGAGACAGAAAACCCTATGCTAGTTATGCCTGAATTAAAACTCGAGGTACGACCCACTAGGGTTGTAGCCCAAGGCTACACTCAGAGGGAAGAGAGATTACCCTTAAATCTCTATTCAAGACGAGCATCGGTTATATAATAATTCTAGGAGATATCAATCTCCGATGAATTGATAATCAATACACAAGGGTAACCGGGGAAAGTCGAAAGTATATGTTGCCTAGGTTAGGTTACCTAGGCAGATGAGATCTCCGTTACCTATATCACCGAAACTCTGACATATACGATCGACACAGAAAAGGAAAATTATGCATATAAATATTTTTACAAGTATAAAATGCCTAAATAGCTTTCATAATTAAATCATTAACGCTATTTAAACCGGGAATGTCCTTTTACTAACTAAATAACACATGCCTAATGAACGACAGCGCCCATGGCGCCTCCGGTAACAGGCCTAGCTCCTAATCATAATAAATTACTTTAATTTCACTGTGAGAAAGGAGCTAAAATACACATATTGTAAACACTTAATACTTAACTTTCCAGAGGCGAAAGAAACTGGAGATAGCATAATTATAATCCTTTAAAATCGATCGAAAATGTCGGATAAACAGGGAACACCGCCGTGCAAAATCGCTACAGAATTAGGAATGTCCGCCATATTGAATATGGCGCTGTTGTGATACTCAGTATAGTAGTATGGGAACTAGGGTAACCTTGATACGGCTCCCCTTCCAATTCTGCTACTTTCCCCATCGAAACGTAAACGCTATTCGGGGTGCAGATTGCTATGTGGCGTGTCAAGAATACGTCTCCTGATATTATACGATATCTTTGACAGAAATTTAAAGATATTCGCGCCAGGAGTTAGAATTCTGGAGACCTAAAGGTAAATTCTCTGGGAAAATCACTGTATTCAAATATCCCTTAGGAAGCTACTCTTAGGAACCTTCCATCCGTACGACATGGCTTGAGCCCAAAAAGTTAGTTTTGTCAAAGGGATTTGAAATTTTACTTATGGACATGAATATTTAATTTCTGATTCAGTTAATTGCTGAAAGGGATTTTAGTTGAAATCTCTCTTGTCATGGTAGTCTCTCTCTCTCTCTCTCTCTCTCTCTCTCTCTCTCTCTCTCTCTCTCTCTCTCTGGGATAGGCATTCCAACTGGGTATATCGTTAATTCTGTATATACGTATCATTAAACTATTAATTGTACTACTTTTAATAATACTACTAGTCGACTACTAATATTAAGGTAAGTGGTATTAATAATGTTATGCATATTAGAAGGAGAATGAGGTTGTAAGCTTTGCCACTATCCCATGAGCACAGAATTTACATTATTCTTCAAATATATGAACGCAATCACCTGTTGCTTCTCTGGACACATTTCTTCTCTTAAAAATTTCTTGCAGTTCACCTTCTGCCTTTCTTGATTCATATATTCTGGGATTTGACTCTTTTTGAAAGCAATTAGAGTTCGAGTGAGTCCTTTAATATATATATCGAAAAAATAATAAAAAATACGAAACAAGTTTTTAACATGAAAAAAATCCACCGTTTCAAAATAATTCAATTTGTAACATTTGAACCAAGATTGGAAATGTAATCCATTATCTCGTTTGTTTGTTTTTTGTTAAAATTCTATTTCCAGGTCGATTCAATGATTGAAAGATTGATATAATAGTAACTCTCTCTCTCTCTCTCTCTCTCTCTCTCTCTCTCTCTCTCTCTCTCTCTCTCTCTCTCTCTCTCTCTCTCTCTCTCTCTTTGTAAAATTCAGGTGGTAAATTCAAAGGCAATTTATATTACCTAGTGAACAAATGTCTGGTGCTCAACTGAAACTCTGCTTAAGCAAACATACACACACATATATAGTACATAAACACACTCCCACAAACGCATACACATATATATATATATATATATATATATATATATATATATATATATATATATATATATATATATATATATATGTGTGTGTGTGTGTGTATATATATATATATATATATATATATATATATATATATATATATATATATATATATATATATATGTGTGTGTGTGTGTATATATATATATATATATATATATATATATATATATATATATATATATATATATATATATATATATATATATGTATATATATATATATATATATATATATATATATATATATATATATATATATATATATATATATATATATATATATATATATATATATATATATATATATATTTATATATATATATATATATATATATATATATATATATATATATTTATATACGTATATATTTCTATATATATATATATATGTATATATATTTCTATATATATATATATATATATATATATATATATATATATATACATATATATATATATATATATATATATATATATATATATATATATATATATATATATATATATTTCTATATATATACATATATATATATATATATATATATATATATATATATATATATATATATATATATATATATATATATATATATAGTATATGTATTCCATTTATTCAGTATTTGATATAAAAATAAAAGAGATTATCCTGTCATGAACTTAAACTGACTTTAAAACCTCCATCATTGTTATATAGAATATATGTGTGTTCAATATATATACAGAGAGAGAGAGAGAGAGAGAGAGAGAGAGAGAGAGAGAGAGAGAGAGAGAGAGAGAGAGAGAGAGAGAGAGAGAGAAATTACATTTCTACCCTAAGGAAACAGACTGGAACTGGACATGATAAAGTCCTGCTTGCTTCCTTTGTCTGGAGAGTCTTTTGTCTTCTCTGACCACAACATCATATCCAGGAGGATCCAATCTCGGTTCCAGGAATTTCGGATACATGGATTCCTCCTTTGGGAATTCCAAAGTGGATTATCAGCTTTTTATTTTTACTAAATTATTTCCTTTAGGGATAATATGATAATTCATATAATGTGTAGGATAGATTATAAAGATATTTCTTATAGAAAAAAAGAGTTTTTTTTATTGATAAATAGATAGTATATTAACATTATTATTATTACTATTTTTTACTGTTATTATAATAATAATAATAATAATAATAATAATAATAATAATAATAATAATAATAATAATAATAATAATAATAATAATAATAATAATAATAATAATATTTATTATTATTATAATTATTATTATTATTATTATTATTATTATTATTATTACCATTATTATCAGAAAACTCGCATGTTATGGTACTCTCTCTCTCTCTCTCTCTCTCTCTCTCTCTCTCTCTCTCTCTCTCTCTCTCTCTCTCTCTCTCTCTCTCTCTCTCTCTCTCTCTCAACTTTGCATATCATTAATTCTATATAAACTAATAAAGTTGATACTTTTGATATTACTATTAGTCTACTACTAATAACAAAGAAATTATTACTATTATTAAGATGAATATGGAAAGAGGATGAAGATGCCAGCCTTGCCTAGCCTTCA
>NC_090758.1:61499212-61515513 GCF_036898095.1 Palaemon carinicauda | reverse complement strand
GAATTGAAATCAACCCATCTTCACCATTGTAGCTAATGGTAGGTTTGGGACTTGGCATTCGATTAATGATAATTTTTGTGCACATTTAAACGTGTTTCTTTCATATTTCAAATAAGCCATATACAGTATATTAATACATTAAAGTCTGGATTCTCTTAATGACCTCGGGATCAGAGCCCAAGGCGGAACCGCCCAAAGACTATGATATCGGACCGGCGGGGATTTGAACCCTCGTCCAGGATATCTGTATGCCAGTGACCATACCACTCCGTCACGAAGAAAGATAAAAGTCAATGACAATTCCACGAAATATAGTCATGGCACACCAGAAAATACGAAAAATGGGTATAGATCTTGGTTTCACATGATTGAAAAGTAACGCTTTTTGATACTGACAATTATTTAAAATATAGCCTACTTTGCAGTTTACATAAGTAACTTTCAGCCATTTGAGTTCGTCATAATATTTATAATAATTCTACAATTAATAAAAGTTTAATATTATAAGTGGAGATGGCATTCGGTATTGTGAAGGGCGTCGTTCTGTCTGGGATGTATGACGTGGTATTGCCTCATGCTTTCAAACCGTTTTTAGTATAGTTCCTTTTGTTTCAACCAAAATAGTTCCATTTTAATGTAGCACTGTGTCTACTTGTAATGAGTATATTGCTATGTTGTTATTGAATTTTGATCTTCAGGCTGCCCGTTGTTGCTATCATCTGCAATCGATGTTAGGAGTTTAATCACTTCCAAGTTTGATAATTGATATATGTATATTACGTAATCATCATAATGTAACCAGATTTGTGAGCTAAAAAAGGACACTTCCCTCTTGTATATACCGTACATGTGTGTGTATGCATAAAGCACATACATAAATACATACATACATACACAATATATATATATATATATATATATATATATATATATATATATATATATATATATATATATATATATATATATATATATATATATATATATATATATATATATATATATATATATATAAGGAATTATAAACACACACACACACATGCACACATATCTTTTGATATAATTATGAATACAATTTACATATCTTTGCCAATAGTTATTTAAATTTTACTTAAAATCATGTGCATGGCTTTTGTTCAGTCTTTGGTAGGTATATTTCTGTAAAAGAAATGCACATCATTTGAGACTCCTGTACTATTAAAAGCTACACATATAAACAACGTTGGATGAATGTACATGTGAGGATGGATGGTCTATCAACCATTACAAAACATCTCTCTCTCTCTCTCTCTCTCTCTCTCTCTCTCTCTCTCTCTCTCAGACACGCACACATACAATTCAGTAAATATTGGGGCACACTTATAAGAAAGCAGAACATATTAGTAACATTAAAAAAGTAGGGCATATGTACAATCAGTTAACTGATTTGTTCCGCTCAAAAGCAGAGCTCTGGTCACCTTGCCTACGCGTATCATACGTGTCTGAGTCTCGCTCTCATTGCATACTCTCGGTGTCTTGTTGTCAGTGTCGGTTGAGACAGTACTTGAGTGGTCATGGTAGTGCACTTCACCAATCACATTACTAGCCTTTTTGTTTCATTCAGTCTGTTGGGGTTTTATGATAATGCCCATTGACCAGTGTATTTGCAGGACAAGAGTACCATGTTTATTGATTTTAGTGCATTCCTACACAATGGATAAATTTCTTATAAGAAAGGAGGCTAGTGGCAGCCGTGAGTCTGATAGTGAACAATCATTGAACCCAACAAACTCCAATGTAAAAAAGGCAAAAATTCGCCATTATTTAAATAGACAGTATAATGAGAGCTACTTGAAGTTCGGATTTTTTTGGTCTGGAGATGCTGCTCAACCAAATCCATTATGTGTAGTTTGGGGCGATAAAATGTCAAATGAATCCATGGTACCAAGTAAGTTAAAAAGACATCTCACTTCTAAACATTCGTCTCTGCAGGATAAAGATCTTGTATATTTTCAAAGGCTTTTAGATCAGCAATCGAAGCAGCGCAATGTATTTGAGAAAACAATGACCGCATCAGAAAGGGCTCAGCTTGCTTCAATTGAAGTCGCAGAAATAATAGCATTAAAATCTAAATCTCACACACTTGCTGAGTCAGTTATACTGCCCGCTTGCAAAAAGATGTTAAATCCATGTTTGGTGAGAAAGCTGAAAAAGGAAATTAGCAAAATCCCCTTATCAAATGATACAATACACAGAAGAATTTTAGATTTATCTGAAAATATTGAAAAAAAGGTTAAGAAAAAACTTCAGGATTCTACTTTGCATTAACTGTTGATGAGTCCACGGATATAAGCAACACTAGCTCACTTGCTTGCATTTGTACGTTTTACTGATGGCAGTGAAATAATCAATCAGTTTTTGTGTTGCAAAGGAATGTCAACTACTACCAGAGGTCAAGATATTTTTGATGTGATAACCGACTACCTTAGAGAAATGAATTTAACATGGAAATCTTGCGTAGGCATTTGCACTGATGGAGCCCCAGTATGACAGGCTGTATTAAAGGATTTGTATCTCTTGCAGAAAAAGAAAACCCAGATCTTATTCGTACTCATGCTTTTTACACAGAGAAGTTCTTATTTCAAAAATATCACAAGAAGATTTAAAACTGGTGTTACACCAGCTAGTTGAAATAGTAAATTATATTAAAAGTAGGCCTTTGAAGTCAAGATTATTTGAACAACTATGCAAAGGAATGGACTTCCAGCATGTTAGATTACTAATGCATACCGAAGTTCAATGGCTATCGAAAGGTAAGGTATTAACTCGTGTTCATGAATTACACAAGGAATTAATCGTATTTTTCGACCGAGAAAAGCAGGGAAAATTCTGTGAGCATCTTCGTTGTGAACTTTGGATGTCTAAACTGGAATACCTAACAGAAATATTCAGTCAATTAAACAACACAAACAGTAGCAGTGCAAGGGAGAAATGAAAATATTCTGACCTCAACAGATAAGTTAGTTGCTCTAAAAAAGAAAATTTTTATTTGGAAAAATAGAGCAAGCTCAGGTAATTTTGATATGTTTCCTTCAATGCGTACCACTAGCATTAAAGAAATGATCCCTATTGTTGTTTCTCATCTGACAGCGCTTGGTGAAAACATCGACCACTATTTTCCATCACTGAGCACAGAGAAGTATGATTGGATTCGAAATCCTTTCATGAATATTCACTCTAATATTGGATTACAGTTGTGTGAAGAAGAGGAACTGGCCACCATTTCTAGTGACAGAGATCTAAAAATAAAACATTCTACTGTACCTTTTGACTCATTTTGGATATTTGTTCAAGAGGAATATCCCACATTATCTAAAAAAGCTTTATCACTTTTGTTGCAATTTTCTACATCTTATTTATGTGAACTTGGCTTCTCAACCCTAAATAACATCAAAACTAAGAAGCAAAGAGAGACTACGCTCAACTGAAGAAGAAATGAGGGTCTGCTTATCACACATTCGACCAAATATTGAGGAAGTCGCCAAAAAAAACCAGGCACAAGTTTCACACTAATCATCTTCACAATTTACTCTAAGAAAAACACTGAAATAAAGTGGGTTCATATTTAAAAGTGTTTTATTTCTTAAGTCTGTAGTTCCATCTTATATTTACAAGTATATATTCTCCTAATTTTTTCTCTTAAATTTTCCATGTGTGCCGTGATATTATTATAAGATCCTAAGTGTGCCATTGGTAAAAAAAGGTTGAGAAACACTGGTTTAATAGGTAGTTTTGTCAGTGATATTTGCAATTGTAATTTCTGTACATGATTATTCCATGATAGGTTGATATATTTGTTGAAAGGCATTTTAGTAGAAAACTCTCTTGTCATGGCAGTCTCTCTCTCTCTCTCTCTCTCTCTCTCTCTCTCTCTCTCTCTCTCTCTCTCTCTCTCTCTCTCTCTCTCTCTTAACTTGACATTTCATTGATTATATATCTATCTATCTATCTATCTATATATATATATATATATATATATATATATATATATATATATATATATATATATATATATATATATATATATATATATATATATGTATGTGTGTGTGTGTGTGTGTGCGCGCGTGTGTGTGTGTGTGTGTGTGTGTGTGTGTCATTAAACTGACAATGCTGCTACTTTTAATGATACTAATAGTGTAATAATACTAATAAGAAAATTCACATTAATAATAATATGCATATACAAAAAGAAATGAAGCTGCAAGGCTTGCCACTCTCCCTTTGGCAGCAAATTCACATTACTGTGACGGGCCGAGAGAGGAGTTGTGAAATCAAAGGCAGATTGGAAACGACGGAGTTATATTATTGTGGAACATTCTCCTTATATACAAAACCTCAAGGCAACAGGACATGACAAGTTCACAAGACATACAATATCACAGAGGAAAAACTAGACAGGAATTTTCATGTTCGTTTTAGTGCGAGGGAGGAGCGAAGATACAAGCATAATATATACAAAAGGAATTATGTACAATTGTGTGAAACACGGTTGGTACATGGCTCCCCCCCTAAAAATGACATACTGTACATGTTAAATAGGGCGCCCTGATCTAGAGAGGCGAACTGTAGGCGGGTCATCTGGCAGAAGATAAGCAGGTTTTAGACGATCAATGGAGACCCAGTCTTCTTTGCCCCGAATGTTTAGGAGGAATGCTTTCGGACTGCGTCGGATCACAAGGAAAGGTCATGGTGAGGGGGCGTTAACGGTGGCTTGCTGGTGTCGTTGCGCAGGAAGACGTGCGTTGCAGAGTGCAAGTCCATTGGTATGTGATGCTTCGCTGGGGGCTTGTAAGTCTGGCGGCACGGAGTAAATTTTCCCACGACGTGACGTATGTGCTGGAGATCGTCGGAGGAGGTTGTAGAAGGAAAAAACTCGGCAGGGACGACCAACGGGTCGCCATACACCATTTCGGCTGCCGAGACGTCGAGGGAGTCTTTAGGAGTGGTCCTTAGTCCCAGGAGGATCCAGGGAAGCTGAGTAAACCAGTTGCAATCCTTGCAGCGGGACATCAAAGCTGCTTTGAGGGTGCGATGAAAACGTTCAAACATTCCATTGGCAGCGGGGTTGTAGGCCGTTGTCTGATGTAGGGTGATGCCCAGGAGATTCGCTGATGACGTCCATAATTGAGAGGTGAAAGTGGTTCCCCTGTCAGAAGTAATATGCTCAGGGATACCGAATCTTGAAATCCATCCAGAGAGTAAGGCAGATGTACATGAGGCGGACGTTGCAGTTTCCATGGGAATGGCTTCAGGCCAACGAGTGGAGCGGTCGATGACGGTAAACAGGTAACGATGTCCTTGTGATGTGGGTAGGGGGCCTACAACGTCGACGTGAATGTGTGCGAAACGACGCTGAGATTGAGGAAAGGTGCCCACTCCTGAATCCGTGTGTCGATGTACTTTGGAAGTTTGGCAAGAAGTACAAGCACGGACCCAATCCTTAGCATCCTTAGAAATGCCGTGCCAAATGAACTTTGCCTTCAGCAGCTGTGCAGTAGAACGGCACGAGGGATGTGAAAGGCCATGGATGAAATCAAACACCTGTCGGCGCATGGGAGCAGGAATCCAAGGTCGCGGTCTACCAGTACTGACGTCACAGAGGAGGGTGGTGTTGGAGTTTTCGAGGGGAAAATCCTCCCAACTGAGGGACGTGCTGGATGTCTTACAAGCTTGATACTCTGGATCCTGTTGTTGGGCTTCAGCCAGGGCGTTGTAATCCAATCCCAGTTGAATGGCAGCCAACGTGTTTCTTGACAGGGCATCGGCAACTGGATTCATTTTCCCAGGGACGTATTGGAGGGTGCAATTGTATTCAGCCACGGCGGAGAGATGTCGGCGTTGACGGGCGGACCAGGCGTCAGACTGTTGAGTGAAGGTGTGCACCAGCGGCATGTGGTCTGTGCGAATGACGAAGGGCGTACCTTCTAAGATATGGCGAAAGTGACGGACAGCCAAGTGCACCCCCAGCAATTCTCGATCAAAGGTAGAATAACCCGATTCTTCCTTGGACAGTTTTCTGCTGAAGAAGGCCAAAGGGCGGGGCGAGCCTTTGACCACCTGCTCGAGTACTGCACCAATAGCGACGTCGCTGGCATCGGTGGAGAGAAGGAGAGGGGCGTTTGGGATAGGAAAAGTGAGAGCCGCAGCAGTTGATAGGGCCTTCTTTGCATTGCAGAAGGCCGCTTCTTGAAGGGGACCCCACTTCAAGTCCTTTGGCTTGCCCTTGAGGGAGGCGTAGAGGGGAGCAAGAGTGGCGGCAATGGCTGGCAGAAAGCGGTGATAATAGTTGATCATGCCCAAGAATTCCTGCAGAGCTTTGACGGTCGAGGGCGTGGGGAAATTCTGAACGGCTGCTACCTTCTCAGGGAGGGGATGGACTCCTTCAGGAGTGATACGGTGCCCTAAGAACGACACTTCGTTGGCGCCAAAGGTACACTTGTCGTACCGGACTACAAGGCCGTTTTGTTGCAGGCGGTCGAGCACGATATGCAGGTGACGGAGGTGTTCCTCTTTTGAGGAGGAGAACACAAGTATGTCGTCCACATAACATACACAGAAAGGGAGGTCCCCTAAGATGCCATCCATGAGACGTTGAAACGTTGCCCCAGCATTACGAAGGACAAAACAAGAGTAATTGAAGGTGTATGTGCCAAACGGAGTGGTGATGGCGGTCTTGGGGATGTCTTCTGGGTTCATAGGCACCTGATAATACCCCTTCAGGAGGTCGAGCGTAGCGAAAACCTTTGCTTTGTGCAGGTAGGAGGTTACGTCGGCAATGTTTGGGAGGGGGTAGTGATCCGGTTCTGTTTGCATGTTCAGGCGCCTGTAATCCCCGCACGGACGGAGGGAGCCGTCTTTTTTCAGAACGATGTGTAAGGGTGACGACCATGGGCTGGAGGCCTTTTGGCAAAGGCCCATTTTCTCCATTTCGGCGAACGTCTGTTTGGCGGCTGCCAATCGTTCCGGTGCCAGACGTCTGAATTTTGCGAAGACTGGGGGTCCCGTCGTCTTGATATGGTGATAAATACCGTGCTTGGCAGGAACCGTGGGCGTTTGGCGAAGTTCTGGACGGAAAACTTCCGGGTACGACGTGAGGAGGTGGGCGTAGGCATCCGTGGGTGAGCTGATCTGGAGAGCGAGGTTAGAGGGGGCGGGTTGAAGAGGTGTCGACAAGTACGAGTCTGCGTTGACCAATCGTCGGTGGGCGACTTCGACCAGAAGGTGGAAATGAGAGAGGAAATCAGCACTGAGGATTGGCATTGTGACGTCAGCAACGAGAAACTTCCAATTGAATTTACCGTTTCCGAACGATAATGTGAGGCTCTCGTAACCGTAGGTGGGTATCACAGATCCATTGGCAGCTACCAAGCGGACGTCGGCAGTTGTAGACAGACTACGTTGTGCCCTGAAGAGTTTCCTTGGCAAAAGAGAACGACAAGCACCCGTGTCTACCAAAAATCGCACGCCCGTTCCTGCATCCTGTAAAAAGAAAAGATTAGAAACATGGGAGGCCACCGCCACAAGCGATGGCCTACTTACACGTTTTTTGGCCACTGACAATCTGTGGCACATTTCTTCGCAGTTGCCCCGAATCTGAAGTGGTAGTAGCAAAACTGCGGCGGATGGGAGGTAGTAAGTGGCTGTAGAAGTCGTTCGTTGGGGCGCGAGCGATTGGTGGGTGGTGGGCGGCTTTGTCGCCGCTTCGGCACGTCACGGGGTAGGTGTGTATGTCCTACAGCATTCATGTCAGCTTCGGTTGACGTTGAATAGGCATCCTCGTCGTCAGGGGTGGAGGCGTTGATGGAGGTCTTGAAGTGGCTGTCCATAAGGGCGTCGGCTTTGGTCATCAAGTCCTTTATGGGTAAACTATCGACATCGGGTATGGCAGCGCGCACAGGTTCAGGTAAACAGAGTATCCAAAGGGCACGGAGTAGGTTCACCTCACGAGGAGAGCCGTCTGTGGCAGGTTGAAGGCGAGCGATACTGGTCATTTCCCTGAGGGCAAGCGAAGCCCTTTGGTCCCCCAACGGTTGTTGCGAGAGCTGAAAAAGCTTTGCTATACGGGCGGCTGGCGACGGCGAGTACTGCTGCAGAAGGTATGTGTATAAAATATATATTTAAATATATATTCCTATAATATTTTGTTAAAAGTTTATGGATATTTTGGGTGATTGAGAAATTTTCTTTATGAACGGTAATTACCTTACCTGGAGAAACATTCCTTGGAATTGGTAATTATCTCTGTAGTTTACTTTAGAATTTCTTTGAATTTGTTTCTTTCAATTTGTTTATTCTAATGTAATTCTGGTTTGTTCAATTAATGTTTGAGGCTTTATTTTTCCTAATCACTGTAAATAAAATTGTGCTAATTAACTGACCTCAGCCTTCGTTGTGCAAACCAAAGTAAATAGGAGTTAAAGATAACTACTAACTACCTAATTTTCTGAATATTCCGAGCCAAACAACTCTACGAAGTAACCTCGAAGTCGCTGTTGGAAGGGAAAAGGAGTCCAACACCAACCGTCAAGAAGTGATTACTCTCCTTCACCTCACCTTACCTTGGGACATTTTACCGGTTCTATTTGTCGTCGTAGTGCTGGACTTTTTCTAAATTACTCTACGACGATGGGACTCATTGTGTTTAGTGCTACGAATACCATGAAGAACTAAATTAACTCTACACCTCGTCTGATGAATGTGGAGGCGACCAGCAGCAAAGGCTATGGAATTATCATACCCATGCTCTTTTTCATCCTGTGAAGTCATTATAAGGTGGGTCATTGTATTGATTGGCACAATAGTAGTGGCATTTCTTGGTGACTTTTATCATCCTCAAGTCAAAAAATAAATAAAGCCTTGAACTCAGTAATTGAAAATCGCTCTTGAAACTAGGTTTGTTTATAGGCTACTCTAATTAAAATTATCAATTGTCGACCTTAAATTGCTTGTTAATTGAAATTCGGCCTTTTAACGTATATTCTTAAGTGATGCCCTCATCGCATATATTTCATTTGTTAATTAGGTCAAAATATTGAAATGGTTGGCTTTTGATTTGCAATTCTGGGAATTAATATTAAATTTATATTAGTTTTGGAGGTGAATTAAACTTTTTGATTTACCTTTATATATTGTAAACAATTTTAGTGTAGTCAAAAATTCTATTCATATTTTCATTTAAACAATTCCATACAAATTCTGGTTTTCAATTTGAATTGGGTGGTTAAAGATTTACCTATCTTTTAGGTCTGGCTCAAGGTGGAGTGGAAAGCTTGGGACAGGAGTACATCTGCCAATGCTTCTAGGTTTGCTTTACCAGAAGCAATCGCTACTCCAAGTGAACTAGCATCAACTGACAACCAACTGTATATAATAAATTTGTCAAGATTATTTAAAATCTACAGATGTTAGTTTCTGTATTACAAATAAATATTTTGTTATAACACGGTCGTTTGTCCTAAGTCATTTTTTCTGCTCATGGCGACCGTGACAGGATTGAGGATGTTGGTTGTTAAGAGTTGCTGCTGGTTCGCTTCCAAGCTAGTCAGACGAGGTGTAATTTATCATTTATATTTCCTTGGTTAAATTTTAAGATTACGTATATTTCCATTGCCGTTTTGACTTTATTAGGTTTTATATTCTTACTGAAACTGGTATCAAGATGACTGAGTTATTGATTAAATCACGAAAATATGTTAGAAAGTCTGTTACTGAAATTTACAATAAGAAGGATCAGTTTTCATCATATAGTGATATTGAACGTTCTACACTGAAACTGAGGCTTGAAGAGCATTTCACGAAATTATCTGACTTAGATTCTAAAATACAAAATTCAAAGTTTTCTACTGAATGTGATGAAGCTGCTTTGTTAGTTGAGCTTGATGCATGTGAACAGTACAAAACTAAAATTCAAGAGAGCATCTCTACTTTACAAAATTTACCTCAGGTTCGGCATCTGCCTATAGATATTCAGTCACATCAGTCCTTGTTAAAGAGTCCTCATGCTCCTTTACCAACCTTCAATAGTACTGAAGGCGAAGATCTTGGGAAGTTTTTTGTAGAATTTGAACAAACCCTTTCAAAGTTTAAGTTCCCAGAATATGATAAGTTATTGTTGTTAAAACAGCAGGTAAAGGGAAGAGCTCTTACATTAATTAACACTTTGGATGTTCAAAGTCAGAGTTATGCTGATGCAAAAGCTTTGCTAGAGAAGGCTTTAGGCTCAAGAGAAGTTCAAATTTTTAATACCATAAAGCAAATATCTTCAATAAAACTTTCAGATGATGATGATCCTTTTGAATATATTGGGAAAGTAAGCAATTTAGTAGCAAGCGTTAAGACCTTAAATATTGATGTTGACATGTTTCTTCAGTTTTTCTTCTGGAATGGCTTAAATGAGAAATTCAAGTGTCATATGACTGCCATAACTAACAAAATTAGGCCATCTCTTGCAGAGATTAGGGATAATTTCTTTGATGCTAGTGAGAGATATTTACAAGGTAAAAAATGTAAGAAGGTAGAGAAACATAAGTCTGACACTACTAGCTTTGCTGCCAAGGTTTCTTTTGACTCTAAAGTAGGTAAATGCAGCATTTGTAGTAAATTAGGCAAAGATCCAAGTCATTTTTTGAGTAAATGTCCTAACTTTGTATCTAGCAAAGATAAAAGAAAAAAATTGGAGGAACTGGGTGCTTGCTCAAAGTGTGGCTATCCTAGTCACATATTATCAGAATGCAGATTCAGATTTAATACCAAATGTAAAAACTGCAAGGGCTGGCATATGTCATTTTTGTGTCCCGATGAAAAAGGTGCTACCAGTATTAAAGAAAATCCAAATTCCGAAAAGAAAAAAGTTAAAGCCAGTAACAGTACAGATAGAGTTAGAAACTCTGAGAGTGGTAATGGAGATGTTGTTGGTAGTTCAAGCAGTAGTGTTGCTGCTATAACTGAAGTTTTAAATTGTGAGGTTGAGGGATATACAATTTTGCCAACTTTTAACCCTGGATAGGTACGGTGGGTCATTTGCGACCCCGAGCGTCAAAAAAAAAACAGGTTTTTCTCACGTGACTCACCCCCGTGACTGAATTTGTGGGTGATCGACCTGCAGGAGGTGTCTCCCCTACACGCTCTAGTAGTGTCCAGATGTGCATTGCTGTAGCTGTACTCCTTCCCCGATTTCTGAGACGCGTCGGGGTCGTTCGCGTCCGAGTTTACCATTCTAGGGTAGTTTGCATAATTATCAAAGTTATTACGTATTATGAAATTGTCGTAGAATGGTGCAACTTGTATAGGTTATCAGTTGTGGAAAGTCTTGGTGGATTGTTTGGCTACCATGTGCATGTTTTTTTTTTTAGTTAAAATGTCGTTCATCACCACGAGGACCATTTTACCGCGAGTGCCCCTTTTTCATTTTTTTTCATTTTTTTGCCAAGTAATTTTTCCGTAAGATATTGCCAAATAGTGTCGTAAAACTTTTGCTTGTTTAGTGTTGGAAAGTGTGTCTAGATGATCTGGCTACCCATGCATGACTTTGTTTTTGTCAGATACGACGTAGTTATTGGTATATTGGGTATTTAACTGCGGTTACCAATTTCTGTTTTTTTTTCAATATTTGTAAAAATTACTACGTAGTAAGGAATTGCCGTATATTATTCATTTTTTTTTCATGTTTATGTGTTAGAAAGTGTGCCTTGATGGTTGGGCTAACACGTGCATGTCTTTTTTTTTATCTGAGATGTCGTATATTAGAATGTCGGGCATTTTACCGCGAGTGTCCCTTTTTCATTTTTTTTCATTTTTTTGCCAAGTCATTTTTCCGTAAGATATTGCGAAATAGTGTCGTAAAACTTTTGCTTTTTTAGTGTTGGAAAGTGTGTCTAGATGATCTGGCTACCCATGCGTGATTTTGTTTTTGTCAGATACGACGTAGTTATTGGTATATTGGGTATTTAACTGCGGTTGCCAATTTCTGTTTTTTTTCAATATTTGTAAAAATTTACTACGTAGTAAGGAATTGCCGTATATTATTGATTTTTTTTTCATGTTTATGTGTTAGAAAGTGTGCCTTGATGGTTGGGCTAACACGTGCATGTCTTTTTTTTTTATCTGAGATGCCGTATATTAGAATGTTGGGCATTTTTCCGCGAGTGCCCCTTATTATTTGTTTTGCATTTTTTTGCTTAGTCATGTTACCGTAAGGAATTGGCAAGTAGTGTCGCAAAACTTATATTTTTATAGTGTTGGAAAGTGTTTCTAGATGATCTGGCTACCCATGCCTATTTTTTTTTTAGCCAGATATGGCGTATATATAAGTATGTGTTCGATTTTCCTGTGATTGCCATTTTTTCGTTTTTTCCCATTTCTTTCAAAATTACTACGTACTAAGGAACTATCACAGAGTAATATTTCATTTATATGTTTATTTGTCGGAAAATATGCCTTGATGGTTTGCCTAGCACGTGGCTGAAATTTTTTTTTTCTGAAATGCCGTATATTAGAATGGCCATTTTTCCACGAGTGCCCCTTTTTATTTGTTTTGCATTTTTTTGCTTAGTCATGTTACCGTAAGGAATTGGCAAGTAGTGTCGCAAAACTTATAATTTTATAGTGTTGGAAAGTGTTTCTAGATGATCTGGCTACCCATGCCTATCTTCTTTTTTTAGCCAGATATGGCGTATATATAGGTATGTGTTCGATTTTCCTGTGATTGCCATTTTTTCGTTTTTTCCCATTTCTTTCAAAATTACTACGTACTAAGGAACTATCACAGAGTAATTATTCATTTAGATGTTTATTTGTCGGAAAATGTGCCTTGATGGTTTGCCTAGCACGTGGCTGAATTTTTTTTTTCTGAAATGCCGTATATTAGAATGTTAGCCATTTTTCCTCGAGTGCCCCTTTTTATTTGTTTTGCATTTTTTTGCTTAGTCATGTTACCGTAAGGAATTGGCAAGTAGTGTCGCAAAACTTATATTTTTATAGTGTTGGAAAGTGTTTCTAGATGATCTGGCTACCCATGCCTATCTTTGTTTTAGCCAGATATGGCGTATATATAGGTATGTGTTCGATTTTCCGGTGATTGCCATTTTTTCGTTTTTTCCCAATTCTTTCAAAATTACTACGTACTAAGGAACTATCACAGAGTAATGATTCCTCTAGATGTTTATTTGTCGGAAAATTTTGTTTACTTTTTTTTTGATTGAATATCATCAAATTTTTTTAGCTAAAATATTGTTTTACATTTTTTTTTCTTATTTTATTTCCCTTCAAAAAAATTTTTTTGGGTCAGAATTTTAATTTTATAGTCGTAAAATAATCGACAATTATCCAGCAACCCACCATACAATTTTTATGCATATCCAATAATAATTAGATTAGTAAATAACACCTTGAAATTGACATACCCTTCCTACATTTCAAGTGGCAGATTAGGGAGTCTGAGTCAGTGTGGTTGGCGGCCATTTTGTGGACATATCCGAAGCGTAAGCTGCCCTATCTATATATATTCTTGTTCCCTATAGAATTTGTGATATTTTGGTATATTATTACCTGCATAAATATCATATTATATATTAAATATATGTATTTTTTTACGGAATTTCAAAGTACTCAAAAAATTACCTTTAGATATGGCCCCTGATATAAATGTAATTTACAAAATAATGAAGATTTTTTTACATATTTCTATTTTAGGATAACATATGTTTATTCCCTAAAAAAATTAGCCACTTCCTATTTCATTTGGGTACCCAAAAAAATTCATGAAATTTGGACAAATTTTTTTGGCCAAAAAAAGTTACCCTTTTTTTCTCATTTCAGATCTTCACCTCCATGGGTCTTACTTCATCCAAAATACATCAAGATGTGTCCTAAACATTCAAGAATCAATTCCTAAAAGGATTTGTGTATATATGTATAAACTTTTTTTTTATGAATTTTTATGTCAGGTCTTTTTTTTTTCTACTTAATTTTTTAAAATATTTATAATAAATAGTTTTTCTGCAGATGAGTAGTATTTATCTATACAGTTGTTTTAAGCATTCATTGAAGTTTTTTTTGGCAAAAGAAAAAAGGAGGTTACTGCAAAAACTGATTTTTCAAGAATTTTTTTTGGCGTCGGGGTCGTTCGCGTCCGAGTATACCCTTAAAGGGGTGTCCGAGGACCGTACCTATCCAGGGTTAATATTTCAATTAAAGGTACCAATTTCAGGGTCCTTAAAGACACTGGATGTCAAGCAAATTACATTGAAGAAAATTTGGCTCAAGATTTAAATTTGAAGGTTGTAAATAATGGAGTTTCTTTAACCATTAATGGTATTAATTCCTCTAAGAGTTATAAGACTAAACAAGTTGAAATTGAGTTGCCAATTGGTAACAATAGTTACATTGTATATGCATTTTGTCTTCCCTCAATTGATGTTTCATTGCAGTTACCTGGGTTAAATGAAGTAGTCAGTGGGTTTGTTTCAAAGGGATACAAGCTAGCAGATCGGGGATTGTTAAATTCTACAGATAGGATAGACAATATTAAATTTATATTAGGATCAGAGTCCTTGCATTGTATCCCTGAAAAGGATATAGTATTTGGAAAATCCAATGACTCCATTTATTCTGATACATGCTTGGGTATATTATTAAAGGGAGACATAAATAAGTTAAAGAGCAATTTAAGATTCTTGAAGCCTTGTTCTTCCATGAAGTCAAATGTGCAACATATGTTAAAAGCTGTAAATGTACTTCCAACAAGGACGAAAGAAAACCTTTCAGTAGAATCTTCATCTTTAAATGACCTGGAGACTTCTAATACATATAAGTTGTTTGATGATGATGGTCAGATAATAGAATCTGAGTTGAATAGGGCTACAAATGAATGCTTAGAACTCTCTTGTAAATATTATGTTGGGGAAGACAGAGGTCAATATCATGAAGATAATGTAGAACTGAATGACAGGCTTATAGAGTATGCTTTAGAAGAAACCGATAGGACTGCTGATGGAAGATTGTGTATGCCACTGTTATGGAACCCGAAAGTTAGTCATCTACTAGGCCGCAACTACAATTTAGCCAAATCAGTGTTAAAAACCCTTAATTCTAAATTAGAAAAATTACCTTTAGCCTTAGTAAATGAAACCTTTAAGACTCGGGAAACATTAGGCACCATTAAGGAGAATATGACTAAAGCCATTGATTACCCCATAGGAATTGTTAAAGAGCTGACCAAGAATATTTACGATGAAGTTACTGGGGCTAAATTAATGCTAGGTAAAAGTCGGAAGATTTGTTAAGCGTCATGTGACAAGCCTGATTCCCTTAATGTCAAGTGACCATTGACAGCATGGCTAAAACTTAAGAAAATTCTTTCACTGTTTCACAGGAAGACATTTAATCTGTATATTATATTAGTTAAGTTTATTTTGTTTTAAATTTATTTTCCATTGACTTTTCAGAGGAAAATTCAATCCCTCCCCTCGGAGTGTATAAAATATATATTTAAATATATATTCCTATAATATTTTGTTAAAAGTTTATGGATATTTTGGGTGATTGAGAAATTTTCTTTATGAACGGTAATTACCTTACCTGGAGAAACATTCCTTGGAATTGGTAATTATCTCTGTAGTTTACTTTAGAATTTCTTTGAATTTGTTTCTTTCAATTTGTTTATTCTAATGTAATTCTGGTTTGTTCAATTAATGTTTGAGGCTTTATTTTTCCTAATCACTGTAAATAAAATTGTGCTAATTAACTGACCTCAGCCTTCGTTGTGCAAACCAAAGTAAATAGGAGTTAAAGATAACTACTAACTACCTAATTTTCTGAATATTCCGAGCCAAACAACTCTACGAAGTAACCTCGAAGTCGCTGTTGGAAGGGAAAAGGAGTCCAACACCAACCGTCAAGAAGTGATTACTCTCCTTCACCTCACCTTACCTTGGGACATTTTACCGGTTCTATTTGTCGTCGTAGTGCTGGACTTTTTCTAAATTACTCTACGACGATGGGACTCATTGTGTTTAGTGCTACGAATACCATGAAGAACTAAATTAACTCTACACCTCGTCTGATGAATGTGGAGGCGACCAGCAGCAAAGGCTATGGAATTATCATACCCATGCTCTTTTTCATCCTGTGAAGTCATTATAAGGTGGGTCATTGTATTGATTGGCACAATAGTAGTGGCATTTCTTGGTGACTTTTATCATCCTCAAGTCAAAAAATAAATAAAGCCTTGAACTCAGTAATTGAAAATCGCTCTTGAAACT
>NC_090758.1:61471712-61476712 GCF_036898095.1 Palaemon carinicauda | reverse complement strand
TGCAAACACATATAAACACACGCAGAAGAAGAAAAAATGTATGTGTCTATATCTGATTATTTATTATTATGACTACACTTTCATTACTTAACAATATTTTTTCCAAACAATTATCAAATATTTTCACGACCTTAATGAAACATAAAATCTATTACTCTAGACTTTTAAAATACATACAATAACTTATAATATATAAGATAGTATATATTCAAAAAAGGAAACAATAGGATTAAAGATAAATACATACAAAATATATAGATACACAAACATTTATAAACACAGACATTCGAGTGTTCAAAGACATGAGTCAACAGAAGGAATCTTTTGTTTACATGAAGTGAGATTTGCTTGGTAAACATCGCCTTCTGAATAACCAATTGTCCTTGCAGATGCATCTGGGTTTAGCCTACGCAAAGACCTTAGAACCATTTGGCATATGGAAATAAGAATGTCTGCTTGTCTAAGGAGAATTAATTTTCTTTTTTATTTGAATATATTAGATTTGTTTACTTTTGCTCATTTATAAAATCAGTAGATCAGTATATCTCTTATTCTTTAGTTTCTTTGTGAGGGGAGGTTCGATCAGGTTATGGTGAGTAGATTACAGTTCAACTTTACCTGAGTATACGAATCTAAGATGTTTTTCTTGTAGGGGGAGGGGCGAGTTATAAAAGTTTATAGATTCTGTAAATCTTTATATGAATAAAACAGGACGACTTAAATTGACCAATTGCAAATACAATCTACTTTTTGTTGCTTATATGGGCCATGTGAATTACTCTGGGTCAGAAAGTCAGTAAAATTAATTTCATATCCAATTGATATGTCAGTATATTTTATCTTGCCTTAATCGTATTATGTGGTAAAGATATATGCATTTCTATTTCTTTTTTTTTCTTTTTTCTTTTAGCTTTTAAAATTTTAGAGTTGTTTGTTATCTCTTGTGCTGTACGATGTTTTTCATATGTCATTTAATATTTTAATTCCTTATTAGAGTTCCAGTTTTTTGTTCCTGAAAACAGTTTTTATATACTGTATATGCATCTAATTATCCATTATTCATACATTTCTATCTATCTTCTTACTAATTAACTAAATACCAGATCATCTACTTATCTATTATACCTGTGTATATATCAACCCTATATATGTATTTTTTTTTTTTTAGAAAATCAGTGAATACAATAATTTCCTAAGTCAAAATAATTCCTAAATGACACCGAAAAATAAATATTCCTTTTATGGGTCGAGGTCTGGTTTGACGGACAAGAAGAGACAAAGTAATTGAAAGTTGAACTAAAGTTAAAAAGATTCTATCCAGCCTTTTAGGAGAAGAAGATATATATATATATACTATATATATATACATATACACACACACAAATACATATATATATAAGATATATATATATAAATATATATATATATATATATATATATATTTATATATATATATATATATATATATATTATACACACACACACACACACATATATATATATATATATATATAGCTATTATTTAACTCTCTAATCCTGATAGATCATGCCATATAAATGTTTTTATCATGAAATAAAATCTCTTTTAGGTCCAGATGTTGGAATGAAAATTTTGGTTTTATTCAAGAATTTAATATCTCAAAATATATCCTTTTTATTTCATGTCAGTCCATCAAATCATATGACTTGATAAGTTCATGGAAATGTTGGCATAAAAATAAATTATCTTTTAAATGGGGAAAACCTGAAGAAATTATGACGAATAAGAAAAGTAAGATATTTTATATATAATAGTTTTTAAGGGACAAATCGAAAAAGATATCATAAAATGTGATTAAAATCTGGGATTTTCTTTAATGATGTATATAATGCAGAGGAGTTATATAATAACATAATTAAACGCAATGTAAAATGTTGAATTATATAAAGAAAAAGCTGAAGATTTAAAGTATCTATTAGGTATTGGAATTATACTTTAGGTAAGAAAATTAATACATGATAGGAATATGGAGAAATAAATAAGGATCATTATAGGAATTTTTTTAAATGAAAATTTATTTCAGAGATATTAACTCACCTTCATCAAAGGAAACTCAAAACATAGTTACAAACAATGAGGACCCAATATCTCCACTAGATTAAACTCTATATAGTTTGAAAAAAATATATATTGTACAATAAATATCAAAATTAGAAAAACCATTCTGTGTTTCCACCTGAAGGGAATTGAATTTCATTACGATCGAAACTCCTTTCTCTGACTTTGGCAATTGGATTCGACATGTGATTGGAGGCAGCCATGCCCTCATGCTCTGGAGTTTATATTTTCGTGGATATAAGGAGTTTATACATTAATGATTGGATATCGTATGATAAATGATAAATACATTTTCCATACTCTGAAAAATAAGAATGTAGAATCTTTGCATGTTAAAATATATCATAAAAGAAATATAGTTTTAGGAATGAAAAAAAAAAAACCCTTCATAGTTAAAAGATAAAAAGGTTTATATTCTGGCATATAAATTTTATACAATTGATGAAATAGTAAAGGTCACGAGTGTAAACACCTTTGGAAATTAGAATCAATATTATATATTTTAGGAATAAAATTGTTTTTATTCAAGGATAAAATGTTTATACTTCAAAACAAAATAAAATCCTCGATGCAATGGAATATTGTAAGGATGTAAAGTTTGAATACTTTGAGGACTAAAGGACTTTATGTCAAGAAGAATTATTGGACTTAGGATTTGGGAAAATATGGATCCCGTGATCCTGACAACAAGGGTAAAAATGATTAAGAACATGTTCCCTTTCCAAGCTACTTTAAATCCAATGTTGAACACATGTTCCTCTGAAATGGAAATTGTAATCATGATCTTCCTTACTTTCATATCAGACACAACATCAAGGAGAGAGAGAGAGAGAGAGAGAGAGAGAAGAGGAGAGAGAGAGAGAGAGAGAGAGACAGAGAGATCATGTTAAAGCCATCCTCTATACATGAAATAAATGTTTCATTTTACCTTTGACCTTCTCTGTATTCCAGGTCTTTCCGTCTCCTGTGGATTTTGCATCATGTTGTTACTGTATATCAGAACATTTGTTAAAACAGAGAGAGAGAGAGAGAGAGAGAGAGAGAGAGAGAGAGAGAGAGAGAGAGAGAGAAGCCTATTAACAAAACAATGAAAAAAATAAATCATTTTAATTCATTTATTTCTTTATTTATTATTGGTTAAAGATAAAAGTTCAAATTCTGAAAAGATAAAATATAATTTAGAAAAGTATCTATAACAATCAGTCAAAGTTCTATTTCTACTAAATTATTTCATTTATTTGAAATAACAATAGCAATTTTCATTCATTTCTTTAATTGAATCTGAACTATAATATTTTCTACAGCAAAACCAAAAATCTGTTATCTCTAAGACTTCACATATATCAATATAATTGTTTACGAAAATATATATCTAAATTTATACAAAATCTTCACAAAATATTGATCTTACTTTTACTTTTGAAGTCTAATTTTCAGATGAAAATAGATCATTATTGTTGAAGGTTTTAGCAGTCTAAATTTTAGGTCATGAGACGGTTTTACATGTTTAAGGTATTTAGGGAAATTATCAATTAACTTCTGTATATAAATTTGATGGACAATATTCTACTCATGAGGTTTTGGTGACATTTCTAATTGGTTTATCCTGTGGACATATAATTCATTATTAAGATTTACATCTAACTTAAACATTTTCTATAAAAAAATTTTGAATACCTTAATAGTTTCCAGTTGAAATTTACATCAGGAATTTCTTTTGCTTAACTAACAAACACTAATGGATTTATTACTGACACATATCATTTATTTCTATATATATTACCAAGATCAAGTAATATTATCAGATCATAGATGTGAGACGCAATCATTAATAAAATACTCTGGTAATGAGAGAAGGAATAATAAGGAATAATAAGGAATTATCTGTCTGGCGCCCATCAAAGCTAATTAATTTTCCAGTGTGATTTGAGAAATGCATTTGCTAATTTCAGGTAAATCATTAATGCTTAATTCATACGCTAACTCTCTCTCTCTCTCTCTCTCTCTCTCTCTCTCTCTCTCTCTCTCTCCCCTTGAGGCTCGAACGCATTGAACATCAGTATTGAGTTCCCTGAAGCGAAAACATCACCATCACCTCTATGTTTATCTTGTTTCTTTTATCCCAAGAGAGTTTGCTTTCGAAGGAATGAAAGAATTACGTTTATTTTATCTTTGATATAATGGTATTGAATTTGTTCTTGTTTATTATTTCTCGTACTTCGCTTCAATTTGTTTATTCTTAATAATCTCATATATCCTTTTATATACTACTACTACTACTACTACTACTACTACTACTACTACTACTACTACTACTACTACTACTAATGATAATAATAATAATGATAATAATAGATTGAAAATATTTTTCATCTTCTGAAACCTATTCATTGTTAAGTCTTTGCTGTCTCTTATCCAATCTCCAATGTTTCCATTACTTTTATCCATAAAGATCTTTGCTAGAGTAAAGGATATCCCATCAATAAGGATCTCGCGGCATTTCTTCATATGTAGGATATTACAAGCACCCCCAAATCCTCATCCTTCCAAGAACACTCCTTTCCATTCTAAAGGATATCTATAAGGATATTGATGCAGAAGTTTCACCAGACGCGCTTTCTTGTTTGTGGGGTTCGTTCAGCGTAGAGAAAGTTGTGGATCTTTCGTGTTGTCAGGGATCGTTCAGTATGGTATGTTGCATATTCTGAAATAATTTGATAATAAAATTACAGATATATATTTCTTCTATTTATCTAAATTCTATAAGGCTCAAGTTTTAGGATTTTAATATTGACTAATTATATCACTGATAAATATTCCCATTCTCCTAATGTTACCTTGCCTAAATTAAAAAATAAACCATAAATTGATGTAAAAAAGGTGGAATATAAAAGAAAGTGTG
>NC_090758.1:61461712-61466712 GCF_036898095.1 Palaemon carinicauda | reverse complement strand
TCAAGGAATAGTCTAGCTTTATATTTGCTCACATAACTATGCAATAACTTATCAAATTTTCATTGATATTCTTATGTAGAGGCATCCTCCTATCAGTCTTTCCATTTATTCATTATTCCTTATGATTGGCAATTCTGAAAAAAAGACTAATACAGAGAGTTAGGAAAGGATTTTGAGGATGGGTAAATTCTTTTAAAAAAGTAGGTTCGCTCTAAGTTTAGTAATTCGGGAAAACAATAGAAATCGATCAGTAACTCTAACATAGATAACGAACTATTAAGGGTATAATATCATAATATATATATTTTTTTTTAAATCACTGAATAAAGATGCGGTTCTCTATTCTGCTATGATTATGTAAGTAACTATTATGAGGAAACCTGCAGAATTGATTCATATATTCAAAATAACAATGCTTTATTATAAGGATATTTCAAATCCCGATTTTAGACTCAAATGAAACAAATAACTTGTTTATAATACATGCCCCATGACCCTGTATAAAATCATATAACTATGACATGATGATTTAAAAGTTCTTTATTAAAGGCTATGAAAATACCTTAATATATAAATTTTTTCTTAAACTGCAGCAAAACTACATTAAGTGATAAACACCTAATCATATATCTGGTGTAAACTACTTACTTTGACCCCCTTACCTCCACAACCCCGATCCAGTCCCCCCTTTCGCAATACAATTCCAATTCTTCAAAAGTGCACGCTGAGTCCATCTATTGGCAGAACAGGGAAGCAGTCAGGAAATACCCTTGCGAAGCCCATGACATCACAACTGGGTAACATCATTATCAGCGAGGGTCGAAATAAAGTGCTCTCGAATTATAAGATTTCTACTAGGAATCAAATTACGTCCGTACATACGCAACATTTGCATTTAAATAATTGTTATGATTATGCATTATTATAATTGTAATAGGATAAACATATCAAGTAAAATAGTAATTTAAAAATAAAATACATAACTTTACTCCCCCATCTCGTAAAATTGAACCGTCCAACTACGAGTTGAGTGTGTATCAATTGGTGTTCAAAATAATCACCTTAAACCAGACTTGAATGTCCTTGCTTTGTAAAAACTAAATATGACGTAGAGTTCTGTCTTGACCCCGAGCGCCGCTCTCCCTACACTTAACTATGGAATGACAATTGGCGTGAAACGACCATTAATTTAATAAAGGGATTTTCAACTTAATTTACTTATATTATAAGACGTTTTTTTTTTATTTTAACTCGAAGAAATATGTCAATAAAAGATGTTCTTAAGGTTGAACAATATTTTCTGGTAATTATCATCGATGCTCATATTGTAACAAACAAGGGCGCAGTTTAAAGCAATAAATATCTGCCATTATTTCTGACTACCATTCTCTCTCTCTCTCTCTCTCTCTCTCTCTCTCTCTCTCTCTCTCTCTCTTTACCGCTTAGACTACGAAACTTGAATATGTAGATTTAATTCCCACAATAATTACAGCTGTGATATGATCAAGAAAATTCTAAGTATAATCTTATTCTTCACTTTTTGGACGAACTGACTTTGTTTAAACAATTTTCTATCTCAAGATGATCTATATGTCAGTATTGAGGGATCTTGAATCTGTTTTACCAACAACAACAACAACAGCAACAACAACAACAACAACAACAACAACAACAACAACAATAATAATAATAATAATAATAATAATAATAATAATAATAATAATAATAATGTTAGAAATACAATTGCATAGTAAAATCATCTCGCCTTAACAAATGTATTGATGGTATTAGAATTATGTTATTATTTACGATTGGTAAACTTACATAGTAACTATTGCTCATTTCTAGAGACCCTAGTTTATCCTAGTTTCGTATGATTAAGGTTAACATCAATACGAGTAGGCCTACTTCTTTACTTTTATATATGCAGGTACTACCTGCACCTGAGTAAAGGTGGGAGGAATTATCTAATGTATATATTTAGGTTTACATTGAAAGGCTTGAAAAAAAAAAAGGAAATTCTAATAAAGTACATGGAAATTATTGGCGGAAACTACTTTTATATATACGATAATGACCATCACATGGATATAAGAGAGCAAATAGAAATGTCACAACAATTGTGGAATCTAGAGTACTGTGCGGTAAATCTGAATTGGAGAAATATACCGGTGTTGAAAATAGTCAGTTGACGAGTTTTACAAAGTTATCGTAGTTTTGCACAGGAAAAAATGGCACTATAATAAAGGTTGTCATTTTGTTTTTATTTGTGTCACTAATTTGGTATGACATTTGAGCTACATGGTGGAAGGGAATATATTATTAGAATTTCACTTTTTTTATTTTTTAATATAAAGTTGGAACGTTTCTTACACTTCATAGGTATTCGAATTGAAATAACCCGTGATTCACTATGCAGTATCTTCTGAACAAACTCATGTTATATCTTGGCCAGGTATTGATTATCGAAAGTCACTTATACATGTATACATTAATTTAATTTTGGCTAAACAGAATTTGTAGTAAGGAAGGTCACGAGTATTTATGCAGAGGAATTATAGAAATATTTTTCTTATTACTATTACCTGGTATCAGGAAAAGAAGTTGGCAGGAATTCATTCTTGTTAGAGCCACAGAACGGTATGAATCAAGGAAATTTGCAAAATACAAATACAAAGGCCCAACTGTATTTTTGTGAGGACGTCTGAAAAAAGTCCTAGTTTGATCGTTTTTATTTTTTTTTTTTCGTTTCGTTTTTCACAATGCTTTTAAAGTTTTAGTTTAACATTTGTTGCCGGCTAAACGCTTTGTTGTTTTGGAGAACACATCCATAGGTGTAGTTCTTTGTATCATTGAAATACATTATCAAAATCAGCAGAATAAATTTTATTAATTTTAAATTACATGCGTTCAAAATTAATAGTTCCTTTATTTTTTTTGGGAGGTGGGGGTGGGGAGGGGGGGGGGGGCAAAACTCTACAATTGTACAGAACTGCACTGTAAGTTGATAAACAATGCCTCATTCTATCAATACGTTCATAATTTTCTACATTTTTCAAGTGATATTTTGTTGTTGAAAATATGTAATTTGGAATATCACGTTTGTAAAGATTAGCATTTGAACTAGTGTTCGTGTGTGTGTGTGTGTGTGTGTGTGTGTGTGTATCTCTGTAGGTTAAGACACTACTGCTGATATAGAAAAAGATAATTTTTTTTCAAGGAAATTGACATAAATAACATTTAATGTTAATCTCAAGAAAATCCCATAACGTCTCATCAACGTCGAAACTTTGACGAATACAAAACTTACAGTGAAGGTTCGATCGAATTTCAGGTGTTATATGGACACAAATGCAACTCCCGAGACATTATTAGGAAGCAGACCAAGGTGAGGTATTTAGGGATCAGAGGGGCGGGGTGGGGGGGCATATCCTTCTCCCATCGAAGACCTAGACCGCTAGGGGAAGTCCCCCTCCCCGTTTAGAGCGTTTGTGTATCAATCAGGTCAGAATTTGAAACCAAAACTTATGGAAATAAGGCGATACCTTCGGCCGCCTTCTTTCCTTTAGTTTCCAATCAGTGTAAAACTTGGATCATTTGAGAATTCTCTGGAATTTCCGACCTGAGTAGAAAATTCCGGATCGCAAAGGTTTAATCTTTCTCGAAAGTGAAATTTTAATTTATGGTCGAAGGCAAAGAAATTGGAACGATTTTATGATTTGTAAAAGGAAGACAGATGGAAGGCTATGTGAGTTTAAAGTATATACTTAAGACTTTAAGTACAGAACAATACATACTGACACATGCACACATGTTCTATATATATATATATATATATATACCTACATATGTATATATATATATATATATGTGTGTGTGTATATATATATATGTGTATATATATATATATATATATATTTATATATATATATATATATATACCTACATATGTATATATATATATATATATAGATATATAAATATATGTATATATATATATATATATACATACATATATATATATATATATATATACATATATATATATATATATATCTATGTATTGTATATATATATATATATACAGACTCATATATATATATATATATATATTCACACATATACTGTATATATATATATATATATATATGTATATTTACAGTATATATATATATATATATATATGTATATATAAATTTATATATATTTATATATATATATATATATATGTATATATACAAACATATATATAAATATATATATATATATATATGTATATATACACACATATATATATATATATATATACACATATATATATATAAATATATATATATATATATATATAAATATATATATATATATATATATATATTGATATTTACACACACACACACACAAACACACACACACACACACACATATATATATATATATATACACGTATGTATATTATATATGTTTATATACACCTATATATGTGCATATATACATATATATATATATATATATATATACATATATATATGTGCATATATATATTTATTTATATATATATATATATATATATATCTATATGTATATGTATATATATATATTTATATATATATACATATATATATATAAATATATATATATATATATATATCACTAAGGTTATTTAATGTGTTACCATAATTATAATTTTCCTTATGTACAAATTAAATATATGTATGTATATATATATATATATATATGTATATATATATATATATATATATTTGTATACATATATATATATATATACATATATATACACTTATATATATATGTATATATACATATATATATATATATATATGTGTGTGTGTGTGTGTTATATATATATATATATATATACATATATAAATATATATATATATATATATATATACAGATATTTAATGTGTTACTAAAATTTTAATTCTCTTTATGCACATATTAATCTTACACCTTGTTACTACTTAATC
This sequence comes from Palaemon carinicauda, assembly GCF_036898095.1. Classification (NCBI taxonomy): domain Eukaryota; kingdom Metazoa; phylum Arthropoda; class Malacostraca; order Decapoda; family Palaemonidae; genus Palaemon; species Palaemon carinicauda. The sequence continues at coordinate 61,461,724 of NC_090758.1, read as the reverse complement.
TTCAAATTTAAG
>NC_090758.1:61451562-61461212 GCF_036898095.1 Palaemon carinicauda | reverse complement strand
CGATTAGGAAGATCATTCCACAACCTGTCATAGATGGAATAAAACTTCTAGAATACCACATAGTATTGAGTCTCATTACTTAGAATTAACTGTATGCCTAGAAATATAAACCCGATGGAAATATCCGTTAAGATCTAAATATAAAGGATGATCAGAATTATGAAAAATCTCATGCAACATTCAGCATAACGAACTAATTGAACGACGGTGCCAAAGATTAATATCTAGATCAGGAATAAGAAATTTAATAGACCGTAATTTCCTGTCCGACAAATCAAGATGAGAATCAGCAGCTGAAGACCAGATAGGAGAACATTACTCGAAACAATTTCATTAATTTGAGATCGAAGGTTTAATTGCCTTGTGTCATTTAATTTGAAGTGTTGTCGTCTTTAGGATCATATTTATTTGTTCATAGTCCTGCATATCTATTCACTCTTTTCTTCAGTAGCTTTTTTTTTAGTGAGTTTTAAGCATTAGAATACATCTTGTTGGAAGCCTTTGATCAGATGTTATAGCTTTTAAGGTAGCTATAACTTGAATTGTATTAAATTTTTTATAGATATTACTAAGATGTATATCTCTACACGTTCATTATTCACTCTAATACTTAGATTTTCAGTGGTATTTCTTCAGTTTTCATAAGTAGGAAATGAATGCAATTAGAAATGAAGAAGCATATTTGAATAAATTGTATACATATAATCAAGGTATGTATGCACATACATAAATACATGCACACACACAAATATATATATATATTATATATATATATATACATATACATAATAAATATATATATAATATATATATATATATAAATATATATATATATATAAATATACATATATGTGTGTACATATATTTATATATATATATATATATATATATACATATATATATATATATATATATACATATATATATATATATATATATATTTATACACATATATATGTGTATGTGCATGTATATTTGTGTGTGTGTTTATGCGTATGTGTGTATGTGGTTTGAAAAAGCGAGAGATATATACATTTAAAGATTAAAATATATGGTATTAAAAATAAAATGAGGACATTTCTATACGAAAATATTACCCCTAAAAAGAAAAAGTAAAGGAAAGAAAAAATCACAAAAGTATCTCCTTAAAACTCCTAATCCTAATACACTTCTTCTCTAGAAAGCATTTAAAGTCGCAGTCTGTTCTCGACAGAGTCTGTCCATCTGAGGTCTGTCTTTTGGCTGAGTTTGCTGACCTAACATTGTTCCTTCCTTCTTTTGTAGCAGACGGTGATGTTTCTCCAGGTCCTATTTGCTGAGGAAGCGTCGTCCTTAATTGGCCTAAAACATCCTCACAAAAACAGGTCTTTGAACACTCTCTTGTTTACCTTTTGAAAGGGCCAGGAATTATGTCTCTTTCGGTCATGTTATGTTTCTCCGAATGGTCTTTACTGTCTCTTGTTGTTCTCTTAATGTGGAAAAAGATTTTAAAACATATTTTGATTGGTTAATGTGGTTTTTCTTTAGTAATGCATTTCAATCATTATATAATTGTTTTATGATCAGGCTGTAAGAGATTTGACCATTTTGTCATTTTACTTGCGCACATACATACACACATGAACTCTCACACAAACACACATACGCACACATACAAAACAAACTCTCCTGAATCCCTCGTCAGGAAGGAGCTAAGAGAGGACAAGTCACATTTTTTTTTCATTTCATTCTATATCAGCAATTCTTAGAATTGGAGGAAGTGCCTCAATATATATATATATATATATATATATTTATATATATATATATATATATATATACATATACATATATATATATATATATATGTAATATATATATATATACTGTATATATATACATACATATATATATATATATATATATGTAATATATGTGCATATACAGCATATATATATATATATATATGTAAATTATATGTGCATATACAGCATATATATATATATATATATATATGTAAATATATGGTGCATATGCAGCATATATATATATATATATATATACATACATATATATATATATATATATTTTATATATATATATATATATGTGTGTGTGTGTGTGTGTGTGTGCGAGCGCACGTGCATGTGTGTTTGTGCGTATATCTGTGTGCCAGTTTTTATGGGTGTTTGCAAAGGCATGTGTGTGTGAATTAATTTGTGTATATAATGTGTGCTTGTATATACTCTCATATTCTCATCCAAACAATAACCAATCTGCTTCAATGCATCTGTTGATGTTCATAAAGGCAGGACAATATTTCCCTGATTGTGAAATGCGATTAGTGATCATCCAACTGTTTCAACAGTGAATTTGTATCATTGATCCTGAAATATTGCAAATGTGAACTTTATTTCGCAACAGATAATGCAAACATTTTGAACATCTGTTCACTTAACACTGGTAAAGACAAAACACAATATTGCTGAAGCATTGAATTCTATTGTAGTTAGAGCAAATGTTTCATAGTGGATTTGAATTATAATTGCCTAATTGATTATTGTTATATGTTTATTCATCGTAATATCTGCTTTGCTTTTATGTTTTTTTAATAGATATCTTTTGTTCGTTGCTAATAGATTGACTGATGGCTTTCATTACTTCTGAAGTTTTGTCGGAATCCAAGGCTTTCTCAGAGCCAAGAAATGCCGTTAGCTGCTTAATTATAGGATTTTACGACTCTATAAATATCTTTCGTCCATTGGTAATAGATTGTATGAGTCCTTTGAATAATGATTGGCCTCATTAGCAGAACAGGTAATTATAGATGGATAATGTTAGGTAATGTTTTTCCATTTTAGAGATAGGTTTTAGGGGCTATTTCTTAGGCAATCTCTTTATGCATTCCTATATATCCTTGGGAATATATATTGTAAATTATGCTATATTCAACTTCATATTTCTTTAAAATAATATCTTTTGATAGAATATTTGAAAAAAAAAATTAATAATAAAAACTGATTGCGTTACTGTAGGTCATTTGACAATGGGCCATTATTATAATCTATTGGAAATAGTAGATATAAATATATATAGGGCTATATATCGCTATTGATGAGTAAGTATGATTATACATATATACCACCCTCTATAAAAAGTCTGAATAGTAATCAAAATAATAATTGCACTATAAAGAACAAAATCTTATTTTAGATATTACTGATTGTTATTTAAATATTTATGTATATAAGCGAAATATTTTGAACAATATTCCTCTTCTAACATTAGAATACAAATAAAAATCGGAAATATGAAATACAACTATAAAACAGATCTAGCTGTCAGTCATAAGAATCCAACTAGAATATTCTATTTTAGATTGATCTTTTGATCTTATTGAAATCAGTATTCTTCCCTCAGAACTCTTCCCTTTGATTCTTGGCTGAATCTGCATACGGTAATATTTATATGCAAGCTGTATTCAGGAACCTCACATGTGTGTGTGTGTGTGTGTGTGTATGTCCCTGATTCTTGTCAGGAGAGAATTGAAAAGAAGGAGATGCAGAGGAGGGATAAAAACATGAAAAAGGTTGAATGATAAAGGATAGAGAGAGAAAAAAAAAGATATAAAAATAAAGGTTTCAGATTATATGCATATGTGATTTTGAAGTAGCTTACATATATGCATACACACACACACACACACACACATATATATATATATATATATATATTTTATATATATATATATATATATTTATATATATATATATATATATATGGATGTATATATGTATATATATATATATATATGTGTGTGTGTGTCCGTGTAAATGAATAGATATACACACAAACACACACACACACACACACACACATATATATAATATATATATATATGTATATATATATATGTATATATATATATATATATATAGGTATGTATATACATATATATATATATATACACTGTATATATGCACATATATATGAATATATATATATATATATATATATTTATATATATATATATATATATACATATATTTATATATATATATATATATATAAATATATAGTATATATATATATATATAGACAGATATATATATATATATATATATAAATATATATATATATATATATATAAATATATATATATATATATATATATATATTCATCATCCTAACCCAACAGACATCCAATATACAAAAGAGTGTTGCTTTCCTAAAGGTCTCTTTCACAGGAGGAGGAATAATATCGGTCAGCTACATCTATTGACGAAACGGTTGATCCATCTCAAGTGATCAGGTTTCTCCAGGATATTATGGCTAAGCAAAAATCACTTTCTGAGGACGACATCTCTTTGAACACTCTGATGTTTATCTTTTGCAAAAGTTTTGAAATATAGTACTCTCCTTTTATAAGAAAAGATGTTTATTGTCTAGTATGGTTCACTTCTAAGTAACAGTAGTTTCCAGAGTTCCACTAATGCATACTCACAGACACAAGCACACACATACACACACATACACACACACTCACACACACGCGTATATATATATATATATATATATATATTAATGTATGTATATATACGTATACAATTATACACACATATACATAATGTTTGTGAGTGTGTATAGTTTTGTGCATACAGTCGTAAGTATGAACTTTAAACTTACATAACCTCATTTCTGGTTCCTCTTACGCATCATAAAACTTCTTTGCTTTCGACCAAGAGTTTAAAACTTCACCTTTGAGAGAGATAAAAATTTGCGATCCGAACTATTCTTCTCAGGCCGGAAATTCCAGAGAATTCCCAAATGAGCCAAGTTCTGCACTGATTGGAAACTGAAGGAAAGAAGTTAGGTGAAGGTGTCACCTCATTTTCCTAAGTTTTGGTTTAGAGTTCTTACTTAAATTGTAAAAAAACGTTCAAGAGGGAGGAAGGGAATTCTCCAGGGGTCTAGGGCTGAGATTGGAAGGGAAGTGGTACCCCGGGGTTCCCAAAATACCTCATCCTGGTCTGCATCTTGATGATGACTCGGGAGATAAGTTTGTGTTCATATACCACCTGAGATTCGATCGAACCTTGACTGTGAGTTTTGTATTCGTCAAAGTTTCGACATTGATGAGACGTGATGGGATTTCTCTTGGGATCAACATAAAATATTTTGTTGTCAATTTCATTAAGAAATGTTATTTTTTGATCTCTCAGCATTAGTGTCTTAACCTACAAAGAAACACACACACAGGTTTAATTGCAAATCTTTACAAGCATGATATTTCAAATTGTATATTTTCAATAAAAGCAAAATAACACCTGAAAAATTGTCTAAATTAATGAACTTATTGATAGAATGGGGTATTGTTCATAGGGCTACAGTGCAGTTCTGTACAATTACACAGTTTTGCCAAAAATAGTAAAGAAACAAGTATTATGGAATGCATACAATTCAATAAGATTTATTCTCCTGATTTTCATAATGTATTTCAATGATAAAAAGAACTACACCCATCGATTTGTTCTCCAAAACAACAAAACATTTACCCGACAACAAATGTTAAATCAAGAACAATAAAAGCATCGTGAAAAATGAAACGAAAAACACTGGAACATTTTTCAGACGTTCTCACAAAAATACAGATGGACCTGTGTTATTATATTGTACAGATTTTAATCATTCATACTGTTCTGTGTCTCTGACAGAAATTAATATCTGTCAGCTTCCTTCTCTTAATATTTGGTAATAGTGACAAAAAAAAAAGTTCATATTTTTCTTTCCATAAAGACTCGGGACCTTCCTTACTACAAATTCTGTTTAGCCAAAATTAGATTAATGTATACAAGTATAAGTAACAGTTTTATAATCAATACCTGGCCAAGATATAACATGAGTTTGTTCAGAAGATACTGCATAGTGAATCACTGGTTATTTCAATTCGAATACTTATGAAGTGTAAGACGTTTCTACTTCATATTAGAAAACAGATTTTGAGCGAAGAGAAAAATCTATTTTTGGGTGAGGTAGCCATATCGTCCTGATGGAAGTTCTTATTAGGTAGCTTTCTAAGGAATATTTGACTACAGTGTGACGGGCCGAGAGAGGGTTGTGAACTTAAAGGCAGGATGCAATCAACTGAGTTGTTTATTAAGGAACACTCTCCTTTATATACAAAACCTCAAGGCAACAGGACATAACATGTTTTTAGAGACAGACAATGTTACAGAGCAAAACCGGAGACATGATCATTCAGGTTCTTATTAGTGCGAGGAAGAGCGCAGATACAAGCATAATATATACAAAATAATTATGTACAATTGTGTGACACACGGTTGGTACATGGCTCCCCCCCTAAAAATGACATACTGTACATGTTAAATAGGGTGCCCTGATCTAGAGAGGCAAACTGTAGGCGGGTCATCTGGCAGAAGATAAGCAGGTTTTAGACGATCAATGGAGACCCAGTCTTCTTTGCCCCGAATGTTTAGTAGGAATGCTTTCGGACTGCGTCGGATCACAAGGAAAGGGCCCGTGTAAGGGGGCGTTAGTGGTGGCTTGCTAGTGTCGTTGCGCAGGAAGACGTGCATTGCAGAGTGCAAGTCCGTTGGTATGTGAGGCTTCACTGGGGGCTTGTAAGTCTGGCGGCACGGAGTAAATTTTCCCACGACGTGACGTATGCACTGGAGATCGTCGGAGGAGGTTGTAGAAGGAAAAAATTCGGCAGGGACGACCAACGGGTCTCCATATACCATTTCAGCTGCCGAGACGTCGAGGGCGTCTTTAGGAGTGGTCCTTAGTCCCAGGAGGACCCAGGGAAGCTGAGTAAACCAGTTGCAGTCCTTTGCAGCGGGACATCAAAGCTGCTTTTGAGGGTGCGATGAAAACGTTCAACCATTCCATTGGCAGCGGGGTTGTAGGCCGTTGTCTGATGTAGGGTGATGCCCAGGAGATTCGCTAATGACGTCCACAATTGAGAGGTGAAAGTGGTTCCCCTGTCAGAAGTAATATGCTCAGGGATACCGAATCTTGAAATCCATCCAGAGAGTAAGGCAGATGTACATGAGGCGGACGTTGCAGTTTCCATGGGAATGGCTTCAGGCCAACGAGTGGAGCGTTCGATGACGGTAAACAGGTAACGATGTCCTTGTGATGTGGGTAGGGGGCCTACAACGTTGACGTGAATGTGTGCGAAACGACGCTGAGGTTGAGGAAAGGTGCCCACTCCTGAATCCGTGTGTCGATGCACTTTGGAAGTTTGGCTAGAAGTAGAGGCATGGACCCAATCCTTAGCATCCTTAGAAATGCCATGACAAATGAACTTTGCCTTCAGCATCTGTGCAGTAGAACGGCACGAGGGATGTGAAAGGCCGTGAATGAAATCAAACACCTGTCGGCGCATGGGAGCAGGAATCAAAGGTCGCGGTCTACCAGTACTGACGTCACAGAGGAGGGTGGTGTTGGAGTCTTCGAGGGGAAAGGCTTCCCAACGGAGGGACGTGCAGGATGTCCTACAAGCTTGATACTCTGGATCCTGTCGTTGGGCTTCAGCAAGGGCGTTGTAATCCAATCCCAGTTGAACGGCAGCCAATGTGTTTCTTGACAGGGCATCAGCAACGGGATTAATTTTCCCAGGGACGTATTGGAGGGTGCAATTGTATTCAGCCACGGCGGAGAGATGTCGGCGTTGACGGGCGAACCAGGCTTCAGACTGTCGAGTGAAGTCGTGCACCAGAGGCATGTGGTCTGTGCGAATGACGAAGGGTGTACCTTCTAAGAAATGGCGAAAGTGACGGACAGCTAAGTGCACCGCCAGCAATTCTCAATCGAAGGTAGAATAACCCGATTCGGCCTTGGACAGTTTTCTGCTGGAGAAGGCCAATGAGCGGGGCGAGAATTTGACCACCTGCTCGAGTACTGCACCAATAGCGACGTCGCTGGCATCGGTGGAGAGAAGGAGAGGGGCGTGTGGGATAGGAAAAGTGCGAGCCGCAGCAGTTGATAGGGCCTTCTTTGTATTGCAGAAGGCTGCTTCTTGAAGGGGGACCCCACTTCAGGTCCTTTGGCTTGCCGTTGAGGGAGGCGTAGAGGGGAGCAAGAGTGGCAGCAATGGCTGGCAGAAAACGGTGATAATAGTTGATCATGCACAAGAATTCCTCCAGAGCTTTGACGGTCGAGGGCTCGGGGAAGTTCTGAACGGCTGGTACCTTCTCAGGGAGGGGATGAACTCCTTCAGGAGTGATACGGTGCCCTAAGAACGACACTTCGTTGGCGCCAAAGGTACACTTGTCGTACCGGACTACAAGGCCGTTTTGTTGCAGGAGGTCGAGCACGATGCGCAGGTCACGGAGGTGTTCCTCTTTTGAGGAGGAGAACACAAGTACGTCGTCCACATAACATACACAGAAAGGGAGGTCCCCTAAGATGCCATCCATGAGACGTTGAAAACGTTGCCCCAGCATTACGAAGGCCAAAAACAGGAGCAATTGAAGGTGTATGTACCAAACGGAGTGGTGATGGCGGTCTTGGGGATGTCTTCTGGGTTCATAGGCACCTGATAATACCCCTTCAGGAGGTCGAGCGTAGAGAAAACCTTCGCTTTGTGCAGGTAGGAGGTCACGTCGGCAATGTTTGGAAGGGAGTAGTGATCCGGTTCTGTTTGCATGTTCAGGCACCTGTAATCCCCGCACGGACAGAGGGAGCCGTCTTTCTTCAGAACGATGTGTAAGGGTGACGACTATGGGCTGGAGGCCTTTTGGCAAAGGCCCATTTCCTCCATTTCGGTGAACGTCTGTTTGGCGGCTGCCAATCGTTCCGGTGCCAAAACGTCTGAATTTTGCAAAGACTAGGGGTCCCGTCGTCTTGATATGGTGATAAATACCGTGCTTGGCAGGAATCGTGGGCGTTTGGCGAAGTTCTGGACGGAAAACTTCCGGGTACGACGTGAGAAGGTGGGCGTAGGCATCCGTGGGTGCGTTGATGTGGAGAGCGAGGTTAGAGAGGGCGGGTTGAAGAGGTGTTGACAAGTACGAGTCTGCGTTGACCAATCGTCGGTGGGCGACATCGACCAGAAGGTGGAAATAAGAGAGGAAATCCGCACCGAGGATTGGCATTGTGACGTCAGCAACGAGAAACTTCCAATTGAATTTACCGTTTCCGAACGATAATGTGAGGTTCTCGTAACCGTAGGTGGGTATCGCAGATCCGTTGGCAGCTACAAAGCGGATATCGGCAGATGTAGACAGACTATATCGCGCCTTGAAGAGTTTCCTTGGCAAAAGAGAACGACAAGCACCCGTGTCTACCAAAAATCGCATGCCCGTTCCTGCATCCTGTAAAAAGAAAAGATTAGAAACCACGGGAGGCCACCGCCACAAGCGATGGCCTACTTACACGTTTCTTGGCCACCGATAATCCTTGGCACATTTCTTCGCGGTTGCCCCGAATCTGAAGTGGTAGTAGCAGAACTGCGGCAGATGGGAGGTAGTAAGTGGCTGTAGAAGTCGTTCGTAGGAGCGCGAGCGATTGGTTGGTGGTGGGCGGCTTTGTCGCCGCTTCGGCACGTCACGGGGTAGGCGTGTATGTCCTACGTCATTCATGTCAGCTTCCGTTGACGTTGAATAGGCATCCTCTCGTCGTCAGGGGTGGAGGCGTTGATGGAGGTC
>NC_090758.1:61439062-61444062 GCF_036898095.1 Palaemon carinicauda | reverse complement strand
GACTGATTGTTATAGATACTTTTCTGAATTATATTTTTCTTATCAGAATTTAAACTTTTATCTTCAACCAATAATAAATAAAGAAATAAATGAATTATAATTATTTATTTTTTTCATTGTTTTGATAATAGGATCCCCCCTCTCTCTCTCTCTCTCCTCTCTCTCTCTCTCCTCTCTCTCTCTCTCTCTCTGTTTTATGCTTTTAACAAATGTCCTGATATACAGTAACAACATGATGCAAAATCCACAAGAGACGGAAGACCTGGGGGAATACAGAGAAGGTCAAAGGTCAAATGAAATATTTATTTCATGTATAGAGGATGGCTTTAACATGATTTCTCTCTCTCTCTCTCTCTCTCTCTCTCTCTCTCTCTCTCCCTCTCTCTCTCTCTCTCTCTCTCTCTCTCTCCCTCTCCTCTCTCTCTCTCTCTCTCTCTCTCCCCTCGATGTTGTGGCTGATATGATGAAAGCAAGGAAGATCATATTTACAATTTCCATTTCAGAGAACTTGTGTTCAACATTGGATTTAAAGTGGCTTGGAAAGGGAACATGTTCTTAATAATTTTTTTCCCTTGTTGTCAGGATACGGGATTCTATATTTCCCCAAATCCTAAGTCCTATAATTCTTCATAACATAAAGTCCTTTAGTCCCCAAAGTATTCAAACTTTACATCCTTAAAATATTCCATTGCATCGATGATTTTATTTTGTTCTGAAGTATAAACATTTTATCCTTGAATAAAAACAATTTTATTCTTAAAATATATAATATTGATTCTAATTACCAAAAAGCTTACACTCGTGACCTTTATTATTTCATCAATTGTATAAACATTTATATCCCAGAATATAAACTTTTTTATCTTTTAACTATGAACGTTTTTTTTTTTCTTTATTCCTAAAACTATACTTCTTTTATGATATATTTTAACATGCAAAGATTCTACATTCTTATTTTTCAGAGTATGGAAAATGTATTTATCATTTATCATACGATATCCAATCATTAATGTATAAACTCCTTTACCCACCAAAATATAAACTCCAGAGCATGAGGGAATGGCTGCCTGCAATCACATGTCGAATCCAATTGCCCAAGTCAGAGAAAGGAGTTTCGATCGTAAAGGAATTCAATTCCCTTCAGGTGGAACAAAGAATCGTTTATCTCAAATTTTGATATTTATTGTACAATATATATTTTTTCAAACTATATAGAGCTTAATCTAGTGAAGATATTGGGTCCTCATTGTTTGCAACTATGTTTTGAGTTTCCTTTTACGAAGGTGAGTTAATAACTGTGAAACATTTATAGTTAGATGAATAAATTTTCATTTAAAAAATTCCTATAATGATCCCTTATTTATTTCTCCATATTCCTATCATGTATTAATTTTCTTACCTAAATTATAATTGCAATACCTTATAGATACTTTAAATCCTTAGCTTTTTCATTATATAATTCAACATTTTACATTGCGCTTAATTATATTGTTATATAACTCCTATGCATTATATACATCATTAAAAAAAATCCCAGAATTTAATCAGATTTCATGATATCTTTTTCGTTTTGTCCCTTAAAAAACTATTATATATAAAATATCTTACTTTTCTTATTCGTCATAATTTCTTCAGTTTTCCCCATTTAAAAGATAATTTATTTTTATGCCAACATTTCCATGAACTTATCAAGTCATATGATTTGATGACTGACATGAAATAAAAAGGATATATTTTGAGATATTAAATTCTTGAATAAAACCAAAACTTTCATTCCAACATCTGGACCTAAAAGAAATTTTATTTCATGATAAAAACATTTATATGGCATGATCTATCAAGATTAGAGAGTTATAATATATATATATATATATATATATATATTTATATGTTTGTGTGTGTGTGTAAATATATATATGTATATATATATATATATATGTGTGTGTGTGTAAGTATATATATATATATATATGTGTGTGTATATATATATATATATATATATAAATATATAATATATATATATATATATATATCTATCTATCTACCTATCTATCTATCTATATATATATATATATATATATATATGTATATATATATATATATATATATGGATAAATATCAACACAACATTGGGTTCAAATAGAAATAAATTTCTACCTCATACTTGGGATCGAACGCTAGCCCCTTCTAATGAAAGGCCAGGTCGAAACCAACCATGCCACGAGAGGCCATAAAAGATATCGGAACCTGACGCTACTTAGCTGTCCGAGGATTTACCTGGAGAGACATCAGTCTCTTATCAGCGAGTTTTACCCGATATCCCGGCCCACCACGTGACACAATTGGTAGTAATTCATTCAAATTACCCCTAATGAGTCAATATGGATATATATCAACACAACATCGTGTTCAAATAGAAATAAATTTCTACCTCATACTTCATGAGTAGTCCGGTACGACAAGTGTACCTTTGGCGCCAAAGAAGTGTCGTTCTTAGGGCACCCGTATCACTCCTGAAGGAGTCCATCCCCTCCCTGAAAAGGTAGCAGCCGTTCAGAATTTCCCCGCGCCCTCGACAGTCAAAGCTCTGCAGGAATTCTTGGGCATGATCAACTATTATCACCATTTTCTGCCAGCCATTGCCGCCACTCTTGCTCCCCTCTACGCCTCCCTCAAGGGCAAGCCAAAGGACCTGAAGTGGGGTCCCCTTCAAGAAGCAGCCTTCTGCAATGCAAAGAAGGCCCTATCAACTGGTGCGGCTCGCCCCGCCCATTGGCTTTCTTCAGCAGAAAACTGTCCAAGGCCGAATCGGGTTATTCTACCTTCGATCGAGAATTGCTGGCGGTGCACTTGGCTGTCCGTCACTTTCGCCATTTCTTAGAAGGTACGCCCTTCGTCATTCGCACAGACCACATGCCTCTGGTGCACGCCTTCACTCGATAGTCTGACGCCTGGTCCGCCCGTCAACGCCGACATCTCTCCGCCGTGGCTGAATACAATTGCACCCTCCAATACGTCCCTGGAAAATGAATCCCGTTGCCGATGCCCTGTCAAGAAATACGTTGGCTGCCGTTCAACTGGGATTGGATTACAACGCCCTGGCTGCAGCCCAACGACAGGATCCAGAGTATCAAGCTTGTAGGACATCCTGCACGTCCCTCCGTTGGGAGGATTTTCCCCTCGAAGACTCCAACACCACCCTCCTCTGTGACGTCAGTACTGGTAGACCGCGACCTTGGATTCCTGCTCCCATGCGCCGACAGGTGTTTGATATCATCCACGGCCTTTCAAATCCCTCGTGCCGTTCTACTGCACAGCTGCTGAAGGCAAAGTTCGTTTGGCACGGCATTTCTAAGGATGCTAAGGATTGGGTCCGTGCCTGTACTTCTTGCCAAACTTCCCAAGTACATTGACACACGGATTCAGGAGTGGGCACCTTTCCTCAACCTCAGCGTCGTTTCGCACACATTCACGTCGACGTTGTAGGCCCCCTACCCACATCACAAGGACATCGTTACCTGTTTACCGTCATCAACCGCTCCACTCGTTGACCTGAAGCCATTCCCATGGAAACTGCAACGTCCGCCTCATGTACATCTGCCTTACTCTCTGGATGTATTTCAAGATTCGGTATCCCTGAGCATATTACTTTTGACAGGGGAACCTCTTTCACCTCTCAATTATGGACGTCATTAGCGAATCTCCTGGGCATCACCCTACATCAGAAAACGGCCTAAAACCCCGCTGCCAATGGAATGGTTGAACGTTTTCATCGCACCCTCAAAGCAGCTTTGATGTCCCGCTGCAAGGATTGCAACTGGTTTACTCAGCTTCCCTGGGTCCTCCTGGGACTAAGGACCACTCCTAAAGACGCCCTCGACGTCTCGGCAGCCGAAATGGTGTATGGCGACCCGTTGGTCGTCCCTGCCTAATTTTTTCCTTCTACAACCTCCTCCGACGATCTCCAGCGCATACGTCACGTCGTGGGAAAATTACTCCGTGCCGCCAGACTTACAAGCCCCCAGCGAAGCATCACATACCAACGGACTTGCACTCTGCAACGCACGTCTTCCTGCGCAACGACACCAGCAAGCCACCACTAACGCCCCCTTACACGGGCCCTTTCCTTGTGATCCGACGCAGTCCGAAAGCATTCCTCCTAAACATTCGGGGCAAAGAAGACTGGGTCTCCATTGATCGTCTAAAACCTGCTTATCTTCTACCAGATGACCCGCCTACAGTTTGCCTCTCTAGATCAGGGCGCCCTATTTAACATGTACAGTATGTCATTTTTAGGGGGGGAGCCATGTACCATCTATGTTTCACACAATTGTACATAATTCCTTTTGTATATATTATGCTTGTATCTTCGCTCTTCCCTCGCACTAAAACGAACATGAAATTCATGTCTGGTTTTTCCTCTGTGATATTGTCTGTCTTGTGAACTTGTCATGTCCTGTTGCCTTGAGGTTTTGTATATAAGGAGAGTGTTCCACAATAATATAACTCAGTCGTTACTAATCTGCCTTAGAGTTCACACCCTTACTCGGCGCCGTCACAGGAGGATAGATGTGAGAGAGGCAAGAGAGCGTGCTAGAAATAGGAATGAATGGCGAGCGATTGTGACGCAGTTCCGGGAGGCCCTGCTGCTTCCTCCGGTGCCTTAATGACCGCGGAGGTAGCAGCAGTAGGGGACTCAGCAGTATGAAGCTTCATCTGTGGTGGAAATGTGGGAGGTTGGGCTGTGGCACCCTAGCACTACCAGCTGAACTCGGCTGAGTCCCTGGTTAGGCTGGAGGAACGTAGAGAGTAGAGGTTCCCCCCCTTTTTTTTTTTTTGTTCTTGTTGATGTCGGCTACCCCCCCAAATTGGGGGAAGTGCCTTGGTATATGGATGGATTATTATTATTATTATTATTATTATTATTATTATACTTTAAACTAACACCCTAGTTGTAGAAGCAGGACGCTATAAGCCTAAGGGTATCAACAGGAAATAAT
>NC_090758.1:61431562-61434062 GCF_036898095.1 Palaemon carinicauda | reverse complement strand
TTACAGTGCAGTAGTTAACTGCTTTGGTGGAGAAGAATTGTTTGGTAATTTTAGTGTTGTCAGGTGTATGAGGACAAAGGAGAATCGGTAGAAAATAGGGAAGACTATTCGGTGTATGTGTCGGCAAAGGGAAAGTGAACCGTAACCAGAGAGAGGGATCCTTTGTAATACTGCCTGAACAGTCAAAAGACCCCATAATTCTCTAGCAGTAGCATCTCAACGGGTTGCTGGTGCCTTGGTCAACCTACTCCTAAAATTCATGAAACTGTATTTCTAATGTTCCACCCCCCCCCCTTAAAAAAAAAATCCCGAATCACAGAAGAGTCGATTGAGAAATCTTGGTCTCAGAACAAAAATGTCAAGTACAAAATCTCCCAAATGTAATGTGCGTAATATGTTATGTAAACGAAGATCCCCTTTGATAATATGATAGCATATTAACAATCTGCATCGTTTGTCCTGACATCCCTTTGCTTTTCAATATTCAAAATGCTCTAATAATATTAAATCTTCCATTAGAGGAAGGTTATTGATGTTTATTTTGTGGGGAGAGAGAGACAGACAATATCATTGTCATTCAAGCTCTCATTTGGCGGAGGTTAAATTCAGAGATGAAAAGGAATTATTTTCTAAATTGAATTAGTCTTCGTGAAAAGGGATTAGTTCTATATGAAGTGTTTATTCTTTTTAGTGATAAGATAATAATAGAAATGGAGGATAATAACCACAGATCATCTAAAAAAAAAAAAAAAAAAAAACTATTGTCTCCAGTTAATTCTTTGCTTATGAATATTCAAAGGATATAAACGATACTTTTATTCGATAATTGTTGCATTGTTTAAAGTGGCATAGGCCTATTAACCATAAACATATAAACATATGATCGGACCATAAGAGTAGTAGTAGTAGTAGTAGTAGTAGTAGTAGTAGTAGTAGTAGTAGTAGCAGCAGAATTGATGTAAAATTAGAATATGAAATAATGCACCTACATGTAGAAAACTTTATTTCAAACTGGCTCAAGATAGATAAGCAAAAGACTTCCGACAAACTTTTCAAATTTAATATTGATTTTTTCCCTAATTATCCTGAAGTCTTTGGAACTTTGGAATTTAATAGCTTTATACATTAAGCCCTTTTACAACCCCCAACCAGCCTACTCCCAACAAAAAAGATAATGTTAGCATAAACCATCAAAGAAAGTTTAAAAGGATAAAAAACGCATGTATCATCATCATTATGATTATAATTCTCAAATATATATTAATCTGTATATGAAATCATGATTACACATTTTTATCTCCTTTTCTTGGGAAAAAGGTATATAACAAAATGAAGGGATAAATGATGGAGCTGCAGAACTTACTACTTGCTCTCCACTTGTTATGTCTCAGTAAATGCGCCTTATATAACCATATAAAGAACCAAAACAGAATTAGTCTATTTTAGAGCCATAAACACCAGCATCCAATCAAATCTGCTCTCAACCTAAACTTGACCAGAGAGTATCAGGCAATGGCTGCTGATGACTTAAGACGATACAACCTTGCTTACACAACTGGAAACTATCAGATGTCAAAGAGTCTCGAACTTACGAGTCCCATATTGTATGTCTAGGATATATGTACTGGGCTACAACAGAGTGAATATGACATTAAGCAATTTTGTTTTCTACTTATGCTTCACCAGGGAGGACCAGACAATAGCTAATGATGACTCACAACATTAAAGACTTGCTGACACGAGTGAAAAGTATCAAATTGTGTGAGGATCTCGAACTCAAGACCTTCATATTGTATGCCAAGGAGGTTTGTATTTGGCTGCCACAGAGGGAATTTGATACAGACATCCATTGCTTTTCAACAGAAACTAAAACCTTAATATTGATGACATGAAAAATTTTTGAAGGATCTTTTTATTTTTCTCTGCAGATTATGGTTTATTTCAGCAGCTTCAAGGTACAAATGTAACAAATGGAGAATGATGAAACAAAAGAGATTCAAATATAGGTAATTTTCTTTTAATGTCAGGAGAACGAAGACACAACATCAAGTCCTTAAGACTCTCTGATGGAATGTTTCTTCAAATGTTATTTTCTCCAATGATGAGGAAAGGAAAAATGTGACGGAAATAAAGACGAATTACTAAATCCTTCGTAGCTTCTGTTTCAATATTCAAGATGGTCGCTGGATTGATGGTTGTCTAAGATGGATGCAGATATCAGGAAATTATGATTGGTTTCTTACATTTATTGTAAGATTCTCAAGATGAAATATTCTATAAACCTTTGATATAAATAGGATTTTAAAACTTTATAATTTAAATTATTTCATAGACCAACTCTTCAGAGGATTTGATGGATGTTGTTGTGATTAATCATTACAATATAATATCTCAATTTAGATAATGGGACGTCAAAATGGCATCTTTCCTCTCGTTCGGTATATCGAAACAGGACAATTTCCACCACAAGGAATAGGGAAAGATCCATTTAGATAGTAAC